>NW_019392818.1:225689-647212 GCF_000648675.2 Cimex lectularius | reverse complement strand
GATCATCTTCAGGGCTCAAAGTGTTTGTCTTCTGTGTAATTGTGCCATTCTTGCGTACATGATTATGTAGAGATCATCTTCAGGGCTCAATAAAGATCGAAACGTTGGCACGGTAAAGAAAATGTTTTTCTTAACCTACATCACACCAGATGATCTCTACATAATCATGTACGCAAGAATGGCACAATTACACAGAAGCAAACACTTTGAACCCTGAAGATAATCTCAATAAAGTTCGAAACGTTGGCACGATAAAGATAATGTTTTTCTGAAACCTACATCACACCAGACCGCATCTCACAATTTCTGAATAATTATAAATAATAATTTCTTACTGTACGCTTAATATGTATCATTTGGTTTTACTATTTCTGAAGATCAAATTTTATTGAAATCCAAAGATGAAATTTAATATTTTTTGCAAAGTTAGATTGGATGTAGTCCCTCTTGTTGGATTGAATCATTTTAATTTTTTTTCTTTTTTTAAAAGCAAGAAATGAAATTTGCTGAATTGTCTCGAAAAGTATGTGGGTAGGCATGATTCATTCATTCGACCTGTTTTATGAAAGGTGAACAGAAGTTTTTTATATTATTTTAGTTTATTTTATTACATCAGACGTTTCATCACGTAAGCTATTACATCGTTGAAACGTACGTAGATCCTCCGTAAAGGAGAGGAGAGGCGTAAAGGAAAAAAAGTTGTATGAAGCAAGATTTTTTTGACCTTTCGCTACACGCGCCCCGGGGTAAAGTTATTAAACATTCAATCCGGCTTAACTATTTTTCATTATGAAAGTCTGTTATTTTAAATTTGCTATTGACCGAATTGTCGTACCTTTGGACAATTGATCAAACTCAGAAAAACATTTTCTTGTAATATTTTCAACAATAAAAAAATACAATGATTTATTGATTTATTGTAAATAGTAATGATAGTTTTGTCTCACTAGTGTGTGTGGGAGAGTGGATGTATTTACTGGAGAGAATGTTAGTGTGAGAAAGGTCGATGGCGTAATATTGAGTTCCCACCGACCCACAATTAGGTTAGATATATAAGATGCTTAGAGGGTGATGGAGGAAAATCAACCACTCCACCTCCTTAACTGAATGAATGATACATAAATAAGTAAGAATGTATTTAAGAATGAGTGAGAGTTTGAATGGGTTTGAATTTAGGAACTGTGTTGAGTGCTGAAGTGACCTTTTGTTAGCAACCAGAAAGAACCCTACCTCGGCTGGACAGTCGGACCTAGATCTGGCCCCGGACTGCGCACCCCGGTGATTCTCGAGGCCTGCTGGCGATTTATTGTAAATCGCAAAAGGTGGATTTGTTGAGAGGTGATATTCTAAACTCTGTATATGTGCAGATTTGAGCTTAAATAAATCAGCAATTAAATAATAAATCCTAACATTCTTATTCTACATAATATAACTGATAACCAAGTTAACCAATTACAAAACAAGAAACATATATTTAAAATTGAGAAAAGATAGTAGCAAATGTTAAAAAAATTAATTATTTTTTGCAATTTTTTTAAATCTTTCAGTTATTTGAGTCGAGAAAACAAGGGTAGCTTGTTTTATATTTTCTTGATCAAACTCTTGATACGTTCCAAACTAATAACTATTAATAAATAAAAATGCGGGGAAACGGACAAACCTCACTGACATGGATCGCGCAAGCCGATATGTAACTTTATTTATTTATTTATTAATAATTCGTGTTAATTAGTGTCCACTAAAACCCAACTGATAACCGAGGATTATGATTATGAAGGATAAAAAAAACATTCGAAGGAGTACTATATGTAATTGTCGCCATACTACTCATTCTTTTTAAATTCCTTACTTATTTTCTCTGTCACACCCTCGTTCTTTTTTATTTTTCTCGTTTTTCTCTTTGTCCTTCATTCTCCCACCCCCTCTCTTGAGACACTATTGACAAACATTATCTATCTTAGTTCAAAATCCACTCTCTCACTCTCACTCTCTTTCTCACTCTCTCTTTCTCACTCTCTCCCTCATAATCAACAATACAACATCACAACACTTAAATTCAATCAATTCAATGAAATTCACATTTTTCAACATCAATTTTCAAATTGAATACTCTACAACATCAATAATATTTAAAACTGTATGTAGAAAGCAAAATAAAATTATATTTATATTATACGAATTCTGCATTTAGAATTATGTAAACTTTAATTGTATGTACGAATGCTCGTTAAATGTAAGAAAGGTCCATGGGACATAATTTTGCGAGCTTTTATAAATAGTTAAATTCAATTCTCTCTCACTCTCTCTCTCTCTCTCTCTCTCTCACACACACACACACACACACACACACACCATAAATATAATTATTTACAGAATCGTTTTCCATTTATCTATACATCTTTGTACTGTTTTCAGTCATTCTTTTTCATTGAGCACACCTCTTTCTTTCTCCTTTCTCTTCTTCTTTCTCTCTTACTCTCACTCTCTCTCTCTCTCTCTGTAGCTTTAGCTATCTCTTTCTCTCACTCTCTCTCTTTCTCTCTCTCTCTCTCTCTTTCTCTCTCTCTCTCTCTCTCTCTCTCTCTCTCTCTCTCTCTCTTACACACACACACAAAAAAAAAACACCTCATAATCATTTACAGAATCGTTTTCCATTTATTTATACATCTTTGTACTGTTGTCAGTCATTCTTTTTCATTGAGCACCCCTCTTTCTTTCTCCTTTCTCTTCTCATGTCTCTCTTACTCTCCCTCACTTACCCTTTCTCACTTTCTCTCTCGCTCTATCTGTTATATCTTTCACCTCTAACTCCACCTCAACACACTTTCTAACTATGTATCTTAATTTGTTATTTTGTTGCTCATTGATTCTCTCCACCTTCACTCAATTAGTCAAATATTCTCGGCCCGTCTGTCTCCCTGAGAAGAAATTCTCTCTCTCTCTCTGTCTCTCTCTCTCACACTCTCTCTCTCTTTCTTTCTCTCTCTCTCTCTCTCGCTCTTAATATTAAAAATAGAATATATATATAGAATATTAAAAACAGAAAAATACCACCTACGTTTAAAAATGCATAAATAGTTACCTCATACAAAATTATCTATTGAGCAAAACAGTGACATTTGTAAAAAAAATTTAAAAAAAGAAAAACTAAAAAAATAATAATTGAAAAATATTTTCATTTTATAGTATTTATTATACCTATTTGTTTTGAATTATTGTTCTACCGCTTAAAGGGCTATTTTTTTTATGTTGTTGTCTTGAAGGGAACTTGGACCCAGGACATAATAAAGTTTTTTTCTTTCTTTCTCTCCTTTATCTCTCATACCCAAAAACAAAACAAAACCCATTGTACAATAGCGACATTTATTTTTTTGGGTTATGCTGTACAGATAAATGCATGGTTGTTTGTTTTTATCTGTCAATTTTTACGACACTGTAACACCTGAAAGTGTAAAATCTTAGTGACAACCATTGATATTTTATTGCGTTTTTATGATTTTTTTGACTTATTGATTTGACAATTTCTGTTAAATTTTGAGATATAAATGGAAAACCGACCAATGTAAAAAATCGTCTGACTGACCAAAACAGCGCACATGGGTTAAGACAGAAACTTGTTTAATACTGTAGCCAGACAGATATACAAATATTATGAAAGGAATTAAAAACAAGAATATTGTTTTTTTTAATTAAATTATATTAAAAACATCTAAAATATATTTAATTTTGTCAATTTATGAATAATGAATATTTTGATTCTCACTGACCTTAGTTCCTTCTTAAAAAAGTGATTGCCTTTTGCTTTTTCGAAAATCTTGCTGTCTTATATTTTTGCCTTATTCTTGATTTGTAAATTACGGAAATGAATATTTTATTATACGGGATTTTCGAAAATCCCCAAAAATACAACGGAGTATCACACTTTCCCTGGCACGTTTGAAAGCCGGACCGGATGAATCCGCGTTTAGTCTCTAGCTGTCGACTAATTGACGTACCTCTGGCCATGCAGATGTCATGTTCCCCTAGAAGACTTGACCGGACTGGAGGACGGCCGTATCCCTCCTCGATGTATTCCCCCACGTCGCTCCCTTCTCCTGGACCAGACCGGTGGTCGGCATCACGGGGAATGGGCCTGATTGATCAGTCAGAATCAGGGAGCTGACAGCAGTTGGACATCATTCCATTGATCATCTCCAATACTTTCTAGCTGTTGGCTTGAAATACAAGCCGGTCCAACGTGGTGACAATCGACGGACAAGATGATCAAACTGACAATACTGTTGAAAGTTGTTCATCGAACCGATAACCAGCCGGCGTTATTTCACAATCCATTTTTTTTATAAACAAAACGCCGATTGCTTGTGTCAACCTTTGTCAGTTGTGAATGTTGACGCACGTTTTGATAGTGCATCTTACTTGACAATACTTTATAGGAAACTCACTTTTTTTTACCTTGCAGGTAGTTCTTCCAAGGAATACCAATAATTGATAAGAAACTATTTACATAAAAGATCGTTTGTATTTCCTCTGATTTCTCAACATCACCATGCTGCTGATTAAGCAGAATAGTCTTGTTATATACATTCCCAGTTATACGTTTTTTTATCTAATCTATTAAATGGAGATGTCGATATTTTTATACTAGATTATGTCAATGACTTTTTTAAAAATCATTTTTACTTTAGTGAAAAACATTCGAATCTTTTTACCAAAGGACATGATCAACTCGGCTTACATTTTTCATAACTGATAATTTGATTATTTCAGTAAAAAACTGTAAAGGTTTTGTTGTAGTTGTCCTGACTGTCGCCAAAAATGTCTTGAAGAATGTATAGTAATAAAAATGTCTTTATGAATTGTAAATGTGTTGTTCGCTATAAGCGTTTATAGGTCACAATTTCATTGCACATGTTACACGTGGAAGCAAGTTCACGAGCGATTAGACGACCTTTGCTGGCTGTACAACTGATTAACAACTCCCTACTTATTTTCGGGTATTCCAAAGAAAACTAAGTAAATGTATAATTTTTATGGCTAGTTTGATTCCGTTTTTATCAAAAATACCTAGTTATGCAATAGAGTCAAAAAGCATATTCGTGTTTAACATGAAAAGCAAAATAAGCAGTACATTTTTCGATTTTTTTATAATGTAGAGAGGAAATTGTTTTTAAATTTTGATATATGTCCTCCTATATCGGTAGATGTAGATGTAATAGTCGGGGTGTAACTTACTGCGCCCTTTAAGAGCTATTGTATCCCCAGTTCTGTGGATAAAGCACACTGGTGAGTCCCATTTCATCAAGGAACTTGATTAATAGGTCCGGTTTCAATGGTTGAATCTCTTCTATGGTAACATTGTACATCCCACATGCTTCCTCCAGCGGGCAAATGTAACTCCGCAGTTTGTTAGTAGATATGTTGGTTTCTCCTCTGCCTCTTTGCAGAATATTGCCGTCTTGGATTATGCCAATCTTTAAAGGTCCGATTAGTTTACAGTGTCCTGTTAAGAATCGTGTGCCTGAGATACTCATTAATAGTGTGGGTTCTTATGCCACAGAAAGTTTCGGGACCTATCAGCGGTGTAGCAGCTCCTTTGCTCACGAGGGTGTCCGCTTTCTCGTGGCCTTCTACCCCCATATGTCCTAGGACCCAGCAGAGGCTGACTTTGTTCTGCGTACGTTAATTTGTAGTATGTTTAATTTGGTTTTGCAGTTCAACACCATCTTTGAACTAATGATATTTGAACTTAGTGCTTTAATGGCTGCTTGGCTATCTGACCTGATAGCTATGTTCTTGTTTTTGTACCCTTTAGTCAAGTTGGTTAGTTCACTAACCATAAATGTCCAACTTGAGGCGACGGTGTTAAGTTTAACTCTCTCTCTCTCTCTCTCTCTCTCTCTCTCTCTCTCTCTCTCTCTCTCTCATTAATTTTAATCCTGTGTACATAGTTTCTGTAAACAACTATAATTTTAGTCAAAAATACTCTCTGTGATCATAAATGTTACCTGTAAGAAATTGCTAGTCAGAACAAAATTATTGCACCTTTAATAATGTAGAGAAGAAATTGTTTTTAAATTGTGATGTATGTCCTCCTAATACATAAACTGTTTATTCAGCGTAGTTTAAACGAACAGAACGTAGGATATGAATAAAATATCGATAATTATGGAAAAGGGGAAATTGTGACAAAACACCCTGATTTGCTTTATCTCATTTTCTAATTTTATGACTTTTTACATGCGTTTGCCGTTTCTTGTGGTATAAACTGTTTATTCAGCCGAGCCTAGCCTAATAAAACGTATAATATGAATAAAATATCGATAACTATGGAAAATAGCAAAATCGGGCAAAACGCCCAGATTTGGCATTTTCACATTTTTTAATTTCATGCGGTTTTACATTTGTCAACTTTTCTTATGGCATTAACTGTTTATTCAGCCTATTCTAGTCTAATAAAACGTACAATATGAGTAAAATATCGATAACTATGGAAAATGGTAAAATCGGGCAAAGCGCCCAACTTTTGGCTTTTTCTCATTTTCTATTTTCATAATTTTTTTACATTTTTTTACCATTTCTTATATAATAAACTGTTATTCAGCCCAGCCTAGACGAACAGAACGTATAATATGAATAAAATATCGATAACTTTGGATAGTGGCAAATTGGGGCAAAGATTTGGCTTTTTCTCAATTTCTAATTTCATGACTTTTTACACATGTTGACAGTTTCTGATGGTATAAATTGTTTATACTATCAGTGTGGTGACCAGCTTGCAGATACAAATGCTCGATGTGCCTTACTTAATTGTTTCCGTATAAGGGGCGAGTAGGAATGCCTCCCGATACTATACATTCAGCCTGAGCACGTCAGCCTCTTGTCCTCTGTTCCGATTTTTTGAAAAGGCACTAGCAGTAAGTAAGTAGTAAAAACTACACACAGTTTGTTTCTGTTCAACCGTGAGGACGTATTGATTGGCGTGAATTTGTAGTGCGAGACCATAATGAGTACTCCATTGATCCTCAATTAGATTATTCTATAACCTTTGCGTAACAGTAGGTTGATGGAAGAATATAGAGTACTCCATCGCCCAATTTGACTGTATGGTATGTATATAAAAAAGAAAAATTTTAAGTAGTGTTTAACTTATAACCTGCCATCGTTGGGAGCTGAAAATGAACCCTACCTTCATTTGGCAATGGGACAGGAGGTCTAACCCGGACTTTCAACGACACGTGAGTAGATCATTCATTGACTACTTCCGATAAAAACGTTTTCCAGGGCTTAAATTGTATGCATTAAGACATTAGTATGATCAAAGAGAAACCTCCAACAGGAATAAAACTAAAAAGGAGAGGTAGCAACAAAATAATGAAAGACCTCCGATACTCATGGCGCCAAGAGACGACATGAACAAAATTTTTTAATTTAATCAAAACTTCCAAAGAAATCTAGGTAACAAAAAAGAATGGGAACGAGAGAAAAAGACCTTCTTTAAGAATGGCACCATCTTTTGGTACACAGATGGATCTAGAACACCAAAAGGTACAGGGGCAGGAGTATTCGGTCCTGGAACCAATGGGAAAATACACCAATATCTTCCAAACTGAGACTCACGCAATCGAGAGATGTACTCAACTCAACTTGACTAAAGGGTACAAAAACAAGAACATAGCTATCGGGTCAGATAGCCAAGCAGCCATTAAAGCACTAAGCTCAAATATCATTAGTTCAAAGATGGTGTTGAACTGCAAAACCAAATTAAACATATTAGGTACGCAGAACAGAGCCAGCCTTTGCTGGGTCCCAGGACACATGGGAGTAGAAGGCAACGAGAAAGCACCCTTGCAAGGAAAGGAGCTGTTTACACCGCTGACATGTCCCGAACCCTTCTGTGGCATGGGAACCCACATTGTTAATGAGTATCTCGGACAGAAGGAGAAAAAGAAAACGAAGGAACAATGGAATTCACTCATTGGACACAGGCAATCCAAGAATTTCTTAACAAATTTCGGAAGAAAAGAAATTACAGAATGTGTCAAAGTAAGCAGGAATAAACTGCGATTCCTAATAGGATTCTTAACAGGACACTTAAATAAGATTGGAATAATCCAAGACGCCACATGCAGATTCTGCAAAGAGGCAGAGGAGACACCAACACATCTACTAACAAATTGCGGTGCTACATTTGCCCGCAGGATGAAATGTTTTGGGATGTACAATGTGACCATAGAAGAGATTCAACCACTGAATCAAGTTTCATGAAACACATGTGCTTTAGGCAGAGAACAGGGTATGCAATAGCTCTTAAAGGGCGCAATATGTTACACCCCGACTATTACATTTATATCTACATGCATTAAGACGAATTCATGAGAACTGCAGCAAAGATAATACAAGCGACTAAATAAACAGTCTTCAGGTTTGTCACTTTACGCTAGAATATCGATCCACTGATCAGGCAGTGCAAGTCAACATACATTTTTTCTACAAAGTACAACGATTGCCATTCGTGTTGACACATCTATGCTAGCCTGATTTTGACAAGACAGACTAGCCAAGAATACTTTATCGGGAACTCACTCTAACTTGCACATGACAGGCTGTTTTTCTAATAATTCGTATTGATAATTAAAAAGGAAATATTTAGGTTGTTCTCTTTGCATTTCTTCTCTTAGAGCTCTTCTCACATCACGCTGCGGATTATGCAGAACTTACATCGGATTCAGCACATAACACTAGCGTTTTATTAGCTTTCACAGATTTCTGATAACCTCACTTGAATTTATGGGCATAATCTGTTGCATCCTTCACCATTTTAAAAATACAGATTGGAGTTGTGTTTACCGACGCAGTTGGCAGAGAAAAATCTTCAATTTTTACGAAATGCGTTTGATAATGTCCTTAATACTTAGTAAAACCTGGTAAGACTCCAGTGTGGTATGAATAAAATCTGGTTTTCAGATCACCGTATATTTCTGGATCGTATCTTTTGTACCATAATTTATTATGGTTCTTTATTTACATATTATATATATTATCAAACTATTTTCATTTATTTTATTTTTTTTAAACTACAGAAGAAAATCGTATATCACAGTTGGAGGTTTACGACATACTCGCACAGATTACAAGCGCATCGGAACTGCACAATGCGACAAACATGTTGATGGTGCTGGAATACATCAAATATGCAACCATTAATTTTTTTAAGCAATGCGAACCTAGTACCAGTACAATCTGCAGCCAAATAGGCTCTAATATTTTTTCCTCAATAGAAAATAATGTAGGTAATAAAAATTTCGTTATATCCTAGCCAGGTGAGGTAAGTGTCATGGACACTAACTCCAGTAATCCATTGTACATAATGTATAATGTATAAATTTTGTAAATAAAATTTCTGTATATGTAAATACTATTCAGCCATTCATAAAAAAACATTAAACACCGACAATGATATGTTCTTTTAAAATGCGACCAAACTACAATAATCAGGGATAAAGGAATGGAATAACATAATGATATAGAGGTTATGTTACTAGGTAGAGATTACAAGAGATTAGATTTACAAATTATCTAAATAATTTTAACACAAGTACCTGTTCTTTGTGAGTATTAATCATTAATTTTTTAAACTTACACTCCATCTGGCGATGCTGTTTCGAAGAAGGGAAGTTGAGGATCGTGCGCGAGAGGGCGCGGCACTTGCTGCAGAAAGTATGAACCGCTGAAGAAGACCGGTGTGCAAGCTGTCTTCGGATTCAGCGTACAATTGGTTGTGTTTGTCACTGATAAAAATAAACTTTAGAAAAGTACGCTCTTTATAGATCACGTCGATTCACACGTATGCTGGGAATTTGGTCTGTTTTTCTTTTTTTTAAATTTAACTTTGTATAGTCGATTGGGTTACGAACAAAAACACTGCAGACATTCATTTTAAACGGCCATTTTCGTAACGTATTGGTTAGATCTGCAAAGTGAGGTATTTGCTTGGCTTTACCTTCTTCACCCGCCATTGAAACCAGCGAGGATAGGCGGACAAAGATGATTATCTCTAATATAAACCAGAAAAAAATATAAAAAATATATACACATATAAAAGGTAAAAGTGGAACAAAAGGAAGATGTAGAGGCGAGATGCATTGGCGAATGTCCGGTGACACTGGCGTAAGAAACTGGTATATTCGGAAGAAATGTTTTCACCTTTTTTGAATTTATAACTGCATCATCATTTAATTCATCGATTAGATCGTAAACTGCTTACATAGATAACATACGCTTAGTTGTTCAGGTAAAATACGTTTAAAAACATAACATTTTGGTGACCTATCTTCGTTTTGGCTCTTCAGAAGCATTTCTTCTTCTCGCCATCATCGGTGGTGGGTCTGTGATACACCAAAACTACATTAAACCAAAAACCACCAGAGGAAATCACCCATCATTTCTTAAGCCTTCAAATATTTAAATTTCGCCAAAAAATGTCAGGTGTAAATGGTCCTTGAAATGAAATCTTGCGTGATCAATAAATAAATTATCAATTCTCTCTCCCCCCCCCACACACACGCACGCACGCACGCACGCACACACACACACACACACACACACACACACACACACACACACACACACACACACACACACACACACACCAAATATCCATCTATCTATTTATCTATCACTTATTTAATTGCTCATTGACTCTGTAACTTCACGCAATTACTCAAATATTCCCTACCTGTCTGCCTTTTCCTCTTGTCTCTCACCCTCTACCCATTCACTCGCTCTTTCTCTATCTCTTTATCATTATCTGTACCTTATTTAATTTCTGAAAGGCCCTCTGCCTTTACTCAATTATTCTACTATTCTCTGCTGGTCTGTCTTTGCCTTCTGGCTCCCTCCCATTCTATGCCTGTCTCTCTTTAATTTCTTTCACTCTCCCTTTCACTATTTTTTCACTTTCACACTCTATATATCACCCTCTCCTTCTCTGTCTGTCAACAGACAATGTCAGTTTTATAAATTCAACGATTTTGATGCATTAGTGTAGAGATATTTTTGCCTGTTTCCCCTTAAATTGTATTATAATTTTAAATCGACAATCTTTAATTTTTTACCTTTTTATTATGCTTAATTTTTGTTTGGTACTAATAATCTGGCTTGGCCGTTGCTGATATTTTTAGTTTATAAGTACTCACTGAGAATCTTTTTTTAATATTATTTTACTTAGTCATTCATCACTGAAATATGATGAAGAACTTTGACCGACCAAAACAGCAAGTGGCACACTAAAAAAATTGTTCGAAAACGACACCTAAATAGTATTAAACGAAAATGGTAATTTTACCTCGTCCCTGTGGGTGTTCTTCCAAAATAATTTTGAAATTACAGTCAATTGCTCTAAGTTTTGCATGATTGTCGTATTATATTGTAATTGTTGTATTATCCTGTAATTTATATTGTAATTGATGAATTATATCTAACTGTATTGCCTAGGAGGTTGAATGAAATTTATCGTTCAAGACCAGAGGAGTTCGATATATCGAATGAAGAATAGAATTTGATAAATTGAAAATGTATTTATATAAACGTACGTAACAGGGACTGATCCGGAGGTCTCGGGTTCGAGTCCCGCACGTGACAGTAATTTTTCAACTCAACCAAACTTTGCTTAGAAATTAAAATATTTATGTAAAAAAGAGACCAAACTGTTAGCAATGCCGTACAAAGTTTGCGTGAAAAATTCTGCTTAATTGTAATACTCAGACAAAATTGTATGCACCTGTTCAACAATTGCAAATTACATAATTCCATAAAACCGGTCTTGTCGGGAATGCAAACGATATCCGTTTGTTTGTTGATAACGTGTCATGCTAAAAAAACTTCCAGAAATGAAAAATCTCCTTCATGATTTCATAAGAAGCCACCCTGGAGAAGGCGAAGCCGGGGACGATTGAACTTTAATGAGCCAGATGAGACGGAATGGCGGGGAAGCCCTTTCGTGTCTTCATTATCTTGGCTATCCGGCGTTTAACTGCCTAGCGCCTAGGCCGAAGGAAAGAGGGGTCAAGGCGAATGTACGGGTTTGAAAAAGGAAGGAAATTCAACGGGAAAAGGCGGAAAGCCGGAAATTTTGATCTCGGTTTTTAAATTGTAGTCTGGCCATCGGTTGCATCGTGAGTTCGGTAGTATTTTTGTCAACTATCTTGCGTTTAAGAATTTATTTGTCGTATGAGTGTACATGTTTTCTTGAAGAATCAGCGATTAATTAAGAATACATGGGGTTGCGATACTACACCTTTTAATAACCAATGAATCCCCTTGTTCTGTACTACAATACACTGATGAGTTTTCATCATTCATCGAGGAATTTTGAATCTTTTGCAAAGTTGGTTTTTCTTCCATTGTTGGGCTACAGGTCCCAAAAAACATTCTACCGTGGATAAGTCACCACGGTCTGATGGCAGTGGAATTGTGGTTTCTTTGGGTTTCCTTTGTCTCTTTGGAGAATCTACGCATACCGTGTTGGTTGATGTCAGTCTTTCATAGATGGATTGAGTCTGAAGTACCCCGTCAAGAAAGCTGTTATGATTCGGTGTCTTGTCCTCTTTCCTTTTATGCGTTCTGTAATTTCTTGTGTGCTTTCTTTCCTTTCAAATCATCCTTTCCAGATTTTCTTGACTTTTAATTGTATTCTTTGATTTTATTGAATTGCGTACAGTATATGGCATCCAGAATTGTATACTTCAGTTAGAAAGATTTTTGCTACGATCCCTTGTGATCTGACTACTTGATTTAGGGACAAATGCATTATTCTTGGATTATCATAGATATATCAGTGTGCCAACAGACTGTTCCGTACCCTTTCATGATAACATCTATATATCATGTAAAAACATAAAATAAAGTTAAGAGTTTATTTCAGGTTTTGACCTTAAGACAGCTAAAAATTTGCGATGTATTTCTTTTTTTTCTTCTCTTAAAATATTTGCAGTTAAAATTTTATTATTTACAAGCCCTCGTAAAGTTTCATTGTTTGTGTTCTTAAAAGAAGTTTAATAATAATAATGTGAAATTGGCAATTATCGCAACTTGGAGCTTGATACATTCATGATTTTTGCATATTATATATAACATGTTATATATATTAAATATTTTTAAAAATGATTTGCATATCACGTGAACAAACTTAAAAATTCGTTGACAACCCACAAGGAGGAAACTGCCATCAATAATGGTAATGAAGTCTGTCAGTTTTCAAATTCCACCTCTTTGGCAACTACTTTAGAGCAAAGGTGTTATGGACTGGATCTTCTCGTTGGAATATGATGATGGGCAATGAGAAGAAAAATATGACCTATAATTCTGATGATAACAAGTGTGGGAAGTATGAATGCTTCAAATTTACTGGTCAAAAAATGTTACAGAAAATCAAAATATCGTAAATATTGAATTACCAAAATTATATTTTATGCATGAAAAATTCTTTATGAAAAACGAAGATTGCATGTCCTTAATTGAGTCGAAGAGCATTCCTATTTCTTATGCTGCGTTTTTCTCTTCATTGTAAGAGCAAAATAGTAAGTACTAAATTTTGTATTATTTTAGTTAATAATCTTATAACTTAATGAAGGTATGGTCTTGAAGAAAAAAGCAAATTCAGTTCTTACTACCAAGCTTTTGACTTATTTAACGTCATCATCAGGGCTTATATTAATTTCACATTATGAAATACGTTGTAGTATCAATTGTAATGTAATCCATTGTAGAAATACGTTTATCGTAATGTAATTAATGTGTGCTGATTAGTGACCGTTAATCGATATTTATTTAGAAATCGTGAGATGCGGTCTGGTGTGATGTAGGTTTCAGAAAAATATTTTCTTTATCGTGCCAACGTTTCGATCTTTATTGAGATCATCTTCAGGGCTCAAAGTGTTTGTTTTCCGTGTATGTGTCATTCCTGTGTGTCGTGTGGAGCACTCTCCACTCAATAAAGATCGAAACGTTGGCATGATAAAGAAAATGTTTTTCTGAAACCTACATCACACCAGACCGCATCTCACGATTTCTAAATAAATGTAATTAATGTTATTAAAATAAAAGAAATAAAACTAAAATAATTTTCGATCACTACGAGAATTATTTTAGTTTCATTTATTTTATTTTAATACGATTATAAATTAAAACAATTTTTTTCATATTTTTTAACGATTTTGTCTTTTTAACTTTTACATTATTTTATAGTTTCAACGATTTTTTGAATGTTTTAGTTACACTTCGTTTAATAACTAATAAAGCCTTTATTCCAATAATTAATTTTGTATTTTAAATAACTAATTAGCACTGTCTCCAGGAGGAAAGCACATTAGTTTGGGTCAAAAATAATCTCAGTAAAACTTTCTTCATGGATATTTATGTTTATTTGTTAAGTTTGTCTGTCTGTTATTATCACAAAGAAATTAATACATTTATTCACTCATTGACCACCATTATCATTAGAGGAAACAAACTAACTTAAATTACTGAGAGCCAATATATGCAAGAAAGGTGTCACAACTCAAAAAGGGGTAGTTTTTAGGGGTAGTACAGCTGGATTTTTAAAGTTTTATGTTTTTGCTTTGGACAAAGAAATGATAATTATTGATGAATCATGACAATTTTTTTTGCAACAACCGTAATTACGTGTGCTTAATACATAAGTAAAAAAAAGTAAACATCCATCTGTCTCTCCTGTATTTTTTTTTTTTTTTTGAATTGTGCCTTTTTTCTTATATGTGTGTGTGCGATATTTCCTTGCTCATTGTTACATGTTATCTATTTGAAGGTAGTTGTCATGTACTACTAATACATGTACTAAAAAAAATTTTTTTTTTGAAGTCTGGACACTAAGTATATCTGATCGATAGAAGATAGAAAATTAACACTAAAAATACTTAACACTCTTGGGACAACTGCCAACATTCTGTCGAGTTCAGTATTGGATTTGTTATTACATAAAGCTCTAGTTATTATAGTTAATTATGAATGAGGAGTTGTGCTTAAATATTTACAGCCCACCATGAAAGCCTGAATCCGCTGTTGGGTGGTAAGGACAGGTTGACTACCCACTGAATTGTAGATGTTCAACGGGCCAAAACGGTATCACTTCAACCGATAAACTTTTTTTCAGCATTCCAACGGATATTTTACAATGGCCATTTCATCTGGAGAGGTTTTGAACTTAGGGCCGAGGTCATTGTCGTGGAAGACGTCGGCGGCCGGAAGCCGTTCTTGCGGAAAAAAGCTGGGCAGGTCATTGGAAGCAGATGTAACCGAGGCTCGGATTGGCCGGCGTAGGCCACGCCTCTCGCTCCCATTGGTCCGCCGACCACCCACGTCCTTTCTACGGCGAAACCGACGACCGACGCCCCGGAAATCAACTTTAAATGCACCCTCCTTTATATCTCCGCCTCCTCAGACAACTGAAAATAAACAAATAAAAAAAAGCTCAAATACTTGTTTTTATTTTCAGTCATTCACATTCAGAGTAATTTTATTACAAAATTTATTGAGACGATATGTCGATATGCTTCTCAATACGAATATCGTTCGGGACAAAAAGATAGCCTACCACCTTAGTATACAGGAAAAAATTCCACCCACTTGTAATATAAATTGATTTGTATATATTTTTATATATTAATCCAAGTTTCAAGTTTTTTAACGTTTAATAATTGAGTCTTTGTCTAAATAAGTAAAAAAATGTATATTGCAAAGGAAAATGAAAAAAAGACGGTCAGATTAAATTTGTTTTAGTTAGATTTTGAATTAACATTTCAATATTGCCAATTTGAGCGAAATGTCTCACTGCTGGAGGTTAACCCTGCTCAATTACATCCGGGGACGGAAGCCAATGGCATTGCGCGTTCCAGCAGCCGTCATAGCGAAACTGGACGCTTCACACGGTGAAAGCCAATTTCGACAAAAGAAATCAAAAACTCGAGTTTGGAATGAACACCCCCAACCAAACTTGCGGACATGCGCCAAAGACGTAAGTCTACTCATTTATTAATTAACACCATTGTAGCCATCAAATAAACCGCCTAAACAAGCGATATTTTGTGGGGTTTCTTCATGGGGTCTGCGGGATGATGAAACTTCAGTTTGGTTGTTCCCGATCATCTGCCTAACCATCCCTAATCATCCAAATTTTAATAACATTTTTCCAAAAATACTAACATTTTTACTGGAAAAATCACTACCTGAACGGTTCATAATTTACTTTTCTACCCAGTAGCATGGGATATAATACGCTGACAGGCAAAAAATTCCACCCACTTGTAATATAACTTGATTTGTATACAGGGTGAATTGCTACTCGTGCTACAAACTTCTCCAGTAGATTCTTCACCCTAAAATGAACAAAAAAGTTCATATTGTCCATGGTCCGATTCTCAACCATTTCAGAGTAATTTCGCTTTTTATCGATTTTGAAAGATATCACGTCCTGGCGTCGGAAAATCGTGATATCTTTTAATCTAAACATTTCTCTGAAAATCTAATAGCACCGTTGAAATTCCCGTTAATTTTTCAATAAGAAGATGACGGTGGCAAAATGTTTGGGCTAATTTTTTGTGTTTTATTTCAGCCAGAACTACAAAAAGAGTGGAAAATTGTGTAAATCGGAAAGTGTATAAAGTAATCCAGAGTTTCTAATTTTAGTCTCAGAAGGCAGCAAATTTGAGGAAAACTACCTGATTTAATAACGCTTCCAACGCACTCGTCATTTTCTTATTTAGTGGTTGTGAGACCAAGATGTTGATGACAAAAAGAGAAAAAATGGTGGTTCAAGGATTGCTAATGTTTGAGAGTGACTTGCTACTCGTGCTACAAACTTCACCAGTAGATTCTTGACCCTAAAATGAACAAAAAAGTTCATATTGACCATGGTCCGATTCTCAACCATTTCAGAGTAATTTCGCTTTTTATCGATTTTGAAAGATATCACGTCCTGGCGTCGGAAAATCGTGATATCTTTTAATCTAAACATTTCTCTTAAAATCTATAAGCACCGTTGAAATCCCCGTTAATTTTTCAATAAGAAGATGAAGGTGGCAAAACGTTTGGGTCTTTCTTCCTTGACCTTCTAGCTGTTTGTAAACTTCTTAAGCATTACATACTAAATGGGCATTAAATTAAATTAAAAAATTTCAATGGAATTATGATTTTGATTCTCTCTAAAAATTAACGGGGATTTCAACGGTGCTTATAGATTTTAAGAGAAATGTTTAGATTAAAAGATATCACGATTTTCCGACGCCAGGACGTGATATCTTTCAAAATCGATAAAAAGCGAAATTACTCTGAAATGGTTGAGAATCGGACCATGGACAATATGAACTTTTTTGTTCATTTTAGGGTGAAGAATCTACTGGAGAAGTTTGTAGCACGAGTAGCAATTCACCCTGTATATTTTTATTTATTAATCAAAGTTTCAAGTTTTTTAACGTTTAATAATTGAGTCTTTGTCTAAATAAGTAAAAAAATGTAAATTGCAAAGGAAAATGAAAACAACACAAAAAAAGATGGACAGGTTAAATTTATTTTAATTAGATTTTTAATTATCATTTCAATATCGCGTATTTGCGCGAAATGTCTCTTGCTTTCAAGATCGTGGAGTGTATCAGGGATGTGCTCTTTACTCGTCTTTTGAGGTTATACCATCAATGTTCGATGGGGTTCAAGTCCGGAGAACAGGCTGGCCAATCTAAGACCCTGATGTTATGCTGTTTGTAAGTTTGTACTCGAGTGGCAGGAGACGGGCATTATCGTGCATTAGAATAGGATTGTCGCTGATTTCATTTCACTGAGCCATATTGAAACGGTTGGCTGGAAAAAATTACAAGCTTCCTACCTTTCATTTCGCCTTCTCCACACTTTTTCGATAACAAGATACATTTAAAACGTAGCAAAAATGTTATTTATGATTAAAAAATTAATGCAACACTAAAATTGAATATATACCAAAAATATTAGGGTGGTTATCGTTTTGTTCCGGATCTTAAGATCTTATTATACAGAGTCCTTATCAGATGGCCCGGCTATCAAATAAAAAAAGTTTAATATTTTTTAGCCTAGTTTCATATTTTTACCTTTTTTTGTAGAAAAATTATACAGGGTACCTCAGGCCAAGTTCAATTTCAAATACGACCCTATACATCCTGACATATCATTTTTAAGGGTTTTTTACGCTGAAAACAATGGTGCCAAAGGATTTTAAATTGGTCAAAAATGGCAAAGTTATGGCAAAAAAATACTGGGAGCGTAATTTCGACGAGTAGATGAATATTTATTATTGTATGTTCGTGAAAATCCGAATTCCTCTCTCCGAAATGTTGGAAGGGTTTTAGGTTTAAAAAAAACATTGGAGATGTACTTCGGATTTACAATTTTAAGCCGTACCTCTCTCATCTTGTCGAGGGACATCGGGACTCGATTATGACAGGCGTCTAACACGTCTTGCACAAATGTCGATTTGGGAAGCTGAAGAAAACGTTCTTCCAAACATCCATGGAGTGATGAATCCAAGTTCACCTCTAATAACATACAAAACCGTTGGAATTTTCGAACGTGGGAGGAGGAAAGTCCGATAATTTCGTACACTTGTCATCATAAGGTGGTTCACAATATCAACGTTTTATCATCATCAATTTATCATTTCTATATTAACATTTTGTGCGGACTTCTCGGAAATACATTAATTGGGCCTTATTTCTACGAAAAAGTTTCCTCATTTTTTTGAGGGAGGTTTTATCAACTTTGTTAGATGATGTTCTTCTTTAACGACAAAGAATGATTCTCCAGTTTGATGGATGCCCCGCACACATTTCTTTTCAGATGAGACTTTATTTGAATTTATTTCCTGGAGGTAGATAGGACCTCACGGCCCGATCTGTTGGACCCTCGGTCACCCGATTTGACTCGACTTAAACTTTTCTGTGGGTTATTTAATAAACACTGTCTACGCCAATCATAACGCAGCAGCCGCAGTTGAATAATAGAAAATTCTTTTCAATCTAACTCCAGTGACTCTATCGCTCTAAGCACCGGTGAAAAGTGGTTACAATGAGCAAATCTTTGCATCCTTACTTGCATCCTGCAGGCAGTTCGAAAATGACTTGAGATTAATAAATACCAAACAAAATGACTGGTTTTTGCCATTTTTGACCAATTTACAAACCTATTGCACCATTGTTTTCAGCTTAAAAAATCCTTTAAAATGATGTTTCGTATTTGAAATTTTGAAGTTTTTTGAAGTTCACCTGGGCCTGAGGTAACCTGTATATTTTTTCTCCAAAAAAAGGTAAAAATTTTAAGACTAAAAATAGTAAACTTTTTTTTATAGCGTCATTGGTTCAAGAGAAATTCAGCCGGGCCTTCAAAAAATATCCTGTATAGGGTGAATTTACTTCTGTTTCCTCCCGATATTTTGGGTTTTTTGGGGGGAAAACTCCATAACATGTAAACTATTTTTTTTGTCTAGTTTCTCATGAGCCAATAATTTAAATAAGCCAAAATTTATCTAACTCTCCAACATAGCCATGCAAATTCGTCTGAAAATTGACATTTAGACAATTGTATCCAGCCTCCAAGGGGAGCTTTAAGTGGCAATGTCATAAGATTTTCAACTTTTTAAAGAGAGGGAGAAACGGAATCTGTAGTCGTCGACCACAATCAACTAATTCTGTTAGTCACCAAAATTAATTTCGAAAACCCTGCAGAAGGCAGAGGACACAAATTGACAAAATAACAAACAAATACACAAGTGAATATGGGAAAATGCCAAAATTCGTCTGGCAGACCAAAAAAACGAAACTGAGCAGACTAGTATGACCTGACACAACAAAAGTACAGGTTTTTCACCCACCAGGTGCCAACAAGAATTCCAACACTTAACTCAATAATTGAAACATTTCTCACTGTTTATTATCTGTTTATAAACCGCAAAAGTGTGATAGTACAGTTGCACAGCTAAATGAAACGAGGTCCAGAAAGTTGCTTCGAAATTTTTCTTCAGTTCATTGCAGAGAGATACGAAACTTTTACAGAAAGTGAATCAGTTTTGCGGAAAAGATTTAGAAGTCAAATACTTTTTCCTGGCTTGCACACTGTAAACTGACCCATGGAATTTTCTTTAGTGATTTGAGAGGTTTTGATGAGCTCAGATTCCCCGCTGAAAACCAAAAAATAATGACAGTCAGAAAAATTAGCGTATGATTGCGAATCTATCGAGAAACATTATTTGTGTAATTGTAAGTTTGATCTGTACCTGGATCTAAATCTGAATCTTTTCATGAGAGTTGAGAGAGAAGGGAAAATTTAAAACTGTGTATTTGGTGTATATACATGTTGTCTTGAAATGATTCATTTTAACAAGTCAACAGTCTGATTTGAATAATGGAAAAAAAAACGAGTTTTTGAGTACGCCAGTTCATCCTGGGAATAGAAGGTGGAAAAAGGCCATGAGTGGAAACAATGTGGTTAATGAAGAGGGCATCGGTTGACAATTGGTACCGGAGTAATTGGTACTCGACGGTGGAATCAAAGCACCGCCTGGCACCAATGAAATTCGATATGGAGACCCGGAAGGAATCGGTGGCAATTTAAATTCCGCCCAAGCCGAGGAAATTGACTATAACTGTGAGGCAGCAGGAAATGCCAGGACCGCAAAAAGCGTCAATTTACTATCTTTTTATTTAAAACTGGCCTAATGGGTGGGGTGTAACTGTCAAACACAATATTTTCCTTCGGTGTTTTTTTTCAAAACCCACCGAGCGTTCCAGTTTACCTGCTGGATCGTTAAACTACAGTAAAACATCATATCGACATGTGACACTAATCAGTAACAATGTTAGGGGGATTTTACTTTATACATTAACTTTTAAGTATTCCGACTTTTCATAACTTGAAGTATTTCCACGAGAAAACATACAAAAAACACAGATTCACTCAAGAACTTCGCAGATCCAATAGCCAAATGAACAAAGGCGAAACGTAGAACAAACCACAACATAAAGATTATACAAATATGTAGAGGAGATGCCTGGTAAGTTTTTTGGAACTATGACGTTGTTCATCACGAGTTTTAGAAGCATAAAGAATTTCTGTTCAAGGATGAACAGTCGATCTGTTGGACTAAAAAATATATAGATGATCTTCATGTAAATTACTTGTTTTAATTACTTACACTTTTAATCTTAGGTGTTGGCTTAGATGAAAAAGCAAGTGTCACGAGCGGGATTCGGCTGAATACTGTAGGGTGAGTAGCCGAAGGTGGTGGGTTCGAATCACACTCGTGACATTTGCTTTTCAACCTCAACCAAAACCTTTGATTAAAAGTGCAATTATTTAAAATAATTAACACGGTCAATTATGACTACTAAATACATATATGAGTTTATTATTTGTTTTGATCGATTTTTCTCCATCCACCTTGCTCAACGGAACAACGCTGTCCTCCTCAGACTCTCGGATCAAACATCATCTTACGAACCTCTGGTGTTTTTTTGTCAAAATTAATTACTTTATTATGTAACAGTAGGAAACTTGCATTTTTGTCCTCAGAAGTTTCCTGCATGATTTGTTGTCCATATTCCTATTATAAAAAAAAAAGTTGCAGTTAATTAAAATCGTTACAGAATCGGTTAGTAATGTTTCTCCATCTACGTATATCTTGGTTTTAGTTTATAATGATGGATGGAAATATAGATTATCAATCAAAAAGGCGAAAAGAAGAATGCGACCGGAAGTATGCAATTTTTAACTAAAGTATGTTTTTTTACTAATAAAGAGACAGTCAACAAATGTTTTATCTAGAAAATTAGTATCAAACTAACAAGTTTAACCTTTCATTGATTATTTAGTAGTATTTCGCAATATGCTGGCTTAAACACCGAAAAAGTGGTTAAAAAATATTAAACTGTCTTATAAAAATTCAAATGTCCTATAAAGTTCACAACTTGAGGCAAAAAGTGCAACTTATCCAAGTCTCGAATCGTTTTCGATAAACCTTGCACAATATTCTTCACATGACGCCGATAGGTGGTATCTGTTTAATTCCCTTTAATCCTTTTGACATTATTTGCGAGCATTAAGATAAATTTGAGCTGAATAATAGTTTTGTCTTTCAGACTTTGATAGGCTGGTAGGATTAGTTTAATCCAGCTTAGTATTTTTCAAGCTTTCTGGGCCTCGTTTCAATTCGCAGTGCAACTGTACTATCCTGCTTTTGCGGTTTGTAAACAGATAATAAACATCGAGAAATGTTTAAAAATTATTGAGTTTAAGACTGGGAATGGGAGTTGGCATCCGCTGGGTGATAAAGCTGTACTTTTATGTCAGATCATACTAGTCTGCTTAGTTTCGCTTTTTTGGTCTGCCAGACGAATTTTGGCATTTCCCCATATTCACTGGAGTATTTGGGTGTTATTTTGTCAATTCGTGTCCTTTGCCTTTTACAGTGTTTTCGAAAATAATTAATTTTGGTGAGTAACAGTATTAGTTGATTGTGTTCGACGACTACAGATTTCATGTCTCCCTCCCTTTCAAATTGAAAAGCTTTTCCATCTAAAGCTCCACTTGGAGGCTGGATACAATTGTCTAAAGCAACAGAAACTTAGTTTATAGTCTCTATATTCATCTATCACAGGAGCTCAGCCAGCTTTCGGAGATGGGACGTGCGCCAAGTACATCGCGCTGATAAGTAAGAAATTTTGACACTTACAACTCATATCAGGGATAGCATTAGTATGTTATTTTCTATTTTTTTCAAGGTACCATCCTTGTCTGCTGAGTGTCTTGCTGAGTTGTTTTAAGTAAACTGGTCGAACTTGTCCTTCCTTTAGCTTGACCTGCATATCTACAAGAATCCCCTAGATGCAAACCATGTAGAACAAATGGTACTTTTAACAAACAGAACGAAAAAGAAACTGGGATCGAGAAAATGAAAACAAACTAGAATGGGAGGAAGAATATTTTTGGCTACTCAGCTTTGAAAATCGGAATAAAATAAGCAAAACAGGGAGACAATTCTGGTGATTAAAAATAAGAATAAATACAAAATAATAAGTACAAAAATTAAAAGAAAAGTACTTCAAGGTTATGCTTTATTATATAGGGCACGATTTTGGTCCACAACAGAACAACTTAATATTATTTAAGGTGGAATGAGTATATCAGAGTGTAGCAAGTTCTACTAGAATTATCGTTTTAGAACAATTTCGTTTAGAAGAAAAAATATTTAAAGTACAATAACAAAGAGGCTGATGATATGTCTTCTAGGTATGAAGAGTAAAGAAATCAAACCCTCATACAGAAAACGTAAGTGGTGGAAGTAACCGACGTAGCAAGAATGGATACACCGCGAGGGTGGAAAGATCAAAATGGTCAAAACGCGTTTTAATGTGAAAACCTGGAGGGTGGAGAAAAAGCGTCAGTCAATATTATAAGAGATAGGAAAGAACCTTGTAAAAGTCACAGAAAAAAAATTGGACATATTCAGCTAGAGATAAAGAATCATGGAAACAAAGAGGAGAGGCCAATGCTTACTGAAGCGCCCGATTCAAGAATGTATATAAAAGAAAAGAAAATTAATACTTACAGTTAGATATTAATTTAAATTCAAAAAAAGTTATACTATGTTTGATTTTCTTTGTATTTTATAAATAAAGCCTTTTTGTATTTGTATTTTGTATTGTCTCGCGGTGGTCGAGTGTTTAGGTCCTCCTACTTTTATTTACCAGCTAGTGTTTCGATGTCGGGACATATCCCATGGAAGTTGGATTAAGAAAAATGTAGAAAAAATATTGTAAAGTGATTTTGACTCCTTATCAGAACACCCAATGGTGAGCAACTTAAGAGCCAGAGATTGGAAGGATCTTGAGAAAGCACAGCGTTTAGCCCTTCTGTCGGTAACGCATGCTTACAAAACGACGTCAACTGCGGCTCTCCATGTGTTAGCAGGCGTTTTACCAATCGACCTAAGTGCAAAGCATTGAATGCAATTTGGGACATTTCAAACGGCTATTTACCAGAGATTCCAGCCAGAACACCTCAAGAAGTAAAAGATTGGGCCTTGCAGCAATGGCAAATTAGATGGGATAATGAAACAAAAGGAAGACACACCCATTGCATCTTTCCTGATGTGAAAATACGTGTAGCCATGAAATATTTAAAATTGGACCACTTTACTTCTCAGTTCCTCAAAGGACATGGCGATTTTAATCAGAGGCTGCACTACTTTCATCGCAAAGACTCCCCACGTTGCCCCTGCAACGAAGAGGATGAAAATACAGAACACGTTGTCTTGGAATGTCGGCTATACAGCTCAGAGAGAGAAACTTGGCTAAGACAAATAATGAACCAAAGATGTGACTTAAATGGCGAAGCGTGGAAAAAATGGTAAGTACCGAGGAAAATTTCAGGCAGACTGTCAAGTTTTTCCATTCAATAACGCGAGAAAAATGGTGGCCTGCCTGATATGTACGTATTTGTCTGTGTGTTTGTATGTACAAGTATGAGTATATATGTGGGTTTATGTATGCATTGTATGAGTATGTATGTTTTTTTTCTATTCCCCTCTTACGGCAGAAGGTACGATAAAGTTCCTAAGGCTAGGCCAAGATTGAAAATTAAAAACATTTTCTTTTACCACATCCCTGATAACAACCAAGAGAACAGTAAATAATAAAGGTAATTAATACTTTAGTGAAGAAACAAATTATTGGAATTAACAACGAAATGCGTTTTTTCAAACTTTTTGCTTTGATATCTTTGACCAATTTAAAATTCGATTGCACCATTGGTTTCAGTGTTTCAGGATGTATAGTATATAATTATTCAGATATCGTGAGTTGCGGTCGGGTTTGATGTGGTTTCAGAAAAACATTTTCTTTATCGTGCCAACGTTTCGATCTTTTATTGAGATCATCTTCAGGGCTCAAAGTGTTTGTCTTCTCAAAGTGTGCATTCTCAACACGACACGCAAGGATGGCACAATTACACAGAAGACAAACACTTTGAGCCCTGAAGATGATCTCAATAAAGATCGAAACGTTGGCACGATAAAGAAAATGTTTTTCTGAAACCTACATCACACCCGACCGCATCTCACGGTATCTGAATAACTATCGATTAACTGTCACTAATCTCTATACATAGTATATAATTTTGAAATTGAACTGTGCCTGAGATACCCCGTATAATTTTTCTCCAAAAAAAGGTAAAAATTTGAAACCAGACTAAAAAATATTAAAAACTTTTTTTTATAGGGTCATTGGTTTAAGAGAAATTCCGCCGGGAAATCTAAAAAAGACACAAGACACCCTATATTTGCCATAATCAAGATAATGGTACAAATTATAGATAACTTGGACAATAACTACATGTAAAGAAGGGTTAAACATATTTTAATCTCCAAGCCAGAATGCGGAGACTAGGGTTTTTATTGTTTATCCTTTAATTTAAATTATCAAATAAAAAGATATTCAGCAACTAGGCAAGAGGTTATAGCATGAAGATGAAATCCATTCAAAACTAATGGCAATGTGTGGTGATTAGTGACCGTTAATCGATAATTATTCAGAAATCGTGAGATGCGGTCTGGTGTGATGTAGTTTCACGCAAGAATGGCACAATTACACAGAAGACAAACACTTTGAGTGAGTAGAAATACTTCGATTGAATATAAAAAATATATTTTGCATTGTATAAATTCACTTTTCCACATCATAAATGTATTTGTTAAATGTAAACAATGTTTGTAAATCCCAGGCCCTGAAGATGATCTCAATAAAGATCGAAACGTTCGCACGATAAAGAAAATGTTTTTCTGAAACCTACATCACACCAGACTGCATCTCACGATTTCTGAATAACTAATGGCAATAAACGTATACTATTACATTCTAAAGGTCTTCAGTGCAATCAAATTAGAAATCAAAGATGCAAAATGTTAGTAAATTGCAAAACAAGCCCACTGCAAAAGATGGCTAAACGATGAAACGCCTGAAGTCTAGGCAGATGGTGAGGATAGGAATCGACCCAATTACAAATTCCCTGAATAATTATTGTAATTATAAAATCGCTCTGTTGGTGTGATGATCACGTTTCATAAAATCACTTTTGAAATACGATCGTTTATGGTCGGCCTGTCTTTGCTGTACGGTTTCGTTGAGTGCCAATGTCAGGAAAGCAGAATTTACGATGATCTAAGCTATCTATAGATCATATTTTCATAGAGATGAAAACTTAATAAATTGTATATTTTACAATTTAATTATTCACGAGAGCAATCACGTGGTGGTGTTTCTATTTCTATTTTGCGCTTGGTATGTTTTTTTTTTCCCACGAGTCAATAATAGGACCGGAAAACATCCGTTATAAAACCGAAAGCAGAGGACTTGCTAGGAGCGGGGCCGTTTTGACAAGTTGTAGGAGGCGGGTGACAACTCAATTGCCCCTGCCGATTCTAAAGCTCATGACAAACTCGGTTTCACTTTTTTTCTTCTTAACTACAAAAACTATTAGCGACTCTACATACAAAATTTTACAGCCCGAGCCGCATGATGAGCCCAGCCGGACGGATAATCGAGTGAATTACGGCTTATCAAAACTTAAAAAATAGTCGGCCGGTGTCTTTGAGCTAGCGGGAGGGCTGTTAAGGTGTAAGTTATGGGGGTGAAATCCTGACAGTAGGTTTTAGGACAAAAGTGACAAATGCACTTCCATCTGATTCGTTACGGCTCCTCCCAGTTCTACCTGGAAGACCTCTCAATTAAATCGTATTGTCGAAATGAACCGAGTCTATGACTTGGGTGGCACACTCTACACCTGGTAGGTAACCTGGAGCGGGGCACGCAGTCACATATTTTCCCTCTATCTTTGAACCCGGACAACGTGGTTCTCTTCATCGCTCATTCACAAAAGCACGGCTTGCATTTTTATTTAGAAATTATTTGAATTAATGTTTTTAGCAGTATTTTGCAAACGTATAGACATTGTTTTTCATTGCGCCATATTTGATGACTTGGTATCTCTCAATCAAACCGAGAACAGCTGTTTCTGTTGTTCGATGATTCTGATTATTTCACCTATACAGTGCATGGCTTCGCAATCTACAAATAAAAACGAACTGGAAGCCTAAATAAGTCTGACATATTTACTGATACTAAAATAATCTAAAATTTGCTGAAAGTTAACTAATATTCCGAATGAGTTGTGGTATTTTATGTGTAGCTTTTGTAAAAAAAACTATCATAAAATATATTAAGTTAGTCTATAATCCATTATATTTCGTGTTCCGATTGACTAAATAACTTCTTTCAATTAATTAATCTTTATGTAATAAAATAATTAATTAATCTTATTAAATTAATAATTAATTAATTAATTAATTAATCTTTATGTAAGGTATTGGTTGAAATGAATAAGTTAGTGTCACGAGCGGTTAGTGTCATGTTCAGTGTTTCTGTGGAGAAATTACCCAGACACTAAAGATGTCGGAATGTCGAATCGCGTCTGAACTTACAAAAATCATCGAGGATAGGCACCAAGATACTATAATTGATCTTTCATCGAGAAAAGAGCACTCAGATCTTCTCGGGCCAAATATCGTCAAACACTGTTATAGGCATTCCACCGGCAATTCTCTCGTGCGCAAGTTCCTGTTTTGGCAATTTACACGGTTTGTTCAAGGTCATATTTCCGCCAACTTTAGTACATACACGTACAATTTTTTTGTACAAGCCACAATTAATTTACTAGGGAGAAGGTCAAGGTAGGTGTTGGTTATTGCTTGTTTGACAGAAAAGAAAATAATTAACATAAAAAGAAGGAAGAGTATTTGGATGATGGGTTGTGACTTTAACCATATCAGTTTGGTAGCAAAGCTTGAATGGATGCAGAATTGGTTAACTGTGAAAAATGACAACATATTTTATTTTTAACTACACTCATGAAGACTTTCCTCGGTCAAATTTCGTCAAAGCTGTTATCCAGCTGCTCTGCTGTTCAGTAAATTTCGATTTTGACCAGTTTGTTCAATCAAATCGCTACTTGATGCTGCTGTTTCCGCCTACTTTGGTACATAGGCGTTCAATTTCTTTATGTCAGGTCTTAGTTAACGTCTACTTCATGGAAGATGTCCGACAAGGAGGCTTCTTGCGCCACGATATATATTGCTTGTTTGGCAGATAAGGAAAGATCAAACAAACGAAAGTGCGAACGTTGAAGAAGGATGAATTTTTTCTTCTTGAAGAAGATGAGTCTATGAGCCGAACAGATGTATGTTTGGTGAACTGCTAGAAAAAAAGTAAAGTTTGGTTTTTGCTAGACCTCCTCCGTTCGTGAACCATTGATATAGACGTCCAAACCAGTTTTCAAGACATTCAAGACATTTCCTGTAACAAATTTAAATGGATTGGTTTAACTTGTTTGTACAACTCCACATTTGTTGCGTGTATTTTCGTCTGGTCCTTTGCATAATAAATATTCATACTATTGTAGAAACGGATGAAACAAGATGGCACATCGGGTGGGATATGACTTGAATTTGCCGTGACAATGTCGGGATGTTCGCCGATCGGAAAGTCAATCGTCCGCGGAGCTTTTTTCTTGCGAACGTTTCGAATTCTCCTGTTGTGACCTTTATCAGGGTCCGCTCTCGGTGGTCTAATAGCCGTCGGCAGACAATCGCTTCTGGGAAAATCGCCTGCATTTCCACTCCCGTCCCACTCTTCCGTCCGCCGACCGGGGCATATCACCTCAATTACCCCTCAAAACTACCTCCGCGCGCCGTCCGTCTGAACCCTTGTTAAAAACTAGATCAATTAACAGGTTGTCTCCCTTTTAAATTTTTACACGGTTTCTCGTCCCGGCGGGATGTTGTGACGACTGGGTCGTTTATTCGGTTATAAAAAGGCAGACAGTGAGTGATTCAATAGCCATATGGAAATAAATGGTTGAAGGACGTCCAACCCACGGTGAGCAATTGCACTCATAACATCTTACTAAATATTTACATACATGAAGTCATTCTAATTGTACAAAACACAATTTTGATACATTCATATTTGCTCGCTTGCTTATGATTCACTCATACGTGTTCGGATCCAGCCATTTTCAGGCAGGAACATTGAGGACTAACGCGTGTGAAAAGTAAATCAGCGAAAACAGACGGACCTAGTACTATCATCACTGTATATCAGATCAACATGTGCTCATCCACTTGCCAAACCAACCAACACCACCAGATACCAATAAATTATATTATTTATGCTGATTTTCAAAGTCAAGTTTGCAAATAAATTAATGCTGCACATGTACATATGTGAAAAGATACATAATAATTTACCCCCTCTACAAAAGTTTGTTAGTAATTTAAAAAATTTATTGTTGTATTGCCAAAAATTTATTTATAAAATTTTATTCCCTTAGAACATTAAAAATACAAAAGAATTTTGTCTGAACTCTGTGGAGTGATGGGCCTGTTGCTTGGTCGTTTTCGTCCATTGTGACTGCTTAGTCCCGCTTCGGTCAGTCGAACCTGATACGGGGTTGTCAATCATGACCTTTTGTAAGTTTGTTTCTTCTGAATTGACTTGAAAATAAATTTGTTTGGAAACTTTATTTTCGACAAAACTTGATCATTTTGATCTGTCAATCCTTGCTGTTTAGCTCTGTCAGAGTCGTCCAGGCTTCTAGGGTGGTGGAAATCTTCAGTTGTGGATTTGAATTATGTATGTTATAATTAATTAAGGTTTTTAGTTGAGAAAAAAAGTCAATGTTACGAGCGGGATGCGAACCCACGATCTTCGGCTAGATGCGCCGCTGCTTTACCACTTGAACTATCATGACCTCGTTCACTCGGACGCTAACTTCCTATCTCAACCCCACCTTTTGAATTTTCCCTCCTTTTTGCCATTTTTCAAATGTGTAATCGGATTGGATTTTCGACGACAACTGAAATAGCCACGGAGAGCTTTAGTGAAGTATACTTCATTTTGAATCATTAAATTCACTAATTTCGTGGTCCTCTTGACCAATTAATATACTAAAATTAATTAAGTTTTTTAGTTGAGATAAAAAAGTCAATGTTACGAGTGGTTCGAGGTCACAATAGCTCAAGTGGTAGAGCAGCGTCGTATCTAGCCGAACAACGTGGGTTCGAATCCCGCCGTGACACTGACTGTTTTATCTCAACTAAAAACCTTAATTAATTGTAGTATATTAATTGGTCAAGAGGACCACGAACTTAGTGAATTTATGTATGTTATTTTTACGTGTGCACTAATTAGAAGAAAGAAACCTACCACTGAAGATGGTGAAAAGCCAAAACGCGTCTGAAGGACCTACAGCGACATTAGGTAAATGATCGGAAACGTCCGAGCTTCGGTATCAACAGGTTGTTTCAGACATTAACAAGGATCAACAATGATCAGATTGTCAATTTAACACAATTAGTCCGCCACTCAACCCTCAGAAATAATGTCAAAAGCTAGGGCAAACAGGAACATGTATAATAAGCCAGTTTATTTCCAAATTTATAAAATTAAGGTGAATTTTGTTTCGTATTAAAGCCATCATATTTCGTGTTCCGATTGACCAAATAAATTCTTCCAATTAATTAATCTTTATGTAAGGTATTGGTTGAAATAAAAAAAGCTAGTGTCACAAGCGGGATTCGAACGCACGACCGCCGCCGCTCTACCACTTGAGCTATCGTGACTTCGGTCCACTCGGACACCAACTTTGTTTCGTATATTATTTTCCTGTGCTTGAAGTTTAAAATTATTTATAACTGTATATTTATTATACGCTTCAGAGATTTCTGAAATTGAGGACTACGGGGTGATGACCTTGTAGCTTGGTCGATTCCGATCATTTTGGACTGCCTGACTCGTTTCAGCCTTTGACTATCTCCAGTGGTACGTTTGTATCATTGTCTGTTTTGTTATTTTTGCTTCTACACTAATTGAAGATGATAAAAAACCAAAAAAACGCCTGAAATATATATTCAGCCAGATAGGTAATTGATTTGAAACGACCAAGCGTCAGTATCAACAGACGGTACAGCCACAAGGATCAACGGTGATCAAACTATAAATTTATTTCAATTAATGAAGGTTTTTAGTTGAGATAAAAAAGTCATTGTTACGAGCGGGATTCGAACCCACGATCTTCGGCTAGATACGCTGCTGCTCTACCACTTGAGCTATCGTGACCTCGATCCACTTGGACAAGGGAAAATTCAAAAGGTGGGGTTGAGATGGGAAGTTAGTGTAACCTCGAGTGGATCGAGGTTACGATAGCTCAAGTGGTAGAGCAGCGGCGTATCAAGCCGAAGATCGTGGGTTCGAATCCCGCTCGTGACACTGGCTTTTTTATCTCAACTAAAAATCTTAATTAATTGAAAGATATTAATTGGTCAAGCGGACCACGAAAACTAGTGAATTCTATAAAATTTATCTCGCCTTTAAACCTTTGGCTGTCTTCAGTGGTAGTTTTTGCTCAAAATATTATTGCTTAGGGAGGTTTCGAACGAAGAATAACACTTCCCTGGGATTTCTTTAACGATTTTAGTTTCACGCCAGTTCTTAGGTCGTGAACATTTTGTTCTTCGTTTTACCAATTTCAGATTTTTCTCTTGTTATTTTTATTCACGCATTCCTCATTAGGTAATTATTTAGAATCTAATATATTATTAACCGCTCCCCTTGATAATATCAAAGTCTTCAGAAGTACATTCCAGTTAGGCCTTACCCGGTCTGTCTGACAGGTGGTGAATATTTCCATTTAATTTCTTTAAATTTTACTTTAACTACTTTATATTTACTTTATTCGAAGAATTGAGCATTACCAATAGATCGATTTTAGGCGGATAATGAACAATTTGTTACTGCTTTTATAAAAATAATTATATCATAATATAAGTCAATGGAATCTTTTCATGACAGAATGACACAATCTCTACATAAGTTTTATTAATTTTGTACATGAGTTAATGTCTAATTAAAATAAAATTATTACTGTTGAATTATTACATGGATCTGGTTTAACTTCAGTGTTATTCGTGATTGATTGAAAGCATCAATAAGCTCTCCGCGAAAGGTGTTATCATCCAGCCCATCAAGAAAAACCATAATTTATTTTAAACAATTAGTTAATCAGAGTCTACCGGAGTCGGGTCCCCGTTGAAAAGGACGAAAGCCCGGTCAGTGGGAGTCCTTTTCCAGTATTTGTTCTGTGCCGTGAGGCGTGAAGAGGTCCGGTAGCACCATTAGCGAAGGGGGCAGATGGGCCGTCCACAAGTGAGCAATCGTTTTCATGAATGGGACACCTTTCCAACGGTAGTACACCCTGCATTTGTCACGGCGTCTTCAAAAACTGGCTGCCCCTTTGTCCTACTAAAGAGGATGGGATCCGGAAAATGAAAGTTGCTCCAACTGGGAGATACGCGTATCGTAGTGTCGCTTGGCTTGTGACAAACTGCAAAATGCTAATTCCATGGTTTCAACAAAACTATTCACTACTCATTGATTAATGCTATGGTCATCATTTCTAAAAAAAAAGAAAGAAAACACGCACAGTCTCTCACTCTCCTAGCTTCTCATCATCCATTCCATCATCATCCTATTATATAATTTTTTTAAATTAGATATCTAAATTTACCTGATGCACTCTTGCTCACTCGCTCTCTCTCACACACTCATTGACTCATTCTCTTTTCTATATACTTTTCTTCGATAGTTTCATCCTTTCATTGTCTTATCTTAAGCATTCTCTTTCTCTCCTATCTCTCTCTCACTCTCTCCCTGTCTGTCTGTCTCTCTCTCTCTCTCTCTCTCTCTCTCTCTCTCTCTCTCTTCCAATTATTCTTTTTTTAGAATATCCTCATCTCTCATTCTGTCTCTTTCTTTTTTTAAGACTCTTCTCTCCCTCTCTCTCTTTCTTTTCTTAAAACTCTTCTCTCCCTCCCTCTCTTTCTTTTTTAAGACACTTCTTTCTCTCTCTCACTCATTCTCTTTTCTATCTCTCTTCTATTTCTCTTCCTGGCAAACTTTACGCCTTTCATTGTCTTATCTTAAGCATTCTCTTTCTCTCCTCTCTCTCTCTCTTTTTTCTCTCTTTTGTCTCTCACTTTTCTATCTGCTTTTCTTGGATTGCTATTATTATTATTTTTTCTTAGAATACCTCCATCTCTCATTCTCTCTCTTTCTTTTTTTAGGACTCTTCTCTCCCTTTCTTTTTTTAAGACTCTTCTCTCCCTCTTTCTTTTTTTAAGACTCTTCTCTCCCTCTCTCTCTTTATTTTTTAAGATTCTTCTTTCTCCCTCTCACTCATTCACTCGTTCTCTTTTCTATCTGCTTTTCTTGGATTGCTATTTCTCTTCCTGGAAATTTTTCTGCCTTTCATTGTCTCATCTCTAGTACTCTCTCTCTCTCTCTCTCTCTCTCTCTCTCTCTCTCTCTCTCTCTCTATCTATCTATCTATCTATCTTTTTTTTTGAAAACAGTGTTTATTATCTAGGTTTTAATTTAAGTAATCATGGAAAATTTATAAACGCCATAAAAAAATTATTACCCTACAAAAAACTTGAAACCACCTTAAAACTAGTTCCGTCTTTAATATAAACGTTGTAATGAATTACACAACGTAGGCGTCAGGAGCGATCTCAAATGTACATTACAAAACAAACTTCAAAAAGCACAAAATAAGTGCATCCTTTATATCCTTGACTTAAAACGTGATTCTAGAATATATGCTAAATTTTTGATATTAAAAATGTTAAAAATTAAAGGCATACAAATTTAATCCGTAGCAACATTTTTATATTAAAATACTACAAAATAAAAATCCTTCATACATGGTTAATTTGAAATTTCAATTCAATATCCATAACATTAACACCAGAACAGCGACGCACTTAATTTATCTATCAAAATACAGAACAAAAACACTTAGTAATTCATTTAAAATAAAAGCTTCATAAAGCTTTAACTTTTCGGTTTTGAAACGTACAGTGCAAATAAAAAGCATAAAATCATTCAAAATAAAACTTAAAGATACTTATTAAGCAAATACTTTTGAATATATTAGAAATTAGCATTTACCTTATTTAATATTTACTTAGTTAACTTCACATTATATAATTTTACATTAACTTGTAATACGTTACTAATCTTTTTATTAGAATTTTATTTTATTTTTAAACTATTACGTTAAATTATGTTCCAATTCTGGACGGTGCCTTTTAAGTATCTTACGAAAACTCTATATCTAATTTTGTTTATATAACTTGTATTATACGTACTTATTTATCTTTAACAGTACTTAGCCAAATTCTATTTATTCTTGCGATGTTATTCAATAATAATACGCTCTGTGTAAAAATATAACCTATAAGTTCAACTTACTCTCACTTTAGTCATTTATCTAAGGTTTTTGGCTGAGATGAAAAATAATGTCACGAGCGTTTTTCGAACCAACCACTCAATACGCCGCTGATCAAATCGCTTGAGTAATCGTGACTGTCAGGATGGGTCAAGTGGTTCGAGCAGCGGCGTATTGAGCCGAAGGTCGTGGTTCGAATCCCGCTCGTGACACTAATTTTCATCACAACCAAAAACTTTAAATAAAAAGAATAATTAATATGGTCAATTATGATCACTAAGCAAATATGGATTAATTTCGTCATTTACTTCATTATTGATCTTACAATAATTTATTTTTATTTTATGTCTGAAACGACTATAAACAAATATTATTGTAATTATAAGTTAAGTGTAAGGTCCTAGAGTCCGAATTTTTGCGTGTATTTTAATAAATAAATCGTTAATCAATCAATCTCGTCACTCATACACCCTCTCTGTTTTATTTATAACTTTTACAAACTCAAAGCCCAATAATTATGATTCTGATGTTTACAACGAGAAAGAAAATCACAAGAACGTTTACAATGTTACAGTTCATTGAGCTTCTTTTTTTGTTTTACCATAAAACAGCTTTCTGTTTTTAAATCAAGGCTGTATTTTTTCGAATCGCGACGAAAAGATCGCTAATTTGATCTTAGGTCTGCAACAGCAATTTTGCCCTAGTCTGATGTACGTTTGTACTACCTCGCAGATTTCCGATCAACTCGTCCGATGGGGGGGGCTTATCGTGTCATCCGGTAATATTAATCCTACCCTCTTGACGAGCTGACATAAGACGAAATATTGAAACACGGATTTACCTTAATATAAAAATCCGAAGTGATGTCCACTTCCTCGTCGTAACCGTCATCGCTTCAGAATACCGGCGACACTTTCTTAACGTATTACGCCGGTGTAATTTGGTTATTAGTGTACTGTTTAATGTAACCGTCAATTTGATGCAATGTATCTAGGGCTTTTTTACGCTGGCGTACCGGTTCACTGTTCATTGCTTTCATGCTGTCAATCTGAGTGACTAGAAGACCTTCCACGAATACGAAAATGTTCGGTTGTTTACTACAGTTAAGTTGTTTATTAAGTCGGCGGAATCGATGAATGAGGAGTAGTGTGTGGAAATATATTTCACAAATTTCTGAACTTTTGGGATTTGTGAAGCATTCTCTAAACTGGAGGAGCTGACAAACCCCCCCCCCCATCAGTCTAGTTGACACTAATCGGACGAGATGAAATGTACTCCCCCGCAACGCATCGCCCTCATGCAATTTATTCCAGCACTCCATGTATTCGTTTGCAGCTTAGGCTGCAGGTGGCTCATTGTAAAAAGTTCCAAAGCTTAGACTATAAGCACGTGTTGGAAAGAATGATACAAAGTGTCTGAAGAAAGAATTATAATATATTTCGAGGTGGAAGGTCGGTACCACCCAGGTGAGGTCGATTTGAAAGGGGACGGCGAGATGAGAGACGCGGTGCCCCGGGGGGCAGTGAACGGAAGTGGCGTCCCACCGGCTCCTGTCAGGGTTCGTCCTGACAAATCTATCAGTGCCGAAGCGGGGTGAGCCGGCTTCGCACCCCACAGGCGCCAAGATACACATCTCCAGACTTCTCACACCCCCTCTTGACAATTCCCGTGTTATTCACTGTTTCCTCTCTTCTGACACGGCATTCTTCACCCGTCGGCCGGCCTCCTTTCATCCCCGAGGAGGGGTGCCGCCCGCCCCGATACCGAATCTGGACGCCTCCTCTAACGCATTACGCGCTAACAACAACGCCGTTCACCGGTGGGAAAAACAACCCCGGCCCAACAAATGATGAATGGAAGACCCTTCATTACCTGACCGAACCCTGCGTTCGGTTCTGTTTGCTTTACTTATGATGTGGCCATTGGGTAAAACGTTTTCTCCTTCCAGTCAATACTCCCTGCGAAAATCCCTTATCTCAGACTGGCACATACTTGAGCCCATTATTAGAGGCAGATAACTGGACCAGGTACTATACAGATCGTGTTGTACTGTTAAAAGGACTAATAATTGTCACTCGACCGACCATCTAAACTGCCCTTAAACAACAAACAACCGATAAACAACGAAATATTAAAATCATTATAAACTAATTTCATCTGTAGGGTAGGTAGTTGTGAGGTGGCTACAAAGCCTTCCACACTAGGGCTATTCAGCTACATGTAACAACAGAACGTTCCAACACTAAAAAATGCTACTTTTTCTTTGGAAAATAGTCGATGCATCTTTTTTTTACAGGGTGGAGCATTTTTGATCCACCGTTGGTCAAACAATGCACTCCCTGTTTAAATGGACTCTGGTGCAATTTTCTTAATTTTTTAATTAAAACGAATTTCTAGGTATTCCCAAAAAGAATTGTTTTCCAATATTCTAAGGTAAAAGTGTTAATAAATCCACTTAAACAGTTAAAAAATAGTACCAAATCCATTAATGAGAAGTAAAAATTACTAGGCACTACTTTCCTAAAGTGAAAAAAAATTGTCTACCTTTTAATTATTTTTAATAGCTTATGCTTAATTATATAATTACTCAATTAATTATAGACAATTTTTCGAAATGAAAAATTTGTGTCACAGGCGGGATTCGAACCCACGACTTTCGGCTAGATATGCCGCTGCTCTAATATTTGAGCTATCGTGACTTCGACCACTCGGACACCAACTTCCCATCTCCACCTAACTTTCGAATTTTCCTTCCTTTTTGCCATTTCTCAAATGTCGTGTAATGAGGATTCGATTCTCGGCGACAAATGAAATGGCCAAGGAGAGCTTTATTGAAGATATATTTCATTTAACTTATTAAATTCAATAGATCTCGTGGACAGATTGACCAAATAACATCTTTCAATTAATTAATCTTTATGTAAGAGGTTATGGCAAGAGAAATGGCAAAAAGGAAGGAAAATTCGAAAGGTTGGGTTAAGATGGGAGGTTAGTGTCCGAGTGGATCGAAGCCACGATTGCTCAAGTGGTAGAGCAGCGTCGTATTTAGCCGAGGTCTTGGGTTCGAATCCCGCACGTGACACTCACTTTTTTATCTCAACCAATACCTTACATAAAGATTAATTAATTATCTATTTTTTAAGATATTATTTGGTCAATCGGACCACGAAATCTAATGAATTGTTCTATAAAAGTATTAAAAGTATAGTATAAACTGTTTTCAAAAGCCTTTGAATTTAATATTTGATCGTAGACCTTTTCCCCCGAACACCTTAGAAACTTTAACTTTAAAAACTAAATTAAACGTATAAAATAGGGGAACGGATCACTTTATAAATAACAAATTACAGTGAAATTCTCCCCCAGAGGAACACGGGACTCAATTAAGCGTTTAGAAGTATAGTAGTCCCAATTAAGACGTGTCATCTTGTGCCTGCCGTGGCACAGGTAGAAAAGGGACCTAAATCATTAGGTCTTTGGGTCAACTCTTGTCCTTACTGGGATTATCTACCAAAGGTGCTTTGTCGGAGATCGTAACAACTCGTCAAGAGATATAGTGGTCTGGGACGGCTCTCTTAAATAAAAAAAAGAAGAATCTTACCCGCATAACTCCCCAAACAACTAAATGCTCAACAGTCCGTTACCTGACACTTTGCTAAACCTCAAATAACAAGGTGTTAACAATTATGCCGCCTTTCATCTTATTCTTTTTCCATGAGGGTTGGGTCAAATTTGATATAAATAGATAAGGACAGTGGAGATATTCTGAGGTAGGACTTCTGTCCGAAATTCGTTCTTTTCTATGAGTACCTTAAACATATCTATGTGATTTTTAGTGGCCCTTAATTAATGATTATTTGGAGATCGTGAGATGCGATCTGGTGTGACGTAGGTTTAGAAAAACATTTTCTTTATCGTGCCAACGTTTCGATCTTAATTGAAATCATCTTCAGGGCCTGTGATTTATAAACATTGTTTAAATTATACAAATACATGTAGGATGTGAAAAAATGAATTTATACAATGATAGAAATTAATTGTAACTTTATAAATCCCAGGCCCTGAAGATGGTCTCAATAAACATCGAAACGTTGGCACGATAAAGAAAATATTTTTCTAAACCTACGTCACACCAGACCGCATCTCACGATCTCCAAATAATCTTAAACATATCAAATATTCATCTGCTGAACATTGGGACAGTATATTTGAGTATGTGTAGAGATTAGTGACCGTTAATCGATAGTTATGCAGATATCGTGAGATGCGGTCGGGTGTGATGTAGGTTTCAGAAAAATATTTTCTTTATCGTGCCAACGTTTCGATCTTTTATTGAGATCATCTTCAGGGCCTGGGATTTACAAACAATGTTTACATTTAACAATTACATTTAGGATGTGGAAAAGTGAATTTATACAATGCAAAATATATTTTATATTCAAACAAAGTATTTCTACTCACTCAAAGTGTTTGTCTTCTGTGTAATTGTGCCATCCTTGCTTGTCGTTGGCACGATAAAGAAAATGTTTTTCTGAAACCTACATCACACCCGACCGCATCTCACGATATCTGAATAAATATTTGAGTATATCATACCGAAATTTAACAAACAATAGTTTTTGATCATTTTCAAACAGACCTTATTTATTTTTGTCGAAGACTTGACTGCAGAATACTTATTCCTTTTCTAATAACCAAATGAAAATTCTGCTCCCATAAACAAGGGCTGTAGAGATTTGTAAATGTGAAATAATTGAAATATAATGCTGTGTGTGTGTGTATATGTTGTGTTGATTTTAATTTATTATAATGAATATAATTTATTAGCGTGAAAGAAAGGAGTTGTTTAACCCCGCCACGAGGAATGTCGAGAACTCTGGGGTAGTGTGCGCGTGTGGAGAGTAGAAGGAAGTTATTAGCGAGAATGGAGTGGGTAGGACTACGCCTCGAGGAATATCGAGTACACTGAAGCAGTGAATACGGCCAGACCTCTATATTTGTATCGTGTTTTGTGTTTATGAATGTAATTCACTAGCTTGAATGTAAGCGTTTACTTAACCCCGCAACCAGGAACATCGCAAATCGAGACGCTGTAGGTTGGAAAATACCCGTGAAAGACAAGAAAAAGAAGTAAAAACAGAACCCCTACACATTATTACTATTATTATACCGTCTGTAATTGGTGTCCGAGTGGATCGAAGTCACGATAGCTCAAGTGGTAGAGCAACGGCGTATTTAGCCGAAGGTCGAGGGTTCGAATCCCGCTCGTGACCCTGGCTTTTTCATTTCAACCAATACCTTACATAAAGATTAATTAATTGAAATACGTTATTTGGCCAATCGGACCACGAAATTTGAATAATTATTAGTTTTTACTATATGGTTGCTTGAAATGGGACGGTGGTATTAAATGACATCAACTTTATTTATACATCAAAAGAAGATTTATTAGTAATATTTATAATTGCATATTGAGAATTTATATTAAAAAACTTTAGTTTTTAAGTGCCTAGAGGACGAGCCGAAAAAAAAGATGGCTGTATAAGAACAAGTTCATAATCTGACGCCAGGCTTTTTTTACTGTTTATTAATCGTAGCCGCGCTGCTTTTGATCTCATTTGGCGTGGGTTAGGAGAGGTGTAAAGGCCACACAGGGGACCAATTAGACCGTCTCATAACCCAAAATTATGAGAGATCCAAATGCAATTATCCCTTTCAATGGCGCCAGGGAGCATAAGTTACAGCAGGTGCCGACACGCGTCTCGTTATCTAGATGCCTCAGGTATTCAGCACTGTTATTATGCTTCGTCTGGCCTTCAGCGCGTGCTGTACGGCTACCCCGTCCGAATCACTTGGTCATCAATAACCCCTTAAATTAAAATGAACATCGACCGACATAAATGGATAATCTTTCGAAGTGTATGTTTTGACAAAACATTTCCGTCATCACTCAATGCTCTAAATGAACCGTGTAATCTGTCATGTGTAGCATGTCCCTAAACATAAATAATTTGCGATCATCAAAGCGAAACTATTTTGTTATTCTTATTTTATGAATGGGCATCTAGAAAGAAAACCCACCATTAAGGCCTTGGAGATGCATATTTTTTAAGCCTTTTAAGTCTCCGACCCGTCCTAGGTCTCATGTTTTTAGACAATTTACGCTGAACAAGATTTCTAAACCGTTTTCGAGTTATTCGCGATTTTTTAGGCAAAAACTGGTTTTTAACTTGCTCATGGAAAAAACCGATCACTCTCTCTCTCTCTCTCTCTCTCTCTCTCTCTCTCTCTCTCTCTCTCTCTCTCACACACACACACACACACACACACACAAACACGATTTTCAAGAATGGATACTCTTGAACCTTCATGGTTTTAAGTTTTACAACTTTTGTTCCGAGGACTTTTTCAAAAAACTGAACAGGGAAGCTACAATTCTCACTTTTACCTTTTGGAATGCGGGATGCTTTTGCTGTCAATAACCACTTGTTTACCTCATCATGGAAATTCAAATTTTCATTCCTATTTCACGCCAGGTGTTGAGGCAGTTTGGCTTCGAATAACGTATTGAAACAATAGGCTTATGTATGGTAAAATGGAAGAGAGAGTGAACGGTTTATTTTTCATGAGCACGTAAAAAATCGCGAATAACTCGAAAACGGTTGAGAAATCGGGCAAAGTGGAAGCTTATTACAATTTCCCATTGATTACTATCTATACAGAGTATTAAGCGAGATTAATTTTGCTTACGTGACGGATGTTAATTTTTCTTTCTACATATAATAATAATACTTTATTTGACAATTATTATAAATAACAAAATATACTGAGGGCTTCGGTGGCCGCAATGGTTAGGCGTTGACACGGCGCTCATCAGTGTAAGGTAAAGGTCCCGGGTTCGAATCCAGCGGACCTGCATTCGAACCCGACATACTTACAAATGGGCTTTTTTTCAAAAACACCCCCCCCCCCTTAGAGTTGATATAACCTCTGCTGTTTCGAAAAAAAATATACCCTTTAAAAAAAGGATATAAGTATTTACAGCAATGAAATATCCGTCTGCTTGGAGTCGAGATTACTGATATTGTAATTCGTTAAAATATTGAAATAAGATAATAAAATATCCAATAAAATATAATAATATTCTCTGTTTTATAACACAGTTGGAAAGGAAAAGAAAATAAAAACGAAAAAAATTAATTAAATAATTTAAAAAAAAAATATATAGAATGGGGACAAAAACATTGACAGGGAGATCCATAAGGGAACATTGGTCCATAGTTTCTACCATTTTTGGTTTCGATTCTTTTTGGCAAGATGACAGATTTTGGATTAAGTTCAGTGAGTTGTTCCCTGACTCCGTCTGTCAACCTATTTCTTTCAAGCCCATTTTAACTTTTTCGGCAAAGGTAATCCCTTTTTGAATAAGGCCAGAGCCTATTAGGGACTTTGCTTGATTAAACGTTATTTTATTTTCCACTTTCAGCTCCAAAACTTGGGTATAATATTTATATTTTGGGCAATAACGCGCCAAGGTGTTATGTGGGCCTTGAAAATTCATGCACACTGGAGACTGACAAGGAACAATCTTTTCATGCCTTTCCAGCATACATCCCCACATAAAAACCTTCTTCTTACAAGAAGAAATTGTATGTCCAAAATCTAAACATTTAAAACACCGTAGGTGAGCAGGAATAAATGGCCTAATGGCTATCTTCATGTAGGCAACATACAATTCTTTTGGAATTGTATTGAATGTGACAACCCATGAAAAAGATGTCCTACCGCCTTTTGAGGTGTTCGATTTTACATTTCTTTCAACCTTTACCGCTATATTTTCTAAATTTTTAATTTTCATTATTTTACTACCTTGTTCCTCATTGAACGCTTCAATATAAATTAAACCGTCACAACCTTTTTTTAGGTTTACTACTTTCCCTACTTCTCTTTTTATTTCTCTACATATTCTTATTGGCGATAGTGAGTGAAGGCCACCATTATCTTTACCATCCGATCTACAAATAATAAAAAGTCTTGCCCCAGAAGTAGAAACAACAGGAGAGGGAGTCCTATTTAGAAGGGGTAATCGATTTCGAAAACCTTCTCGGCCCATTGGGCCGAAGGGGCCTGTCGAATGATTTTGGAAAATTTGGAAAAAATTGAAAAAACAGATGACGTGTAAAGAAAAAGAGAAAAACTAAATAAATAAATCTTACCCAACCCTGAAACCAGGTTTCTAGAGAGATTTAGGCCCCACACTTACCAATAGGGAATACGAGCTATAAACTAGAACCCAGCAGATTGTCTAATCGTCAAAAAATTTATCCAATTGAACTCACCGCACCAAAAAACACTTCAAAAAACACTAGACTGACAAAGGGACGTCCTAGCTTCCACAACACTCCACTATCATGCACTTATTATGTCAATATACCTCAAAATTCGGTTTTTTTCCGGAGAGGAAATTCTCGCTAGTTCTATTATTATTATTATAAAACAAAATAAAAATAAAATAATTTGTTGAATACAGAACAAGATATGTTTATGTACCATTAATTAAGTAAAAATTTCTTCTAATAAATCAAAAATTGACTCTTGTACCAGTTCCCAGCGGTAAACCAGGCTTGACGAGCAAATTTTATTAGCTGCAGGCTTGGCTCATTTAAAAGTTTGACTAGGCTATCTTCCGAGAAAATAGCATACCCAAATAGGAGTAAGCACGCATCTCGGACAAAATGGTACATTTATCCATAACGTGAACGATGGTTTCCTTTTCCCTTGTATTGCACAGAGAGCACATTTCTGTATCCCTCTGGCAGTCTATCAAAGGGGTAGAGTTAAGGAACAGAAGTTCTCGGAGTTTGAAGAGCCAGCGGAGATCCCTCAGTTTTAGTGTTCTTCCATGTTTCCCATTCGTCAAGCAGAACACATCGAGATTTCGGTCAAGCCGCTTGTACAAAAGAAACCTCTTGTTATCGCTAGACCTTATATTGGAAAGAATGCACTGGAATTCTGCCATCCATTCAGAAATGTTATCTCGAGACAAGGAACTCCAGTGTATCACCTGAGTCGGTTTCAATAAATATGAAAGTGTTATAATTCTCCATCTATTCGAGGTGGATGGGCGTTGTGTATTTACACTGCTGAATAGAAACCGGGTAAAGTGGTCTCTGAACCCTTGTTAATCACTTTCTTGACAGCCGGGTGTGAAGTCCAGGCGCCAAGGCAGCATACCTAAGTCACGACCATATTTTACACCGGCGTTTAACACAGAGAACGCTTTTTTTCCACACCCCCTCTTTCGCCTCGAGCTCTTGATTTTCCCACCACTTTCGGTGGAACATTATGAGAAATATATTGTTGGTTTAATGGAAAGGGGAGCGGGGGAGTTTTGACGAGAGAGAAGCCGCCGTTTGACTGAAAACCCAATGAGGGTGGGCATAACTCAGGAGTTTCGGACCCCCTCTGAGCCGGTGGAATGTTATGACATCAAATGTTGAGACCGTTTTCCCACCGCTGTCCCGACTTCCGTTAATCAATAAATGTCCTCCCGACACGCCCAATTTGCTCACATGTTCACATAAAATGGCTGTTTTATCACATAAACTAATTCCAAAGAAGCTAACTGCGTTTCATTCTATTATTGCAGAACACTTTGCTTTATTATAAATTTTCTACTTGCCAATAAATATTGTTACCTATTTTCTTTGGCAACCATCAATCAGCAAGCTGTATCAAATCCAACCAGAAATACTAGAACCGAGGGTGTGTGGAGTGTCCAAAGACAATTAAATGTTTGTCTGGATAAAACATCGACCACCATCTTTTTACTCTTTCTCCAAAGCCATTACAAATAGATTTCCATCCTTATCACATGCTTTGGAGTATTAATCTCCATAATAAATTCATTTTAAGGCCGTAAGGTGTACTCTTTTTTATATTTACTCTTTATATGCTTACGATACGAACTACCTTGTAGTTTTTATTAAAAAAATGGAATGTTATTTTTACGCTTATTATTTTATTCTAAAACTAAGTATGGTTCCATAGATAATTTTTGAAGATCTTCTGTTGATATTAGAACTGGTGATCAATTTTTTTTTTTTGCAAATGTAATGCTTTATTTTTCACAGAATTTCAGTCCTTTCCATTCCAAAAAATGGTACCCGAGACTCAAAAATTCGTTGATATTTACTGGAAATATTGAAATTTACCTTCAGAACTCGATAATTTAAATGTAATTTGTAACTTTTCAATTAATTAATCTTTATGTAAGGTATTGGTTGAAATGAAAAAGCTAGTGCCACGAGCGGGATTCGAACCCACGACCTTCGGCTAAATACGCCGCTGCTCTACCTCTTGAGCTATCATGTCTTCGATCCACTCCATTTCAACCAATACGTTACATAAACATTAATTAATTGAAAAAAGTTATTTGGTCTATCGGACCACGAAATATAATGTAATTTGTAACTTGATAAAAGAAGTTGAAAACGTAAAATTTAATTGAATAAAATTAAAAGTTTAATTTGTGTTGATTTTTTAAAACCTAGCTTTAAAACACGATTAAAATTATCGAGCTCTGAAGGAAAAATTCAATATCTCCAGAACGAATCGACGATTTTTTGAGTCTCTGGTACCATTTTTTTGGAAGTTTCTGATATCATTTTTTTAGGATGAAAAGGACTTTCAAAACTTGTAAGAAAAAAACTATATTATCTTTTTGTTGTTGTTTTATTATATTGTTTAGTTTATTATGTTGTTTTGTTGTATTATCTTGTTGTTATTATTCTGTTCTATAGGTTGTTATTAAAATTTATTTTTTATCTTGACCCACAGAGACGACCAAAAACATACCATTCATAAAAATTAGGTCTTTATTTTTTAAAACAATATCGATTCCGTGGTGATGCAAGAAATGCTGTATGAAATTTAACATGCAAGTTACTTTTATTAATTGTTAACATGTTCTTTTTTTAAATATTTGATGGTTTTTTATATTTTTAAGTCGTAACAGATGAAAAGGAGGAACGGGCAGCATCCCGAAATCGATATTGTTTAAAAAAAAAATTACTTTTTATGAAAAGTTTTTGGTTGTCTCCATTTGTAGAATTGAGTAGGCCAAGATAAAAAAGGAAAATTATAATTAGATGAATTTATGTATGCTTCGCCAACTCATAGGACCTGTATTTTCAGTCCAAAACATTTTTCTTATATTTAAATAATATGCCCTTTACCCTTCCTACAGATTGATTATCTTTGGATGCAAAATATATAGTTATGAATGGAAAACGACTTGTTGGTGGAAAAAAACAACCCTACATAAATATGACTTATATGATTCGCGATAATCGGCCTACTTGACTCATACGAGATCTCTTAAATAATAAATAATCCTTTGTTTTCTTTTAGAATAGAATCTACAAAATCTGATTTTTACATAGGCCAAATGGAAAACAATCAGATGATTTCCATGATTAAAAAGGGACTCATGAGAAATTCCAATTACACAGTTCACAAACGTAGGTGGCAGCCGAACGGGTGAATGAGCCGGGACTGGTCCCCGTGCATTTTTTGCTCATTGTCAACCCTTGCTCACAATAGGACGAACCCGGGGTAGGTAAGGTAGTATGTTAACAAGGTAAGCGACTCGCCGTGAGAAAGAAAAGTCACCTGTCCCACTTACCTGAGATCACTAAGTGAAGGACCACCCTACACTTTAAGGGTGAAACACTTGTTACTTGAATCAACACAACAATAAACACATCTCGTCGACATCAAAGCTATCCCGCCCTCTACCATTCATCATCGGGAGCGCCTGTCATTTCCCTTGTTTCATACTTGATTAATGACAGCCGACGTTTTTAAAAAGCTTCACTTTTTTGTTTCACTTGAATTCAATAGATTTTTAGTATTATTTGCGTCAAAAATGAATCACAAAGTGGAAGTGAGGTGTACTAAAGACACTTTGGAGGGTTTGCATATGTATTGTCCTTTTTAATTAGCACTTAATTAGCATGTAAATAAAATATTTAATGGACTCATACATTCAGGTATAAACTAACAACAAACTGCCTTTATTAGGGGCATCTTTGTATTAACTCTGTTAGGTCCTGTTAGATCGAGAAAAATGATGACGTAGACTTGTAAGAATCGGCTAATTAAAAAGTTTAAGCTCGCTCTAACAGGCCAGGGCCAATGTTAGATGTTAGTCTTTATTTGAGGTATTGGTTGAGATAAAAAAGTCAGTGTCACTAGCGGGATTCGAACCCACGACCTTCGGCTAAATACGCCGCAGTTCTACCATTTGAGCTCGCGTGAATTCGATTTTATAAATCTAATAAAGCAAATTTCATCCCAATTTTATAAATCTAAAAGATAAGATGGTAATTCTGACTAGACCAGCTTCTTCTTAAGCTCTTTAAGCATAGAGCTTAAAACAGTCTTAAATATTTCTTTTCGTTTTCAATAAGACCATTATTTCAATTTAAATTGTCACAACTAAACTTCTATTTTTGAAGAATGCTTTTCTACTGACCTCATCTATTGTTAAATATTTTTCCTCAAATGCTTTAATATTAATCCATTTATGTTTTAGTGGTCTAATTGACCATATTAATTATTTCAATTAAACACTAACAGCTCCTTGTGGCCACTTCATAAGTCGCTCAGAATCGAATCCTGATTACACGCCATTTGAAAAATGGCAAAAAGAGGGAAACTTCTAGGTTGAGATGAGGAGTTGGTGTCCGAGTGGATCGAAGTCACGATAACTCAAGTGGTCGTGGGTTCGAATCCCGCTCGTTTTTATCTCAACCAATAACTTACATAAAGATAAATTAATTGAAAGAAGTTATTTGGTCAATCTGACCACGAAATTTAATGGGGTTAGATGTTAGGTCAAACATGTAGTCACATTGCTATCCGTTAGGGCGTAGGTAACCAACATGGCAGCCATGAATTTAGCAGCTGTTTTTTGTTTACTTTATTAATTATTTTTATTAAATACGCATTAATTAAATCAGACCAGTACATTTCTTTTGTTCATTTCTGGCCTGTCCTTTATACTCTCATTCATAATAGATACATCCCAAATCCTATTGTTGTGGGCTGTTAAACGTTAGGATATAGGTTAGGTATGTCGGCACGAATTGAAGCGTGTCATTTGTTAGTACTTTTCGAGTGCATATATAGCATTTTGAATCAAAGAGTTGATTAATTTTCCTTTTTTTATTAACTTCTGTCATGTTACAATTTAATGCAAAAGAAAACCAAAACAAACAACAACAAGGACTGTTGTAGCTTTATTTATGGTTGTACCAATCGCCATGCGCAGCATTGCTGAAAAATTAACGTTTAACATGCTAAGAAACGAAGGGGGCGTTTACGATATTACTGGGCATTTCTCTATTCGAGTTAACACGAGTTAACATCTTACAAACATCGTGAATTCCCCTATTATTTACAAACGGAATACAAGGGTTAGGCAGAAATGCATCCTACATGTATTAAACATAACCTATACATAACTTTTTTTATTCCATAACTATGAATATCAATTAAATTGCCTTCACTACCACACAGTATGGCCAAGCTAGGCAATTAATTACAAATATAATAACTGGGCGCGTTGTCGGATCATGTCCACAAATCGGGCCACTGTTTTGAATGGGGTACTGCAAACGGTGTACATTGTGACAGATATTGGCAGAAGGCTAATTAAAAACCATATTCGATTTATTACCAGATCCCAAAGATTTTTTTAAGAGCGCCCGTGCCCTGTTTCCGTCCTTGGCTTTTCCTCTCCCAGGAGGAGGAATCGCCTTATTGGTCTTCGCACCAACCGGGGACATATTTCCTCTTTGCCCTGACAATATATGCACAGACTTGTTTCTGTTGCTCCGGAGTCTGCAGTGTCCAAACAGCAGTTATACTTTCATTTTAGTCCTACCACGTCCTAGGTTTGGTAGGTCTGCCGTTGATTTCTGCAATGGCCTTTAACGAACTAACGCACGCCTCTATCCTGGAACACATTCCCAATGAACCATGGACTTACTCTTAATAATGATGGATGTAGATTTTTATAAATTGAGTATTCCGCAAAAGGGTTGGAGCCGATGGGTGTTCTGACTGAACTTCCCTTGGCCAATTTATCGGCCTCTTCGTTGTCCCGCTGCACACCTTAGTGACTTTTTCCGCAATGTCTGACAGGGCAACCAAACCCAAATGTCTCTGGACATTTTTGTATAGCGAGGGGAAGGAGTTTCTTGTATAGGGTTCTAACTGCAAATTTTCCTTTGGTAACTAAATTATTTGTATGTGAGCTGAAGGTGAATTTATATCCAGAACTTAACTGTGTTTGCCCACCTTATCCTTCAGGTTCAATGCACTATGTTAGTCTTCGTTTGGTGAAAAGATCAGCAGTTTTGTGATAATTTATTTTTAGTTTCCATTTTTGGCAATGTCACAAACCATTGACCATGACAAGATTTAGGCAGAAATAGGAATCTGGTTAGGCGACAAAATTGCGGCACTTTCCGCATAGATGGCAATGCGTGTTGGGATGTATAGATAAGTCAGAATGTAAATGTTATACAGGATGGGACCAAGAAAGTTCCCTTGCAGGAAGCCGCGGTGATTGACCTGATATCCGTGTACTCGTTGCTGCATTTCACTCTGAAGCACCGGTCAATTGAATAGGATTCCAGGATAAGGCAAAAAAGAACTGGGTAGGAACGTTTAATATTATAGAAGATGACTGAGTACCTGATCTAATCTCATATCCAGAAATGCACCCAAGCAATATTCTCTTCTCCTGATGTCTGTAGTACAACTGCAGTTTTAAATTAATCGATTTTATGATAAAAAAATCATAAGAACTTTTGCATAATGTGGATTGACTGAGGAGGAGCTCATAGCAGCTCGAAAAGGCCATCCCAACTAAATGATGCATAAAGCGCCGTGAAGTTCAATAAATCCCAAATAATATAAAATAAACAGCCAAGAATAAAATAAAAACAGTAACTAAATTATTACAGCGATAGGTTTAAGAGTGATTTCCAAAACAATATATAAAATATTCTGATTCGTACATATTCAAAGCTAAATTATTTATTATTATTACACTTATTTACGGAGAGACAGTGTAACGTTTAGAAAAATATACCCCAGGAGTTTTATCTGATGAATTATATAATTTATAAAAAAAGTAAAGAAATAGTTTTGTGTGGACCAACTTTAGAAAGGGATTAATCATTGGAATAGGAAATGTGGTCACGATTATGTGATCATCAGTAAAAAAAGACGGATGGGAATTTCCCTCTTCGTAACATAACAGTTTGGTCGTTTCCGATCAACTTGGTCTGCTTGTCCTCGCGTTTTTCACTAATTTTCATAGCTGGGTCTTTCCAAAATGATCGGTAACGACCGAATAACGTCCGTTACCTCGCAGGCCAAGAAATGTAACAAAATTCAAGGGTAGTTTCATCGCTTCCTATAATCATGGTCTGTCAGGCTAGCTCCAGCGTTTCGCCATCTTCAGAAGGACAAAACCAATCACAAATGACTAATCTACATGTTCATCGCCTCGTACGTTCCAAGAGGAAATATCACAATAACAAATTTATCAAATTTTGAATTTTTATTTTGCCTAAGTGGCAAATGACCATAAAATGGTATGCACATCAAAGATTAATGTACGTACACGAGAGACATACGTCAATTGTAATATACTATTAGCATGGTAATATACGTATTAAATTCGGACTAAAATAAAAATTTGTCGGTTTTCACCCATTTTTATTTCCTAAGGTATACTACAAATACAATGACGAATTAAGTTTGGGAAGAAGTCATTCTTCCTACCAATTTATATATTCACACTCGTTACTGAGACTAAGTCATTGGTTATCGGTTAAGCTAACTGTTATAAAACTTAAAAATAAAAGGCAAAACATAAAAAACCTATTATGTTTTTCAACACATTGATACATTTGAGTAGAGTGTTTAATAGTTTCAAGCAATAAGTTTCATCCAAAACAAACTTGAAAATAATAATCAAATACTTAATTTGTACAGACTGCTAAAACTTAATCCAAATAAGCGAAATGTAAGTATGTCAATTATTTAAACCAAAGATGGATATAGGAAAGTTCCACGGATTTACAGTTAACCGAAATATTCTCTTATCTCGCCAACCTTTCCGAGTCAAATGGAAAAAAATAGCAGGTGAACACATTGTTCAAGCCACGTTTAAATATCATCTTTCTCGATCGTGACGTCATTTACAACTTCAGGGAAAATCCAGACATGTTTGACTTGCAAAAGATCCGCATTTATCTGTTTGTTTTATTGTACGATTAAAAAAAAAAAAAATAGAAACATGAGAAAACCGGCTATTTTTTGCAGGGAAACCTCAAAATGGGATGTTTTAGAAAATTACCGATAACACGCGTGGACAGATTGGAGCCTCTTCTCGCGGTCCACGAGCAATTCCCGCTTTTGTTGTGATTTATAATAAACTACGAGCAGGCCTCGAGAACACATACCACGAGTGTTGGCAGTCCGGGGTCAAAACCGTCCAACGACCGAGTTTGAGCTCAAGGGACTATCAGCAGCTTGGTCATTTCAGCACCCAACGTGATCAGTACCTAAATCCATTCACACTCTCAGCCACTTTTCAATACATTCAAATTTACATGTCATTCACTCACTCCATCATCATTTAAACCTAATATACTAAACAATTAATCAGGTTTTTAGTTGAGATGAAAAAAAGTTAATGGCACGAGAGGGATTCGAACCCACGACCTTCGGCTAGATACGCCGCTGCTCTACCACCTGAGCTATCGTGACTTCGATCCATTCGGACATCAACTCCCCATCTCAACCCCACCTTGTGAGTTTTCCCTCCTTTTGCCATTTTTCAAATGTGTAATCATCATTGAAAAATGGCAAAAGGAGGGAAAACTCATAAGGTGGGATTGAGATGGGGAATTGATGTCCGAGTAGATCGAGGTCACGATAGCTCAGGTGGTAGAGCAGCGGCATATCTAGCCGAAGGTCGTGGGTTCGAATCCCTCTCGTGCCATTAACTTTTTTCATCTCAACTAAAAACCTTAATAAATTGTCTTGTATTAATTGGTCCACGAAAATAGTGAATTACTAATATACTAACCTAAAAGAGTGCCTCTCACACTACAAATTCTCTCCTTAAATACATTCACTCTCAATACGCCAGGAATACAAAACTATCGTTACTATAAATAATAAAACAACACGTATCCGAACAGAGAACCCAGATGCTCGATACTCCAACACCAACGAGGTATTCGCAGCCAAGGGCTATCAATACATAGGTCATTTCAGCCCCCAACTTGATCAGTCCCCATTCAGTTTCTCACTCACTCTTAAATAAAAACTTTCTTATTTGCATGCCATTCGTAGTGGTGGATTACTCGATTTCCTACATCACCCCTTTATAGCTACTATACAACTAATTGAGCATAAATGGAATATTCAATATTCCGCCATCGCCCCTCTCACACTATACATTCACGCCTTAAATACATTCACTCTCCAACTACTCCGATACTCCAAAACCATCATTATTATATACAATAAAACAACCCTGTATCCGACCCAGATACTGGCTATCTTGCTCTAAAACAATTTTCATATTGGGTGGCATTCTTAAGCCTTCTGATGACTGTTGGACTACCTAGCAAGGAAACCGTTAAATGACGGTTCCGTTGTGCGATAAGAACAATAAAGCAGTCCTCTCTAAGTCTTCTTATATCGCGATCGACCACTACCTTATCCTCGATTAGTTAAGGTGGCCTACACCGAGGAGTTGGACTATGCAGCGGATGTCTTAAAAACATATATTGTAAAATTTTGAAAAAAAGACATATTTCTAAATTTATTAACTAAACCCCTTTTTAAAAATTGAATTTGTATATTAAATTATTTGCTTTTTGAAACTTCTCGTCAACTCGCAAACTGACAAAGGCCGCATTTTACGACTCGTTAATGAAGTTTTTCGTCAAGATTTTGGCATTGGCTAGTTTAAAACAAAAATAAATCTTTGGAAATTTAAAAAATGGCCTTTGATCGTGGCTCGAGGGCGCGTTGTGTAAGCAAAAGGTTTAGTTCTTCCATTTACATGCAACCTTATTCTCAAATCCTTCTTAACGAACCGATAAATCCAAGTAACCCAACTATCACTTCATCTTCTATTTTTCCCATTTTAACCGGCGTCCCCCAGGGAAGCACACTTGCTCTCTTGCTTTTCTCCTTCTTTACAGCGATCTTCCATTACATTCCGACAATTTAACCTTAACATGCGCCGATGACACGGTAATCGATCCCCAAACAACGATCCTGTCACTTCTATCCACAACTTCCAATCCCATCTTTATATGCTTGAACCCTGACTTCGACAGTGTAGAATCAAGTTGAACAATCAATACTATAGATACATAATCATCTAAATGGATTAATAAATAGATAGTTTGCACTCTTAATTATAAAACTCTCCCATCTGTCTATTTCACCCCCCCCTACCTGTCTATGACACCCCTTTTCCTCCAGTGAATATTATACGATATCGTGATCTTTACTTGGACAAAAGACTTACATAGAATACGGACTTGAACTGTACAGCTAAGCGTTCCAATTTTAACAAAATCGAATCCCTATAATCCAAAATCCTCCGCTTGAAGTTTCTACGTCACCAATCATACTATCCAATCCGATCTGAAAATACCCTACGTCACAAACCTAGCCCAGCCTCGTTACAATGAATTTCACTCTAAACTTTCCTCCCATGTCAACACGTTAATTCGCAACCTTCCAGCCAACCTTTCCTTCCAATCCTTTTAGAAGACTGAAGCTCAGGTGGTCTCGCGACCATCTGATTGTCAATACCGTAATTTTTGCTTGTTGCATTTCGTATGCAATCTTAAAATAAATAAATAAAGGTGTTGAAAAGGAACAGGTTTATGGTCTTAATGAAGCTACAAATTTATGCCAACAATTCGCCGAACTTTCGCGAGATATAGTCCCATCATCAGGGCGGATTCTTGACGTTGCTCGATGTCTTGATAAAACGCCATGATGTGATACCAGATGATGCATGTTATGGAGAGGATCGAAATAACAAATGAGAAAAAATAGAACGCCTATGGTTCCAGAGGAAGATAATTTTGTCCTGCTAATCCTTCGAAGTCAACCCATTTCTTTTTCTTACCATTTTTTTGTTTGTAGAATTAAAAAAAAATCCTAAATTTATTAACTAAAACGCTTTTAACAGATTTGTAAGTGTGGTTTGAATTATTCGAATTTCGAAACGTCTCGTCTCTTCGCACTTCGATTAGCTAGCCTCCCTACTTATCGTCTATGATTATAAAAGATACAGATTGGCCTACCTTCATCGACGTGTCGCTAGATTGCGTTTAGATGATCATTTTCTTATATTGTCCTCAGCACGGATGACGACGATCGTCCATCATTCGAAAACCAAACGGTAAAAATTGACGGAGGGTCAATTCTGAGTGTGATCGTTGAAAAACCGATAGGATAAAAATTAGGTTTGTTAAGCTTGTTTTGTCTCTCCAGGCATCATGATTTCTGATCATTTCTGACCTAGAAGAGCAACTTGCACAGAAACGACCGATTAAACAATTGCACTTTATCCTGTGTTGTACAGGGGAGACGCGCAGATAAAATATACTTGCCTCCATTTCAGAGCCACTTTATAAAAGCTTGTTTTAATTCATGTAAACAATGATTTTAACATATTTATAGACTATGTGTTTTACCTATTTCGGTTTTTATATATTGTGTTTTACTGCCGCTTCCATTAAAACGAACATAAAATTTTCTTTGTTTCAATAAAAACTTTTTGCCTGCCTCCTGGCTCATGGACCCGTTATTTTTTGGGAGAGGTGTTTCAGAGGAGTTGCAACATTTTGTTTACCTCTCCGTAAGTAGTTATACCGATTGTAAACGAAAAATAATTTACTTAATTCTTTCAATTAATTAATCTTTTTACGTATGGTTTGGTCGAAATGAAAAAGTCAGTGTCAAGAGCGGGATTCGAACCCTCTACCTTCGGCTCAGTACGCCACTGTTCTAACTACTTGAGTTATCGTGACTTCGATTCACTGGGGCACCATCTGCCCATCTCAACCTTCAACCTTTTGAATTTTCCCTCCTTTTTGCCATTTTTCATTAATTAATTAAACACCATTAATTAATTTAAAGAATAAATTTGGTTAATAGACCACTAAATATAATGTATTTAAGTAATGTTGAAACTGTAATTTGCCTAGTTTCGCTGTTTTTGCCAAACAGACGTGTTTCGGCTTTTCGCCATCTTCAGCGATGCGCTTGTGATACATAGTGATTAAGAAATACTCACAAACCCCCGCAAAAAAATCATTACAACGAATAAACATCGTTCCGGAACCTAAACGTTCACTCTTGAATCTTGCCAACTAATGTTAGTGTACTAAGTTCACTTTTCGGTACAGCAGGGGTATTGACGAAAACAGCTGATCACATTAATCGTGCTATGAGTTTTAAAGACGATAAATGTGCTGTTTCAGGACTAACGATGCTCGACACTAGCAAGGTCTTATGTCTGTTAACCGGTGAGCATAAACTCTATTTTGTAAACTCTTTTAAGGTCGGGTTTTGCATTACTTACTACGTGTTAGTTTCTTGTTATGGAAATGTTTATAAAAGAAATAGCAAAGAAGAAAACAAGATAGAGACAGGAAGGATCAAAATGGTAGTCAAATGGACAAAATTTAATATCACCGAAATATTAACAACATGACAGTTTTGAAAAGATAAACTACCATACTGTATCAAGTATTATTTATACAAGCTGACATTCTACTTATCTGCCCAGACGGTACAGCAATTCTTCCGATACCGATCCTGATCGGTCTCGAAACCTTCAGCCCAATCTGTTGGAATTTTGGTGCAAAGAAAAATGTGCACTCAAATAACCTTTATCCTTTTTAGAATAATTATATACGTTTTATTTCAGAAATGTTCTTTTTACAACATCGGAGAAGGTGCCATTCGTACGGTAATAAAAGCCTACACTTACAATTCTATATAAAAATTAATGTGGAGATAGAACTGGATGTCAAGGTTAGGCGAAAAGCGCTAATATCCTCCGCATTCAAACTGCACAATTAAAAATTCTTCGAAAAATCTCAAGAATCACACCACCAGATATTGGCAGCCTGGGGGTATCAATAGCTAGGTCATTTCAGCCCTCAATGTTATCATTCTCCCATTCACACTCTCAATCAGTCTTAAAAACATTCTTTCTTATTTACATGCCATTCACTCAGTTAGAGTGATGGAGTACTCGATATTCCTCCATCACCACGCATTCAAACTGCTCAATAATAATTCTTCGAAAATCTCACGTTCACACACAACAGAGATTAGCGACCCCGGGCTACCAATAGCTAGGTCATTTTAGCCACCAACGATCAGTCCTCCATTTACACTCTCACTCACTCTTAAATACATGCTTTCTTGTTTAATTATCATTCACTCAGTTAGGCGGAGTACTCGATTTTTGTTGTGATTTACAATAAACTACCAACAAGCCTCGAGAAACACCTGCCACGGATGTTAGCAGTCCGGGGTCAAAACTCGGTCTTAACCATCCAACGACCGAGTTTGGGATCAAGGGACTATCAGCAGCTTGGTCATTTCAGCACCCAACGCGATCAGTTCCTAAATCCATTCACACTCTCAGCCACTTTTAAAAACATTCATATTTACATGTCACTAGTGCCAGTAATGTGGTGGAGTATTCGATGTACCTCCATCATTTAAACCTAATATATATAAATAATAAACATAATAAACCTAATATATTAAAGCTAATAGAGTACCGAGATACTCGCTACCGTACTCCAACACCTTCACCAGATATTGGCAGCCCGGGGCTATCAATTGCTTGGTTATTTCAGTCCCCAATATCTTCCATTCACTTTCTCACTCACTCTTAAATACATTCTTTCTTATTTACATGCCATTCACTCAGTTAAGCCAAGAACACACTTACCCGATGCTACGCCATGCGACGCTACCCGATGCTACCCGATGCTACCCGACGCAAATCCAAACTCCGATTTTCCATAAGGTTGCATTACCCCCGTGCACATCTACCCGATGCTACCCGACGCAAATCCAAACTCCGATTTTCCATAAGGTTGCATTACCCCCGTGCACATCTACCCGATGCTATGCCACGCTAACCTACCCGACGCTCTGCGATCCCCACTGTCCAGATTTTCGTCGGGTCGCATCGAGTACAGTCGAAGACAAAAGAACCGGACACTCATATTTTTATTCAAACTACATGTATTATTGTCGTTATATTAATTACAACATACTTATTTTAATATAAACCAAATTAACTGTGATTAAAAATTAATTAGTTTTTATTTAAAAAATTAATTTTAATGGTTTGGTAGAAAATTAATCAAAACACCGGAATACGATTTTTTGATATAATGAATTTAACTAACAATTTATTGTACTCGCTTCGGCGGTACATATACTAAAATTGGAACAATTTATTACACGGTTTTGCTCATAAAATTTAATTAACAATTTATTTCATAGTTTTGCTCGTAAAATTACACCATTTTGTAATGTCGGGTAGCATCAGAACAGGACACTCATATTTTTTGTAGTTTATTTCAAACTAAGTACATGTAATTTTGTCGTTATATTAATTACAACATGTTATTTTAATGTAAACCAAATTCATAAGTTTTTATAAACATTGTTTAATTATGATGGTTAGGAGTAACTTTATTTAAGTTTAACAAACAATTCATTAGATGGTTGTGCTCATAAAATTTAACTAACAATTTATTACAAAGTTTTGCTCAAAATAGTGCATTAAGAATGAAAGATGCGTTGCAATTGTGATAGTGATTATTGTGATAAACGCTGTGGACTGTACGCGACGTGTGCTGACCCCACCAAAACCTGGCAAGGCGTCGGGTAGCGTCGCATGGCGTAGCATCGGGTGTGTTCCTGGCTTTAGGGTGGAAGAATACTCGATATTCCTTCATCACCTCTTTATAGCTACTATACAACTAACCCAATTGAGCGTAGATGGGATACTCAATATTCGGCCATCGGATATTCCTATGCCTACGCTCTCTATAAGGAGCCAAGGCATCCCTCAATTAGGTGGGACATATGGAGCAAAATTTCTCTACATGCCGGACACATACACGGGTTTTGGCCCAAAAGTTAAGTGTTCGTGTGCCATCCTCCATCCAAGAACATTTCATGGCATTAACAGCACAATAACATATTTAATACGGTACAACGATTGTGTGAATACCGTAATTACATTCTTTTTTGATTGGACAATATCTAGGAGGTCCAATTCAAAAATTATTTGAGGGGTTTGTACAAAATTAATTGGTTGAAAAAGTCTTTCATATTTGATTACAAAACGGAATCAATGCAGAACGAAATTCAATATCAACAAACGATTTCCAACGAGACACTTTTAAAGATAAATCTAGTAACTCAGTCTTTTTATTTATCTTTGGCATTGAATATTAATCACAACTTATTTGAACATCTTTCAATGAACTTTTCTTAACACGAGAAAATATTGCATTTGATACAGTTGTTCTTAATCGACCTACACATCGGTTTTCTCTGTGTAAGAATTTAATAGACCGGAGGAAAATAAAACGGCAAGAAAAAACAAGAAACACGGGTTGACAGGATGTTGTGTCTTACTACTTGGAAGGTGTGATTATGTCGTTAAGGATGTTAAAAGGAAGAGGCTGGCCACGGGTTGTTGTGAATTGGCTAACGAAGTCCCTCGGAAAGCGAAGGCATTACATATGTATCAAGATGGCCACACACCTCGCCCTCCTTATCTCTGGATCATCCCAACCCCGTAATGAATACAGCCGGGATCCTCCGGACGCCGGTATATATCACGACTTAAGGCGGCGGGGGAAAAAACCGGGCTGCAAGGGCACCCGGCTCGAGAATTTCCTGTGGACAGCTATTTAAGATGAAGAGACGTCAGGTAACCGATCTATCCGGTCCGTCGGTCTCGCTGTTTATTGGATAACTAGCATCATTACGTCGTCAACTTCCACCCGAAGTTTAGGTGACGATAAACATTCCCCTATTGTTATGAGTCTCTTAAAACAGTGCAATTTTAAAAAAAGAAACGAGAAAAATCGTAAAAATATTTATGTAGAAAATATTTAATATCAATCCTACTATTTTAAAAAAGATGTACCTTCCTTCTTTGTTTACTTCCATTTCGATCCGCCTTTCCTCACTATTTTAGACTCAGATGAGTTTCGGTTTTTCGCCAGCTTTTGAGGTGTGTATTTTTTTTTTTTTCAAATTTTATTGATCTCATAATATTTCATCACCCCGCAGGCATCGAGTTTGTAACACAAATTTACGAAATGTTCCGTATCGTCCTTATGCTTACTTGTACCATAAACATAGTCATATTTATTTATTACACCTAAAACGTTTTCACAATACAGTTTTATAACATTTGACGAAGTATAATTTACCTTTAATAATTCAACTTTGATGTCAAAATACTTGAATAATAAAATAAAATCTCACGTGGCCGGCACAAAGTAATGATTATATATTAAACTATTTTCTATCACACAAACATTTTCTGGTTTTGAGTGAAATCGTTATAATTCTTATATTTTAAATATTAAAAAACTAAATATTAACTAAAAAACTATTAACTATTAAACTATAACTATTAAAAACTATTAATAACTAAAATATTAATTTTTGGATTATTTAAACGGTATATCACCACTCACTACTAAACGCTGTTTCCCCACTTCTGCCATGATTTGTTCATACCCATTTCAGATTAACTAACCTAAACAATTTTTACAATTCATTTTTTTATTACTTAGAAAGATAATATATAGAGTATTCTGAGGTGAGTGTGTGAAGTCTGGATAGCAAAAAAAGAAGTACAAACACGCAGAGGGGACTGTTATTTTTGTTATATTACGCTCATATATTCAAAATACAATGAACTAATCAAAAGAATAATTTATCCTAAACAGTAAATCAAGTCGATTTCAAAATATTTGTGTAATGACCAAAATCTCACTGGACGGTGATAAAAAGTTATGTCATTTGAACTGTTATCTATCAAACAAACATTTCTCTTTTTTTAATGAAAAGTATCATGATTTTTTAATTGCTGCCAGATTTGTCAGACCAGGAGGCATTGGGGAGGGAAACAAGTGCTGGAACTCTCTTTTAAGAAGAAGAATAAGAAGAAAAATAACTATTCTGGGACTGGTGCCCCTAAGAATAATTTACATGAAATAAATAAAGGAAGTTCCTTCTATGAAGTTAAAAGTAAAAAAAAAGATAGAAATCTTGGCACAATGTATACCAATAAGGCAGGACAGAAGAAAAAATTACGAGAATATTAAACAAAAATAACAAATGTTAACGTGAGGTCTCTACTTGGAGGGAGAGGTGGTAATTATACAGGTGGGATTTAAAGGAGGAAAAGGAGGCAGCGTGACGAATAGAAAGGGGAAGGGAGTTCCAGAGATTAGGGGCTCGGATCAGAATGTATCTTTCGAAGGTATGGGTTGTATGTTGCGGAAGGATAAGGTCGATTGGGGATGAGCGGGTCTTACGAGTGAGATGTGAGGAGTTGAATTGGAGGGATTGTATGATGTAAGGAGGACGACGAGTGTGGATGGACTGGAAAAGAATGCAACCTAGGAAATACTGTGCACGGAAGGAGGGGAATAGCCAGGAAAGTTGGGAATACAACCCCGACACCCGGGATCCCCATGGGTGCCGTACACAAATCTTACGCAACAATTCATAATACGCTTCAATCGCGCGTTCTCCCCCTCCGAGAGACCACCATATGCCAAACAGGTATAATCGAGGAAGAGAAGTATAAGGGAAGATACAAGGAGTTTGCGGATGGAGAAAGTTAAGAGAAGCCAGGACCGACGAAACAGGCTGACGGAGGCAATGGAATGGCGGGAAATTTGGGAAATGTGAGAATGCCAGGAAAAGTTTTGGTCAAAGACTACTCCTAGGTTTTTAACCGAAGAGCGGAAGGGGATGGGATGGTTATTTAGCATGAGAGGTGGGATGCTGGGGAGGGAATTGAGGAGTTTCGTGGACCCGATAATTATGGCGGTGGATTTGGAAGGATTGAGGACTAGGGAATTTTTATGGGCCCATTCGTTGATGGAGTTTAGGTCTTTTACTTGGGAGAGTTAAGATAGGAGATTACGAGGCCATCGTCGTTTTGGTTGTCGTAGAGGATTACAGTGTTGGATGTTGAGGAAAGAGTTAGTGGGTTAGGATGGAGGAGTAGTTTAGAGTGGAAATTATCGATAATTTGATTGCTGAAGTAGAAGGGAGAATTGAGGATACGGCGGAGAACTTCAGATTGAACGGAATGGATTCGTTGAATGTTGGAGGATTTGGTCGAGCCTTGCAGATCTATTCCGTAAATATAAATCGGTCTGATGAGTGTTTTTATAAGCTGTTTGTTTATGTACCTTTAGAGTTGATTGTGGTGCCAGTAGGCAGGCGTCTGAGTAGTCCATATCTTTTGTTAATTTCATGTCTTTTTAATCTTTACGAACACTCCGGATCAAGGTATGGTCTTGAAGAAAAGGAAGAAAGCAAATTTAGTTGCTAATGCTTTCGTCCTATTTTAAGGTCATCAGGGCAAAACAACCTTCAATATATCACAGATTGATTTATTTAAATTTTTTTTACAGCTGATCTAAAATTTCCTTGAAGACTGTTTCAGTCCCAACATTGCCAAGGATTGTAACGTCCATGTTATGTTTTCAACATAAATCCTTGGCAATGTTGGGACTGAATCGGTCTTCAAGGAAATTTGAGATCGCCTGTAAAAAAAAAAAGAATATGTCAATCTATAGACATATTTAAGGTTGTTTTGTGCTGATGTTGACCTTAAATAGGTCGAAAGCTTGGCGATAGCAACTAAATTTGCTTTTTTGTCTTCAAGACCATCCAGAGTGTTCGTAAGTATAGTGGTCGATACTTCTAACACTGAAAACAGAAACTTTTAAATCTTTATACGGGTTCCATATAAGTCTGCTATCTAAGTAAGCCCCAAAGGTAAGGGACTTGGCTGGATGGAGGTAGTTTATGAGCATTGGTTGGGGGGCCGCGGTAGCCGAGTGGTTAAGGCATCAGACTCTCGGCTAGTAGATCCCGCGGTCGTGGGTTCGATCCCCACCGTCGCCTTTGTACTTTTTCTGAAGCCTAAGGGGACCTAAGGGAATTGAAAGAAATTGACACGGCACTCATCAATGGAAGGGGCGGGATCGGATCTCAGTGACCTGAATTTGGTCACGGGGGCTCAAGTTCACAACAAAAAAAGAGCACTGGTGGGCAAGTCTGACTTTGAGCATAAACGTTTCTTGTTGGCTTTTTGCTCGTTCAACCTGATGCGACACCGAGTGCAGTTGGTAATGAGGTTCAGATTTTGTTGGATTCTTTTATGGCTAAGATAGTATTGGAGTGTGTAGATAGTATTGCAGTGTCGTCCCTAGGCGTGCTATGTCAGCAGTATAGATGTTGTAGAGGTGCCAAAAATCGGTGCCAAAAATCGGTGCCAATTCTCACTTTCTCAATTTCAACTATCCATCCGAGAGGAAGAACTTCAGGATGAGATAGTAGGTGTGAGGGAGGAAAGGTTTTAACTTGTAAAGGAGTCCGGGGTACCACAGCTTTCTAACGCCAGAAATACTTTTGAGCTGTATGTACCCTGTAGCAGTGCTGAACAGTAGAATGGACGGATCTGAATCCAGATTTATGGTCGATAATTGAGTAAATACAAAGATAGCAAAGTTTTACAATTGTAATAACAAAAAAATATTCCAAGTGTATTTACGGAGTTGCATACAGAAAATGTGGCGATAAAGAAATCTTTTAGAATATACCAAAGACATACATACTTCGCTCTAAAATAGTTGAAGTTGTAAACAAAAATATCCTAGTTTCGTAAGGTTTCAAAATAAGAATTAGAACTAATCGTGTGCATTAATAGTATAATAGTGTGGTTAAGCGATTATATAAGTTTGTTTTTTGAAACCTTAGATTTACATAATTTAAATGTAATAGTTATATTTTAATTTTTTAAATGCAATTTTTATGGCTGAAATCCCCAACTATATTGGACCTTCCTAAGTAGAGAGAATGTGGATAATTCCTCCTAAACAAGCTCAAAAATATTAATGTAATAAATAATAATCTTTTCTTTCTTTTTGATTTGCCTATCTTCGCTAAGTTGGTTATGTCAGACGCGTTTCGGCATTTCCCACTATTCAGTGTGTTTTTGTCTGTTAAATTTGACATCCAACCCAGCTAGGAGAGGCAAACAAAGATGATCGATGATCACGATGACCATGATTAGTTTCGAATGCTCTCGTCCCAGTAAATACAAGCTGATTTTGCTGTTTGCCGCTCGAATTTTTTAGTTCATTAATAGGGTATTCTAATTTAGAATATAATTTGCAATCAATAATACAATTATATATTTGTCACATTATCATACCAAACATATTTATCGGACAGAACGCTAGTCACATAGGTTGGAACAGTTTATAATTCTTCTTTACGCATTGAATCGAGAGTACCACAAGGTATAGTTATAAAAATAATTCACTAGTTTTCGAGGTCCGCTTGACCAATTAATATCTTTCAATTAATTAAGGTTTTTAGTTGAGATAAAAAAGTCAGTGTCACGAGCGGGATTCGAACCCACGATCTTCGGCTAGATACGCCGCTGCTCTACCACTTGCTGGTTATATAGCTAGTTTGCTAATATCCCCCTTAAGCCAGATGATCAGGAAATTGTCGCTTCCCAACGAAAGGGGTCCAGCGGGTGCTTTGGACAGATATGTCATTTCGTCCCCCAAAGCTTGCAAAATTTAATCTAGCATAAAACCTATATACAGTCGCACAATTAAATAATTCGCACCTAAGTATTGGGTTCTTTCACATGAAATGTTCGTTTTCAAGGTAAAGGTTTGTTAGTAAAATTACTATATAAAAACAAAATCATTTAATTCGAATTTTTTACCTTCATTAATTACACATTTTCCCCTACGCTTTACCAACTTGTTATGCCGGAACTGAACAATTGTGAGCTTTGAAATGAAACAAATTCTGAAAAAGCTTTTTGGTCATCATTTTCAAAAATTTTTCATTTGACTAAGTTGTCTAAATCCCTAAACACGTGGAAATCTGGTGGAGACAAGTCTGTAGAATAAGATGGATGCTGAAGAACTTCGAAGCCAAGCCTTTTCAATTTTTTTTGCAGTATGTTTGGAAACATGAAGCCTGGCGTTGTCATGGAAATGTATAGTACCTTTCCGATTTACCAATGCAGGTTGTTTTTTGAGTAATTTTTTATGCATTTCGTCAATATCCTTGCAGTACTATGTAGAGATAATGGCCTCACCTCTAGGCAATAAGGATTAGTGAATAATTCCAGCTACCCCTTTCAGCTAAAGCTTTCCCCCATACGGTCTCTATCCATTTTTTTAGTAAATTTGGTTTTGAATGTGTCCTGGTCTTTCGTCGATGTTTAAGCACTGCCCTGACCGACATTGGTTGTTATATGCAATCTATTTTTCATCGCAAGTGATTATTCTTTCAAGACAAGTCTTGGTTTTTTTGCGTGGCGAGCAGCGAAACGCATGTCTCAAGGCGCTTTAACTTTGCTGTATCGTTCCAATTTTAGTATAGGTACCGCCGAAGCGAGTGACACAACAATAATTTTAAAGATATATATTGGTTATCGAAGGAGCAATGTTTGGACTCTTGGTAGCAAGATTATAATAACAGCAACAAAAGACTATTTTACAAGAACTTATTTCCTAAGGTGTCGTTGGTTCCCAGGTTTTCAGTTCAATATGCAAATAAAAAGACCAATAAAATCATTTCCCGACTTCCATCAAATCATGGCATATGTAAAAATTACTTAAAAGATAAACCTTCCATGGACGAGTTATGTGCGTGCGGACGCTCAGTGAGCTCATGAGGGACCCATAGATCAAGCTTTTTAACTTTTCCTATGTTCCTTAATTGTCTTGACACGATAGATGCACTTGCATTTAGTTATGCTACGAGTCCTCTGACTGTTTGATAGTTGTTTTCTTCCACCTAAAGCAAAAGGACATCCTTGTCAATTAAAGTTTGAGGTATTCCGCGGGGTTCTTTTTCCAATTCGGTATTCCCTTCCGAAAACTTCCGCAATGGTCCCTTCCCCAAACGCCTTACTGACGTTTCTTGCAGCCTCAGCTCCCGAATGACCGAGTTTAAAACTCGTAAAAGAATATTTCATATTTCCATGTTCATATTTGGAGGTATAGTAAACAGTGTGTAATGTATTGGGGAGCTCATCATTAAAAACAAAAGTGGAAGATTAATAATTGCCTAATTATAATATGTAAACAATTGGAAGTCAACAATAGAAAACCGCTATATTCTCTCTCAATTTCTGAAACTATAAAATCGTACTTTTCATGTGAAACAACCCAATACATTGCACTCATTATGATTAGTCTGTCGAGTACTTGATATTTTTCCGTTGACCTACAGACAATATTAATAATCTAATCGAAATTAGGGGTCAATACCTTCCTTTGCCATCAAAATAACACAAATTAATCAAGCATTTCACACATTACAGAATACCGAAGAAAACCGTTACCAATAATGGTGTGGAATTCAATAACTCACTGGTCAAAGAATTACTTAAAGTCTATAAAATCGACACTTTTTACCAGCACACAATATCCACGATCAAATTGGATGATGGAACAACTACACTCCACAATTTTAGAGCTTACTACTTCTTTACTATAGAAGAATGATCAGAATAAGGACGACAAACTTAACTATGCTATATTTGACTACAACAGCACGACATATTCTGACACAAAGTACACACCACTTGAATCCACAGTGGCCACATAAATAGAGACTCCCTACTAGATATAAATGTAGACACACAATTAATTAAAGACTATATATCAAACCACAGAGAACGAGTTAGATTTTATAGTTTCAGAAATTCAGAGAGGATATAGCGCGGTTTTCTGCTGTTGACTTCCAATTGTTTACATGAGAAGATTAGGGAATTAAGCCAAATCAACAAAGAGAAATCTATTAACAAACGGAACGAAAACAGGGAAACCCTCCTGAAATTCCCAAAGAAATTACGTGCGAAACAACCGCAAAAATAAAGACCCAACACAACAGACAAAATTTATTTAGAAAACAATCTAGGAAGAAACAACAAAAATCTACAACAAAAGAAAACAACGAAAATCTAATGATTAATTTTTGGTAGGGCTGAATCCGATTGTTGCTTCTTAAAAGTTAATTTTTTTATTATGTTTTACTAGCATATATATTTCTTAATATCAACTGTTGTTAGCCAAGGTTTTAATTTAAAAAAAAAATATAATTAGCAGGTGTTAATGGGAGTATCACCATTCATGAGGATGAGCCACATGAATCCAGTAGTTGTGGATTTTCTATACATGTCTATTTCAATTAGATTATTTATTATTTATTTAGAAATCGTGAGATGCGGTCTGGTGTGATGTAGGTTTCAGAAAAACATTTTCTTTATCGTGCCAACGTTTCGATCTTTATTGAGATCATCTTCAGGGCCTGGGATTTACAAACATTGTTTACATATAACAATTACATTTTGGATGTGGAAAAGTGAATTTATACAATTCAAAATATAGTTTTTTATATATTCAATCAATCTATATCTACTCACTCAAAGTGTTTGCGTTCTGTGTAATTGTGCCATTCTTGCGTGTCGTGTCGAGAATGCCATTTATTATGGAGTGCCATTGAGTTATTTATTACGGACAATTTTAAATCTAATATGTTTAAACAACCATCCTTATTTATTTCCAATGTGAAATTTATACTAGTTTTAAGTATTAATTATTGGATTCTTTTAGAGGGCCTAGTTTTTACGACCATGTACATTAAATGTTATCTACATAACGTTTACAAACAAGGACAGATTTAATTAATCAATTTGATTTGAAAATAATTTTTTCAAAGTTATCCATAAATATTTCAGCACAAAGTGGGGATAATCGAGACCCCATTGGCAGCCCGTACATTTCATTATTTAATTTACAATAATTATATGTTAGGCATATATTTAGGAGTTTTATTTTATCCTTTTTTAGAAATTTGTTAAGCTCTCCATAATTTTTCGTTTTATTAGTTTAGTACATTCTTCAACAATTTATAAATAAATTAGTAACATCAAATGACACTAAAAGGTTTAAAATTGTGGGTTTTAATTATTTTATCTAATGTAAGAAAACACCACCATTGTTCTGAAAAGCTAATGTATTTTTAAAAACAAAAAGCAATGAAGTTAAATTGCATTTATGAATTAAAAGAAAAATAAATCTACATACATCGCAAGGAAATTTGGAGTGTAGAAGCCAACATTTCCTCTGTTTATCTCATTATCTATGCCAATTAAAAGTAGAGCATCAATTAACTTAGATCTTCATTTGAATAACGTTTAAATTCTTTAATTGAACAATTCCTTTTTGCATATATTTTCTCCTCCTGGATGGATTTGATATCTTTAATAAAAAGAATCGCCATCACTGTTTCTGACTTGGTATTGTTGAAAGGCTCTGACATTTTCATTTGTATATTTCTAATTATATTTTCATACAGACTGATAATTAAACATTAACCGACTGATTAAAGCTAACAAACAAATCTGTTCCAAGTCACTGCTCTTAGCAGTAACCTCATTTTATCGAGTCCGATCCAGGTTTTACCAACTAACTTCTTCAGTCTACATATTCTTAAAATACTGAATGATTTTATCAACAACTTTGTACAGTACATTTGCATAAAGAAAGTTGAATTGCTTGAGGTGCTTGAGGTATAAACTGCATCTGAAATTATTGTCATCCAGAATAACGAAGAGGAATGTAGGTAAAAATTTAAAAAACAAGTGTGGATTAATTTAAGACTTTTTAATTGTGTTGAATAAATATTAATTACAATAGATCATCTATTATTATATCACAGTCAATAAAAATTAAGGGTATAGGATCTACCGCTTTGCGCTAAAATGGGGAAGAAAATATACAAAGGGGCAGGAAGGGGGTGTTATAAATACAATAATAAATACAGGAACAAAATTAAAACAACAGCCGCCTCGGTCTCGTGCTTATGGGATTCGGCGTCTGAGCCGGCCAGCGGCGGGCAGAGAAGAGGCTGAGAGGAACTTCCGCTCTACTCCAAAATTAAAAAACCAAAAATCAAACTGAGGACGACGACACATATCGGACGCTCCGTACTTCGTCTTTCGGCGCTCTGGGCTCCGGACACTCTTCAGACGGACTTGAAGAATTCGCAAACTTCGATGACATACTCGAGGCAGTTCATGAATTCCCTGTAGATCAACCAATCCCTTATCCATCTGAAGGACGAGTCAGAATTGGCCTTGCGCAGGTCTGGAGACATGACGCTGCGATCGACGTCGTCGATTTTAAGCTCCGGCATTTTCTCGCTTATCGCTATGTGCACTTCGCAAAGCACCTAAAACAAAAAATAAGACAAACATGAGTCGATTGCTACAGAAAAAGCGTGAGATAAAACAAAGAGGGCCATTTTACAACGACGAAAACAATTTGATCCCATCCGTTTCATAATTATAAACAAAAAATCACAGTACATCCCAGGAATATCCCAAAATTAAGCCGCGGTTGAGTGTAAACATAGAAAAACAAAATTATGGTTGGTTTATATAAAGTATGTATTGTTTGGTTTGATCACGTTTCAGCTTCTCATCATCTTCACTGCTGGGTCGAAAGAAGTCGTCGGACCGACTCAAAATGCTAGGACAAGCAGGTCAAAACGATGGGTGTAATCCGTTTAAGTAGGAACAGAAGTACGAAGTCTGTACTGTGTCTACCATTGTCCCAAGGATTAGTTCATACTTTTAAACGATATACACCAAAAGTCCCATGTGAAATTCAACCGGCTTAGATTTTAAAATATGGATCGATTATCGTTCGGAAGCTACAGCAAATGGATTTGATTCCATTGCGTTGGAAGTTCTCTATTTAAAAATTAACTTCAATAAACGCAAAATATTCAGCAGGATGGGGCAACATTCGTACAGTCAATATGAGATTTCTTAATATTGAATCACATATCGACTTCGATGATGATGATCAATCATGGTAAAGTGACGATTGATTACAGGACAAACGATTTCTGCCAGAATTTACTCGGCGACGTCATTTTGTGATTTTGTGCTGGATAAGTCCAAAAACACAAATCTTCAGAATTGCGATTCAGGATCTTGTGTGAGAAACTTTCCTTCTTGATTCTATTAATTATCGCACGTCCCTAGGGTGCAGAATTAGCCTTGTATGTAGCACTCTGGCATAACGAACTTTCGAGTAATGCAGCTTCTCATGAGATTCGATGGAAGCAAATAAACATGTTGGATGCTATCGCAACCCTAATGGCTCTCAGATTGGAGTGAAAAACCACCTACAAGATGGGTAAAACTCTAAAGAAAGAAAGAATCAACTCCCAATAGAGAGATCAAAATGTCCTTAACTTTAAGGAATGGTTGTACAGTTCAGACCATAATGGGGTGAATTCTCATCGGTGTACTATAAATACAGAACACTATAAAACCCCTGAATTATAATTTAACCAAAAGAATAGAGCAAGATCAGTTTGAGCGTATAAGGTCAAAGTAGCAAGTGGTTTTTCCCCGATCAAAATCCTTGATACTTTGATTTCCAGAAAAGATCTTAGAAAAAATGTGGCGGTTTTAATCAGTTTAACATTTATTTTACTCTTTTTTTGTTTATTTGATTTTGATGGACATTTCACATTCTGCTGGATATACTTCTATACTTCAATGAGTCATTAGTTTGGTTGGTTGTCTAATGGTCAAGTGAGAAAATTTTTAAAAAATTAAAATAAGCTCGTCTCTTAGCTGCGGAGAATTTTTGTTTTCAACGGATGACACATGATTTTTTTTTCATTCCAAAATCTACAAAGGTGTTAGTTAAACCCTGTGTTGGCAACATTGGTTGGCGATAGGGAGCGATACCGAAAAAGGCGGCGCGGCCGTTTTTATCGCCGTTCTGGCGTAGACGGCAAGGATCAGAAGAAGTTCGAGAGGGGAAAAAAGGCGATCGAAATGGCGTAAAAGGCCGCCAAAACCGCAGACTCGGCTAAACTGGACAGATAGGTGCCCCCTTGATCAGCCGGCGTTTCAACAAGGCGGCCCCTTGTTTTTGACTTTTTGGTCCTCACCTGCTTTAGTTTGTACTGCATGTTGAGGAACTCTGGGCTGAACTCTTCGTTGAACCTCACCATGTCTTGGTGGATCTGCTCCAAGCCGACGGCGACTGTCTGGAGATATCGGTAGCTTTCTACCAGGTACCAGTCAAGCTGGAAAAAAATTGAATATACATTACTCTCTTTTATTTTAGGTATTTAGGATATTTTTACAATTGGTCACATCTCTACTAATAAATAAACTTTATTCACGAATAAAATGATACATGTACTACGTGATATTATATAAAAGGTACAACTAAGTTCCGGAATTGTTAAAAATTCAATAAAAAAAGCATTTTGATTGCAATAAGAGCTCAAAGTATTTATTTTATCAACGTGGAATAAAGTTTAAAGATAAATAATCCTAGCCTAATCAACCAACACATTCAATTCACTTACTAATAATTTCTACGCAGTAATGTTTGTTAAACGAAGTTGTATAAAATAGAATTAAATTATCTCTATTTGAGATACTTATGAAATTTTCTTTACTCATATCTATTTTGCCTAAAAATTTGTCTTTTATTTCATTCAATACTGGACATTTGTCCCCATTTTCCTCGTGTACATCTCCATTATCAACTTACATAATGAACAAAGTTAAGTTTTATTTGGTAACAAGGACTTTAAATTTTGCAAAGTGACCAATGTTATGCCCAAAATAACGAATCGAATATAAATTTTAATCAAACAACGAAAATAAATAAATAACTATTTACCCTTTTTTCAGCGAGGGCGCTCAGATGGTGATCCGGAGTCTTTTCTCCCAGTCCTTTCGGTATATTGGGCAGCCAATGGTACCTTTCATGTTTCCATGTATCATGGTGGGAGTTCAAGTCTGAGTTGAACTTGTTCTTTACCTGTAAAACGAAAGAAAAAGATTGTTTAGTCTGAGTGCAAATATGTGGGCCTTTAGTTATAGTTATATATCAAAAGGCCGAATCAATAGCTTTGATTAAAAGTAATCCACTTTCTGAATTTTTAATTAAACCGGGATTATTTTATGTATAAACCTTAGTGTTCCAGTCTCGAGGAGGCGAAACGAGGACTCGAACTCACCGTTACCGAGGCGAACAAAAGACGCCGAGGTGCGGTCTTTTTAATACGTTTTTTATAATATTTATACGCTTTTTTGCGTGTTCCCAAGATGATTTCCCTTATTATCCAGGATGCGATGCTTTGTTGGGGGGAGGGGGCAAAAAGCTCCCTGACAAGCGCATTTCGGTCAATCTCGATGCATTTCCACTTTCCCTCTGGAGCTCGATCGCCGAGTCGGTGAATTTTCAAGTGAGCGAGGCAGACAATCGGCTAATCGAGTCGGCGATTCGTTCCAGCTGGGACGATTGAGTGAGCCAGGTGCCTTGCTCTATATTTAAAATTCGTTTGGCCGATTAATCACTTAGACCTTTGTTCCGGCTAACAGTCCGCCGCCCGGGGGGTAGTCTTCTCGACAATGCCTCCCGAGGAACCTATGCAGGGATTGTCGCAATCATTCCCTCGACTTCCTCTGTCGATTATCAACTGTTACATTTTAAACAAGCCGTCCACAAAATAATTTTTTTTCTCGCAAAATATTTTTTTTTATATTGACCATCCGATCAGCGTGTAGGCATAGACGACCAGCTAGACTAGGCAGACCGGCAAAGTCGGAGACGATAAAACTACAGGTTCACCACCTCACAGACGACAATAAAACATTTCACAAGAGCTTTAAGGTGCCTAGAATATCCGTTTCAAATGCTTCCTAAGCCGTTATGCCTATAAACTAGAACGGTCAAAAATTGCTTTACAGATGTCCAACAGGTCAGAAAGGGTTTTGCAAATACGGAAACGCGATGAAACACGTTTTTCGGGGTGAACGTTGCACCGGTCTGTTTGTACTCAAATAAAGGTTCAGTTAAGAAATGGCATAATGCAGTTTGCCCCTAAAGTGCTCAACCCTTCCGTCTCGGATAGAAAAGCCCTCAGGGTCCCGGGCGAACCGTTTCGGCCCGTCTCAACCTTGAGACCGTATATCATAAAAACCGACGTGAGTACAGCGAAAGTTTAGAGCCGGTAAACTAGGATTTACAGGTCGGACCGTTGTAAATCATTGAAGACCCCGAAGACGGTCGGAAATGCCCAAACATTGAAGTTCAACGCGATGATATACGATTTTCGTCGAAAGAGACTGCGGTAGGGAGAACCATTTTAAGCTTCCACCAAAACTCTGCCACTTTTGGAAGACTCGGCCTCACCCAGGCAATTGTCCTTTATTTAAATAACAGCCTTATTGAAAAATAACCGGAGAACAATAAGCGGATGGTTTGTTTCCACTGAAGGGTCGTCCGAACGTTTCGTAATCCCAAAACAAGACCGTTAACCGGTTTACAAAATTGTAAACATCCTAATTTACACTCATTTAATGAGCATTAAAGTGACTTTGTTTAAAGAAGAATAAAAGTGGAAATGCAACGTTATAAAAATATGATAGGAATGATATTTGATCACTCATCCGCGCGATTTCGACCCATTTCTTCTACAACGAAGTTTTCTTTTTTGCATCCTTCATTTTGCTTCATACCGGCGACATATTAAAAAATCGCGTATTTAACAGCCTCGCAGTAACCGGATCGAGCCCCTGACAAGGGGGTGACGGCTTGATCAGCAATAGCAGAATGCCATTGTTAAACCGAGAGTGGGGACGCCTTTCCCAAAACAATCGACACCTGTTAAACAGAAAGAGAGCAACGTCGCGAAAAGAGCGAGACGGAAAAGAGGAGAACGAGAGGATAGGACGACACAGGCCCTCTCGGCATTCAACGATAACAAACCTAGTTAGGCGTTTTTGTTGATGGTATCATCAAGTTAATTATAGAAACCGTCTCATGACGAAGGGGCTGAAAAACCGAGGAACAGCTGACCAGGCTTGCGGAGGATTTCGATCGGAGGTGTACATCAAATTTTTGAAACTGGAGCCAATAAGGGTCGTCCAGTCGACCGGCATATCCCACGGGGTCGAAGAAAGGTTTGATGACGAACACTATATATGTTTCGATATACAAAAACGATGATGATTTTATATAAGTTTTCTTTTTTTATTCTCTACGTCTAGTCAGTCTGCATGTCAGTTTCATGCAGTTTCAAAATTCGCCTAGATTTTTAAAAATTTTACTAAATAAACGTCAGTCAATGAAATAGGTCGTTTGTGAAGGAAAAAAATTAACAAATAACTTAAAAGATTTTTCAATATGTTAAAACATTTGATATTAACAAGGACGGTTTTTAGTACATTTTGAGAATATACACCAACAGGAAGCACTTAGGACAATATTGCCAATACGTTAGTACGTTAGGTAGATCGTCTAAACTTCAATACATTGTGATTTTTGGAAGTTGTAATCAAGAACTGACCCCTCCCTCATCCATAAGCTGTTGTAGATTAAGTTGACCGACTGGGAGACTTCAGGGCCTTCATGATGTTTGAGACGGGTTTGGGATGATCAGTGAAAACGATAATTGTACCGCCTGCTCGCGACCACCCAGTGCACCTTCATAACTTTACGTCGTTTGCAGATTTTAGGGTTTTGATTTTCTTGTTTTGGAAGTCAACTATCCCGAGGACAAGGTAATTTCTAAGGCTTTATAATTGTCTTAAAAAAAACTTATTTCCCCCGAAATAATTAGCCTCCGGGGGCCGCCCGAAACTTGAGGTCCATATGAAATTGAACGATCTTCCTAATAGACCTGCCGGTTAACAAGAGGAGACAGAATACACAAATAATTCATGTAATTATTTAGTCGAAGCCGCCTCGGGGCGGGGGGTGTAACAAACCACAGGGCGGTCACGATCCGTCAAATGATTTTTTCCGCTCAATTTTTTTTTTATTCTCCTTTAACTCAAACCCGCGCCTGGACCCAATTCTATCCCGGGGTCGTAAAAGCTCTTTTTTCCGCTCCTTGGAGTCGTTTTAACCGTCCAGTTCGTAAATCGGTCATTAAGAAGGACCTTTTATGTCCTACCGAAAAGGAGTCGCTTTGTGAAAACTATCGCGGAGGGCCTCGGTTCTGGCAAATATTGGACTTTTCTCTCTCACCCTATCTCACTCTTCCTCTATCTCTTTCGCTAACTGTGGCCGACGATCTTTGGATCATAAAACAGCTCTATTTTTTTAATCTGCCAAACCTCCCAGGTTCACAAAATACCCCCGGACCGATGAGTCAATATACAAACTAGCATAAAATATGGAATCCCTTGGTGAAAATATTTTTTCCTTTGCATTTAAAATGCGTATTTAACTGGCTAATGAAATCCACTATAAATAAATACACTAATAATAATTTGGAGTGTTCCGTTGTGGATCATTTTTGTCAAATCAGCGGACCAACGTGATTGGAAACGACCAAGCGACAAATAATATTTTAGTTAAACTCCTGGCTGACTGTATAGCTTTTGTAAATAATGAAGTTCGGTCGTTTTCATCATTCAAGGAGAGCTTTTCTTGCTGGTTTAATTTGTTACGTTTCAGCTGTTGGTCATCACCTGCAATATTTATATCTGTGGTTTATTCATTATTTTGAACGTCTGTCATAACTGGATTTGGGAAAAGGCAAGCGTCTATGACATACCAAACCTATAAGTCTAGAGGGGACATGAATGATCATAAACGACCGAAAATTACAAGTCTTTAACCCCTCAGACTTCAGACTTCTGATTGTTATTGTTATCATTGTCAAAGAACGCAAAAAAGCTTCCTTTAGAGCGTAACATACGGATTAATAAAACGGTGGTAAAATTAAACCACCGAAGCTCTCCTCTTCTAATCGTGCACGTTTCAAGTTGTGCAGATGTCGGCTCACAGTCCAATTAGATCATTTTTGTCAAAACAGCTTAACTAAGCGGACCAACATGATTGGAAACGACCAAGCTACAAATAATATTTTAGTTTAACTCCTGCCTGACTGTGAATAATATTAAATGGACTTCGATCGTGTTCGATCATTGAAGAAGAAATTGCTGGTTTAGTTTGTTCCGTTTCAGCTTTTTATCACAGCTCATATTATGTGTGATTTATTTATTATTTAGAACGCCTGTTATCACTGACTTTGGGATATGTCAAGTGTGTAAGACATACCAAACCTGTAAGACTAGAGAGAGGGCAGGAACGATCGGAAACTACCGAAAATTACAAGTCCATCACCCCTCAAACTTCAGATTCTGCTTGTTATTTGTTATCATCGTCAAATAGAGCGTAACACACGGATTAATAAAACGAGCGTTGTGATGAAATAAGCTATAATTTCGTGGGAAAATTAAACCGTCGAAGCTTCCTCAAGGCTCCAGTGAAGCTCTCCTCTTCTAATCGTGCACGTTTCACGTTGTGCAGATTCGGCTCGCCGTCCAATTTGTTTACACAACAACCGTCGTCGGATCCATTCAGTCCGCCGATTTCGGGGTGGGCCCCAGTCCTCGGTACGTATTGAATTCCGTCGACGTCTTGAGACCCGACCGGACACGGGGCAGACGAGGCGGAAACCCACCCGGATATTAGACAGTTGTACCAACCGGACGGCCGGACACCTCCCGTGTGAAGTGTGTGTCACCGGTTTCAGATTATCGAAGGCGACAGGCAGTCTAGGAGATCATCTGGCGAAACTCGGCACATCAGCAAACGGCCACCCTTCGAGAGGCGAGGGGGTCCGCGGCGGTGCGGTGTCATCCCACGGATGGAATCCGCAAACGAGCACTTTGCCTCTTTCGCCGAATCCCCGTGCTCAAAGAACAATCGTCACATGAATGTCAGACATAAGTTTTACTTTATACCTACACTTAATCTCTCCTAATAATTTCTTGGCAAACTTTTTATACCCGAGAATACCTCACAAGCAAGCTACAGATTAGCACCAAAACGTCAACTATAATAAACTATTATTTGATTAAAAGACCTTTAAGTACGACTAAAGTAAACAAACATTCTGGCCAAATCTGCCTACCAAGAAGAACTTGTAGAAAAAATTATAAAGTTTATATGTAAAGAAAATATATTCTGGCTTCTGTATAACAGTCCACACCATATTGTTAATTTATAATTACATAAAAGTACATAAAAACAATATATTAACAATTTTTTTTACTAGCCCTATCTGAGACGCTAGACCACTATATATAGTACGTCTTATACATATATGAAACTCTTTATTAGACAAAAGCTATTGGTTTTAATTCATTCTAAAAAAATTTATTGTCTTCTCTTTTTTTGTTATAGTATAATACTTTTATTTTAAAATAGTGAAAACTTTTGCTTCCAGTCATGTCAAACCATATAATCCTGTATTTATTTATACGTCTAATTTTCATATTGTCAATAAATTTTCAAGAATAAACCATTAATTTTACTAAATTTTCTACGTTCATTTCCTTATGTTGCTATTTATACGGATTTGGATATTTTTTAGGCTTTCCTAATTTTTGTTAAGATTTTTATGTTAGTGCTTTTCCTATGGTTTTTAATTATTTTCCTACGATTAAAAAAATACAAAAAACTGTAGGAAAAACTTAAAAAATCATTCAAATCCGTATTAATTTTATTGGTCAATAGTCAATAGTTACATCTGTTTAGTTACAGTTTGACCTTTTTTTATTTTTATTATTTTTTATTTTAATTAATTAATTGCATTCTAGAAAAATATTATTGCCTTCTCTTCTCTTTTTTTGTGCTATAGGGGTTTTAAATTTTATTTTAAAATAGTGGAAACTTTTGCTTCCACTAACGTCAAATCATATAATCCTGTATTTATACGTCTAATTATCATATTGTCAATAAATTTTCAAGAATAAACCATTAATTTTATTAAATTTTCTATGTGCATTTCTTTTTGTTGCTAGATATACGGATTTGATTTTTTTTTGCTTTTCCAACTTTTTCAAATTTTTTATTTTATGCTTTTCCTATGGTTTTTCATCATTTTTCTACAATTAAAATTTATAAAAAACCGTTGGAAAAGCTTAAAAAAACATTCAAATCCATATTAATTTTATTGGTCAATAGTCAATAGTTGCATCTCTCAAAACCAGTATGCACAAGAGTATACATCATTACAATTTATTATTGTATCACAAAGCCTTATGATAAATGGGAATATTTCAAAACAAAACTAAAAGAAAGGGGTAAAAATTAAATTAAATTCCTCACTTATCACCTTGTATATTAATGCGCAGTTTATAAACAGAGCAAGGATTAATGCAAGTATTTCCATTGATTATGTCGAAAGATTCTTTAACTCTTGCTTTTATACTAAAGCATAGCATTTTCTTTTTAACTAACTTTTAGGAATTCAGAAAAACCCAATTAACAATTATTTTCATAAGGCATACAACAACCGAAGCAATTTTATAACTTTTAAAGTATGTTTAAAGGTGTAATTTTGAAGCAGTCACAGTTTTGTTTTCAGTTTGAACCGAATTTTTAATTTTGAAAAACAAAGTCAAAAGAGTTTTGGTCAGTAAATAAACAAATTAACAAATGTTGATGATTTTTTATTAAAGTTAAATTATGTTTCTTAGGCCGTCGAGATCGGAAATTCTGCCATTAGCACGTGTTTTCCCTATCCGAAACGATTCCGCTTGCAAATCACGATCCTCCCTATAATTTCTAGGCTGAAGCGTATCCGACCGTTCCTCTAGAAATTTCCAACAAGACAAAGGACACAGGGAAAATTCGTTTACAATTGAACGAATCGATTTGCTTATTTTATGATGAAATAATTTATTGCATTGTTGAAATAATTAAACGGAAATATGTTTCATTATGTTGTCGATTAGAGGAAGGGACTGGGAAGAACGCTTTTCTCAATTTCGTTAATGTTGGCCAAGTTGAAATGATAGCGGGTTGGCATTCACAGGACACAAGTTCTCGCATAAGTTAACGTCGGGGTTTCCCAATAACCACGGATGCTTCATTGTTTGTGAAGGTTGCCTTAGTCAGCCGGCCCTAAGTTTTCCTCCGGGGGGAATTTCCTTTCATCACGGCAGGAGGGGCAGGGCCGAAAACGGAGTACCGGCCGTGTCCGGGTGTGATAAGTTGAGCAAAGACGGTCAGTTGGTGATGCGTGTCGAGACGTGAGACGGGCGCGACGTTTTTTCACAAGTCCGCCAGCTGGAGACCCGTTAGGAAAATGGACATTTTACAATAAAATGGATTAGAGTAAGGATGAGAAGGGCGGGGAGGAACGGGAGGACGTTTTTTAGACACTTTCTTAAGTCGCTCTAGCGGTGTTGGAGAAACAGTTGGCTACACCCATGCCTACTGCATAATTACAGGACACAAAAGGCAAAAAGCTCGACATATTTAACATACGAAAAAAACTGTTTTTATCGATTTCAAACGTTAATTGTAATAATCAAATTACAAAAAAATTAATCTGTTACGTTTAAAACAAAATCATTTTAAAATGGCCGATAATCTTTATGAAACTAAAAAAACTCACGTATTGGTGCGACAGAGATGAGGCGTAGCTGAGCGCGTTCTTCGCCGTGATGATGATGCCCTCGAGCAGCGTCTGGTCTGACGCCTGGCTGCTGTCGCCCTGCTCAACGGAGACGCTCGTGTGCCCGCCGCATGGGTCGACCCAAATAGGTTTCTCCGGTGGCTTGTACGGAGCAGACATGCCTCCACAGGGAAGGAGCAGGACGCAGGTCACCACGATAAATAATTCTCTTAGCCCTGGAAAAGGAAAACAAAAAATTAAAAACCGAAAATTGGTTTGATAAAAGAAACATTAAAGGAGGGAGGGTGAGAGGAAGAAAGAGAGAAAAGGGAGAGAAAGAAAGAGAGTGAAAGATTCGTCTATGTATAGAGAGAAAAAAACAACAGGACAGAGAATCATTGAGATTGAGTGGTAGGGATAGATATAGTACATAGATAGAGAAAAAAAAGAAAGAGATAGAGGGAGAGAGCGTGTGAGAGAGAGAGAGAGAGAGAGAGAGAGAGAGAGAGAGAGCGAAAGGTTTTTCTGTGTGTATTCTACATAGTGAGAAAACAACAACAGGACAGAGAATCATTGAGATTGAGTGGTATGGATAGATATATACATAAGTACATAGATAGAGAGAGAGAGAGAAAAAAAAGAAAGAAAGAGCTATATATATATATATATATATATATATATATATAGAGAGAGAGAGAGAGAGAGAGAGAGAGAGAGGGAGGGAGAGAGAGATTCGTCGTTCCTAGATACGTAGACAGAAAAAAAACAACGGGACAGAGAATTACTGAAATTGAGTGGTTGGGATAAACAGGTGGATATAGATGTATAGATACAGCATATAGATAGAGAGAGAGAGAGAGAAAAAAAAGAAATAGGTAGAGAGAGAACAGAGTGTGTGAAAGATTCGTCTGTGTATAGAGAGAGAAAAAAGAAAGAGATAGAGGAAGGGAGAGAGAGAGGGAGGGAGAGAGAGAGAGAGAGAAAAAAACAATGAAAGATATGGATAAAGAGAGAGTGAGTGAAAGATTCGTCTACGTGCAGATACATGTACAGAAAAAAATAACAGAACAGAGAATCATTGAGATTGATTGGTAGATATACGGAGATAGTATATAGAGAGTTAAAAAGAAAAAGACAGATACATAGAGAAAGGGGGGTGTGATCGTGATAAAATTTGTCCCGTTTTTTTTTTTTTCAAAAATTTAAAAATCATTACATTTACATAATTTTTAAATTTTGTTTTTACACTGATATAAGTTAAATTGAAAATTGAATAATATCGTTACTGGCTCTCTTTTATAGCTAAATATATAAACTTCTAAAATGGATAAAAAGACAGACTAATAGAAAGAGTGAGGGAGGGATCGTGATTGATATAATAAATAAATAGCTAGTCTAATATAAAGAGCGAAAAATATTGAGAGAAAGTTTGTGTGTGTGTGTGTAAATATATATATTTAAAAAAAGTCAAATGTCAAATGTGCATATTGCGAATCTCCACATCCTCTAAAAGTCGAAAAATGATAATAATAAATAAGTGTCCGGTTCTATAAACACTTAGTCCGCACAAAATCTATGTCAAAGGATTAAAATAGATTTTAAAAATGGCGGCCCCCTCTCATTCAAAGCCTTCTTTGGTTGAAATGACGAGAGATTTCATTGAGGATGGAAATAAAAAGCAATAAAATCCGCGATATTTAGTTTTTATATCCGTTGTTAAAATCGCTTCATGGACATTTCCGCAAGACCGAAAGGCGCGATAAAGTCGATATAAAAAATCGAAAGAAAGAAAAAAAACAAGCAGCGTTTACGACCGACTCATAAGCGTTAAGATTTCCAGTGTGAATATTCAAATAAAACCGAGTTGATTTAATTTCCCAAAGAGGCGATTGTGTACTGGAGCAAGGGTGTCATTCAACCTGGATCACGATGTAAACAATTCGGACCAGCGGGCCTGCTCCCATTTTTCGCATATTAAAACATCAAGTATTGAAAAAACAACCAAAAATACGAACATAAGTTATACTTAATAAATAATAATTGAGAGAATAAAACAAAAAAAATATTTGTTCACTATAATTTATCTTTTCACTGATATCTATTTAGGTACAATAGATAATTGTTCATTATAACTAGTTGGATTAAGAATAACAAAAACAACAACAAATTTGTGAAAACATTAGAACACCAAGATGGATACAGCATAATATTGATCTGAAACTGAATATTCAATAACCTACTGATGTAAAATCAAATCGTGTAATTTGTGCTGTTTATGTGCGTTTCATTAAATTTTTTTTTTTACTATTTTCCTGAAAGATCGCCTAAATAAAACTGACAGATGCACTTTATGAAAGGGACTGGAAAGGCGCAAAAGCCGATTTATTCGGGGTTATCATTTATATTTCGCATCGTTTGGCATTCGCCCTTTAATCAGGACAATAATTTTTTTTTCCTTCCATGCTCTTTCTGCCGTCGTAGCAAATAGATACGTGCCTAGGAGGCCGTTCTCTTGTCCTTTGTCTTTCCTCACTTATATTACTTTTTATTTTAACCAATTTCAGGCACGTTTTACAATTTTTAAATTTAATTTAAAAGTGTAATTTTGAAGCAGTCTCACAGTTTCGTTTTCAGTTTGAACTGAATTTTAATTTGGAAAAACAAAATTAAAAGTTTTGGTCAGTAAATAAACATGGTGAAGATTTTTTATTGATAAAAAATAAAATTGAATTTATTATGCAACGGTTTTTATTTATAACTTTTTGAGGTATGTTATTTTCAAAAATTTAAAAATCATCACATTTACATAATTTTTCAATTTTGTTTATACACTGTTATAAGTTTAAATTGAAAATAGAATACTATCGTTACTGACTGTCTTTTATGGCTAAAAGTGTAAACTTCTATATATTTTATCGCTATGTATATACGTATGTATAATTCATTATTACAAATCAAAAGTACGAGTTGTCCTTCAGTTTTCTTTTTTTGTAAAATACTTATAAAAATGAGCATTAAGGTTTATCTTAACATATAAATAACCAAGTATATACATTTTTCCTCCTTGCTTGACTTTAGAATTGGTAAGAAAGACATGAATTAAAATATTAAAAATACGAACGACTAGAGAAAAACAATTCTTTTGATAAACAATTTATAAATATCAGTTATTTTAAGTTAATTTGGCCAATTTATATCGTCTACATGTCTAGCATAAAATTGGAAAAGTTAAACTAACGTCTCGAACAAAAATTTCAAACAGTACATAGGTTTTTTGCAACGTATTCTGGTTCGAAACTGTACATTTGAATGTGACCATCATCCTCAAGGGGATGGAAAAAGGACAGTATTATGCCACGATGGATTTAAAGGTGAAATGTCTGTTACACAACTCGTTTCCATTTATGTTCCGTTATATGTTTAAAAAGAAAATGTGACGTTCGATTTTTGATAAACTTTCACGTCTGAATCTTTAATTCTTACAGGAATTTAACAATAATGCCAATCGTTATAATTTTGGAAATGCAAAAAATCTTTTTATTGTATAATAATATGCATGATTACGTCGCGAACAGCACTACAATGTTTGTCAGAACAAAAAAATCATTTTAATATAATATTTCATTATTATTAAGCTATTTTTTATTTTCGTGTTTTGTTATGTATGTTTAATCCTACAAACATTACTTGCCAAAGACGATCATAACATAGTATAAAATGATACAATACCAAGATTGCATGTAAAATTTTTGACAAAAAAAAACGAATTTTAAAGAACTGTGATAAAAAAATCCTTGAAATAGGTCTCTTTATTTTATATGGTATACTTTCTAAACGGGAGAAAAAATTCCAATAAAAACTGTCAATATAAATAGAAACCATGAAGATAAGATGGAAAATTTAATATTATAGTTCCGCCGTTTTCGATTACACTGATCCGCCTATCCTCAATGTTTTTTTTTAATGTGTGTTGTTTTTCTCATTTATTCATTTATCACAAACCACTGAAGAAAAAAAAATGTTTGACAGATCAAAATAGCCACGATAGGCATACCAGGATGACCGTAAACGATCAAATATTTCCATCTCGCAAACTTCAAGCACAAATCTCATAATTTATTTTTATACCACGTCATTAGAAATCTCGAGCAATTTTTTTAAAAAATCAGTATGAAATTGATTATTTCTATACTGAAAACGTTATTTTGGACTAAAAATCCGACAATAAAAACTCGTTTGACAGATCGAAACCCCCGGTCCTACAATAACCAAAATTATTGGTATAGACCAAACTGCAGTACATCAACACGCATAGCTGAGGTCATTAAGGATTCAAGGTTATTTATTTAATCAAAAGCAGTAAGAAATTGATCATTTCTAACTATAAGCAATCATTATTTTGGTCAAAGGATCCAACAATAAAAATGTGCGCAAATCAAAACGCGACTGACAGGTCGAAACCCTCGACTCTAGGCGGACCAGGACTTTTGTAATACACACCACAATCCACCATCCGCAGATTTCAAGAATAAATATCAAAACTTATTTTTGTACTCATTAAAATATCTAGATAGGTAGAGATCCTAAATTATTTAAATTGTTCCAAAGCAGTACGAAATAGATTATTTTTATCCTTAGGGATATTTAAAAAAACACTTTTTGCTATTTCTATCCTGAAATCCTTATTTTGGACGAGGAATCCAACAATAAAAACGTGCAAAAAGTAAAAACGCGTTTGACAGATCAAAACCAGCGATACTAGGCGAACCAGAATGATTGTAATCGATCAAACTTAAGATTCACCATCCCGCAAATCTCAAGAGGAAATATCACTATTTATTTTTGTACCTACTAGAATGACTAAGTTATTAGGGATCCTAGGTTATTTATTTTTATAAGTACAGAGGAAATTAATTGATCTCAGCCTAAAATGAATATTTTGAACAACTAATACGCTTGACAGACCGGAAAAGCGAGGATCGGCAGGATGTTCGGATAAGACCGAACTAAAAGTTCTACTCTCGAAGAAAAATATTGTTTAATAACAAATTTCACTGATAAATTCGCAAAGTGATTCGTCAAGGTTCTTCTGTTTGTTTTTGTTCTTTTGAGCAGTTGTAGGATTGAAAAAAAAATTAAAAAACGTGGAGTATCATTTCTTTTGTGCAGGTAGATCCGGTGTGTTGTCGCGATGCTCAAACACGGGGCACACATGTCAAAACCGTTCGGAATCAAGGGATGTCGGCACTTTTCTTCATCCAAGATGCCTGCATTGGACCGGTGAGGCATCTCGGACATGGCCAGGAATCGGCGAAAGAAGTCGGCCGTCGTGGGATAGGGTCGACCGTGGATGCCAGGGATGCCGGGAGATTTGAACAGTGGGTCAGAAAAGGCAGCCGACCACAGTGCTATATGATGCCGGCAGCATTCCCGTATAAACGGCGGCGGACCGACATTCTCGACAGACAAAAACACCGAGGGTTTGTTTTAAAGTTAAATTTTTTTAAAATGTTTTGGTTTATTTTTGTTCCTTTTAGAAAAAAAATTGAATATATGAACTCACCCGAAATATCAAGGAAAGCACACATTTCCTTTTGGCACCGGGGTATTCGCACTTTTTGTCACGTATCTTACGCCGGCGATATCTTGTCCATCACTGACGACTTATGCTCACTGTGTCTGCTGGGTTGAGGACCCATGAGAGGTGGTTCCTGAATGGAGGCTCTCAGGCAAGGTAGTGACAACCATTCATGGTTCAGGGAGGAGATAGTAGACGTGAGAGAAAGAGAGCGAGCGAGAGTGAGGGAGAGAGCGATATCGACGGGAGGGGGAAGAGCTGTGACGTCCGGGACCCCCCCTCCAGCCGGCGGGAAGCGTTATCGGAGGGACTCGACTTCCCCTCCGCCCCAACCCTACCCGTTCCCGTGACGTCACCAATGAATCACCGCCCCCCCACGGTGCCGACGGGGGCTCGTCTTCATCTGGGGGACGCCGCCTCTTCAGTCTTGTGAACGCCTCAGCCGTGGACGTATCGCTTTCTCAACTGAACTTCGCTCTTCACGTGATTCTTCGCCAAACGTGTTTCGCCGATAACTCACCAAATCTCGACATTTATGGATTATTGACCATTATGTTTTTCTTTTCATTAATATATAAGTATATTTATTTTATTATTATATTTTTATGTTAGAAATCGAAAATTGTACTCTTGATTTAAAATAAACATAAAACAATAGTAAACTGAACTATTATTTAACCCATAATATTTTCCATTAGTAGGCTATTGTAAACCCCGTATTGACAACAAATATAACTGCGAGTCTTTAGTTTGACAACCGAATTTCAAAGTATGGAACAAGGGCAGCAAAAGATGTTTTACATCTCTTAACAGGTCGATCAGAGGCATTTTAAAAAAGCCATATAAAAAAGTAAGATTTTATTTTGATATTTTTGACTTAGTGACGTCAAGAGCAGGTCCGGTAGAACGGGAATGCCGGGTGTCGGCATCGTTTGACGAAGTTCCGCACCGGCTCTGTTCAAAGTTCAAAGTCGGCGGGACGAAATTTTAAAAAAGTAATTCCAACAAGATCATCGTTTTGAAAAAAAAAGGGGAAAAACTGTAACATCTTCAGACTGCCAAAAGAGACGTTATAAGCCGTCACTGTAAATCACAGCATGAAGAGAACAAATTTTGGACTCAAAATTAAAAATTGGCTGTCGCCATGAGGTTATCCATATGTGCATTAGTTCTACATGCTTTCCACATTAACAACATTAAACATTAAAGCGTTACACGTTAAAATATCTTCAGACTGCCAAAACAGACATGACGAAGCCGTCATTGTAATCACAGCCTTGAGAGAAAAAACTTGGGACACAAAATTAAAAATTGGCTGTAGAAATAAGAAATCCTTGTATTAATTCTACTCTGCTTACCACATTAACAAAGATTATCCATTTAATTTAGTGTTTAATTTAAAAAATATTTTTTTACACTTATCATACAAACATGTAAATAATGTCCTTTTATCATTTTGGTAGGTTAACGAAAAAAAAATAATGAGGAAAAAAGAGAAATCTCGTTGAAGCTGGTTTGAATAAAAAATTAAGTCATTTTTGGTAATTTTACATCAATACAACTACGACCTCCTAAAACCAAAAACAAAATTTAGGTCCGTTGTGTGTTCAAAGGGTTGTTTAAATTTTTTTTCAAACGCTGTCGGAGTTGCCATACGATTTGATCTATTTGACCTAATTATATTCCTATAGTAATTAAGTATTTCATGGTTAGAAACAGCTATTTATTTACTTTAGATTTTTTATTGTCTTAAAATAGTTATTTTATTTAATCATAAGGATGTTTATAAGCTAATATGGCTTATTAGCTCGTGTTTTTTTTTTTAACGAATATAACGGAAATGGTATCAAGGATTTTTGAAAATATAATTTAAAAAAACTAAAATGTAATTAAAAAATAAATTTAGCGTACCTGACGTTTTGTTTTGTTTTGTGACGCACTGGGGGTGAAAAGGAATGTGACGCACGATTGGAACGCGTGAAGGAAGGGGTGGCGTGAGCGCGCGGTAGTGTGCCGGCCGGACGCGTCGGCTTCTCGAGTCGGCTAGTGACTGGCTAGGACTCAGATGGCCAGGTTCCATATAGCTGCCGCTCGGCGGACGAGGTTTCAATGTGGCGCAATTTTTTACGAAGGGAGCCGCCGAGCCTCTGACTCATAGCTTCGGTAGGCAAACCCGCAGGACGGGTCCCAGTGAAAGCAGGCGGTTGCCCCCGGACGCCGGGCCGTTCCGTTCGCCACACGGCCGATTGCGTACGAGGACGTAAGACGTGTACGCTTTGGCCGAAAGCGGCGCTTCTCGGACTTGCTGAATCACCGACGGCGGACTTGCGTTCGCGTGACATCGCGGGTCGATACGCGATACCGTTCGGCGGGACGGGACAGGCGCGATTCTGGCTCAACGCCGCCGAAGACGTCGCGTTCTGTGTTCCTCAATAAAAATGTACAGAATTACGATAAACTATTTTTATTGAGTCCTTTCGTTACGCAACCGAAATGCACACATGCAAAAATCGCAGTGTGTGATTTGTCTAATTTAATTTTAAATTTTACTTTAGATAATCAATGAAAGACAAAATTTCTTCTCTTCCTCAATCTACTCCAAATTTCTGAACGCACTGCTAGAAAAGATTAAATCAGTATAGACTGATGGCTTTTCGCCCTGTAAGAGGACCAGAATTGACCGGACAGACAAGAGTTGCACGGGTCCCATTTGCTCGAGAGCACGGCCATTGGATGGACGATTGGTCTGCTGTTCTTTTTACAGATGAATGTTGATTTGCTCTACGATCTCCAGATGGGCGAAAAAGAGTGTGGAGCATAACCTCCAGGCAAAGAGACACTTCCAGACTAGTAGAAAAAACGGTTGCCCGATATGGGGCTATCAACAATATGAAGAAGTCGAGAAATTCCAAAGATTTTTTATTCGTAAGCTATTTGCTCTTCCTAAGCCTACCCAAAATGATTCATTTTGGAACGTCCACTGACCTGATTTACTGTATACCCTAAAACTTCACTTCTCATTTATTTTCAAAATTTTGTATTCCCAGTATACAAAATTGGCTAAAATAACGGATTGTAATCCATGCCTGTGCTACACTTTGTAAATAATCATACACCTATATTCATGGAAATAAAAAAGCATTAAAAAAATATCCTAATAAATTTAACTACTCTATATCAGACTCGCTCTTAATTACATGTGAAATTTTTAAAGATCTTGGCATCATTATAAATAGTCAGGTAAACTATCATACATACATTGATAAAAGTATTGCTAAAGCAAATAAAACTTAAGGATTTATTACGCATCATACTAAATATTTTCATGGTCCAGATACACTGAAAATTGTATACACTTCCACTGTAAGACCAATTACATTACTGTTCATCGCATTTTTGCTCCCTTTCTATCCATCCGTATAAAAGCGGTCCAAAAAAGATTTCTTTACGCATGATACATTACAGAACAATTGGAATACAGAGATACACCATTCGCATAGATAATGTCGGATCTGAAATTGACGGCCGTTCTGTACAGAAGGAATTTCTTTGAATGTATATTATTGTATAAATTATTACATTACTGAACTGATTGCCCATTGCTGCTTAACCGAATTAACTTTCATGTTTCATCTTATCGTTCCAGAAGTCAAATAACTTTCTACTTCGGTTGCCATAGAACTAACAATTATGCCAAATACGATTTTATACCAAGAACAACAAATTTGTTAAACTCGTTCGAAAATGTAGATATATTTAATATCAGTTTAAGCAAATTTTATTATTAAAAAATTAAATATTGTATCATTAACAATTAATATTGCATTTGATGATAATTAATAATTGATAATTTAGTTTTAATACACATTTCAAATTGTTTTAATTCATTCTAAATTGTGTGTTTTATGGTTTTTTTATTATTACAAATATTCCTAAATTTATGTACGGTTATAACCCCCTTAATAATTGGGAAACCGTAAATAAATAAATAATTATTCCTACAACAGACCACTTACGCTAGAAAAAGAACCTTCCCGAAACACGCGTTCAGATTGTATACAGAAATTATCTTGGTCTAATTGATATCAGCCTTAATATTATAAAAGATCAGTAATAAGGCGAATTTGAAAGAAAGAAAAAAGATAAACCAACCAAGGAGAGTAGGCAGACTAAAATGATCGGTAACGACCAAATTATAGGTCCATCACCACACAGGTCCACTGGAAGAAATCTCACGATAAAATTTTTGTTTGCAGTTAAAAAAAACCCAAAGATTTTATGTATGAAAATTATACTATATAAATGTATTTAGTACATATATGTATTTATACATAGTACATAATTGACCTTATTAATTAAAAAAGTATATTATGTTTATCAAAGATATATTCAAGTAGAAAAATATTTATTTTTTAGCTTTTAGCAGAGTTACAATGACATTGCTACAACGGATTCATTTATTTTTTGTATGTCTTGTTAACGATATGTTTCTGGTAATGTGGAGAGTAACCCGCTATTTTGGTCTGTAAGACGCGTTTTGACTTTTTACACTTCTTCATTGCTATATTTCTCGACGCAAGAATTGATTTCAAGCAAAAATAAATAATCCGTAAAGCTTGTATGGTCAAAAATAAACCAATATTCCCACTGTTCAAATCGCTCTTGTAGGTACAAAAAATTGGGAGATTTTTGAACAATTTTGTACTGCTTTTAAAAATAAATAACTCAATATTCTGAATGACAGAGTTACTCTTGCCTGTCTATGCTCGCTTTTTTGGTCTGTCAGACGCGTTTTGTCTTTTCGCACGGCTTCATTATTGGATTTCTTGTTGAAAATATTTATTAAGGTAAAAATAAATAATTTCGTGCTCGTTTTATAGAACAGAAACCCAATATTCCCAACGACCAAATCTCCTTTGTAGGGACAAAAATAAATTATAAGATTTCGTCTTGAAGTTTGCTGGTGATGGAACTGTATTTTGGTCGATTCTGATCATCTCGGTCTGCCTATTCTTGCTATTTAAGGCTTTTAGGCCCATTTGAACATTGCGCACATCTTCAATGGTGAGTTTCTGACAAACATTATTTCAATAATACCAAACTCAGTGAAACGACAACTAACGCCGAAACTGCGAGGATAAGCGGACCATAATTATGTAAAACGGCTAAACTAAAATATTGAATTATTTCTTTTTTCCTTCCTGGTTTCAATTCACATGGATTGAAAGAGCACTAAACGCATCTTACAGAAAAAATGACCAAATAGCAAATAAATTACATTTTTACATAGTATTTACCAATTTTCTTATTTATTTTTGCCTTTGCGTTTTCTATAAGAGCTTTATAAAAAAAATCGAGTAACGACATCGATCCAGAAAATGTGGTTTAAACCTCCGATTAATTTGCAACAATTTACATTTGAATAAACAGGAGTTTTTTTTGGATAAGGTAAGTTTCTTAGATAAATTTCTTAAAACCGTTCACAGTCGGTATTTAAACAAGGGCTTTACCGAATTTACCAGCGCCGGCGGTTTTTCCTCAAATTTTGGTGCATCTAGTCAAGCATCCGGGAGTAGGTTGAGGTGATTGAGCCTCATAGACTCTATAGTTAAGTTATTAAGAATCAAGTCCAATCTTCAGTTATAATATCGTTTGCTTTTTCGTTCTTAAATATTTGTAACGCAAAAATTCTGTTTTTGAGTAAATAACAAATTGTCAAATTCTCTATACATTTTTGCAAACGATTTTTAAACCAGATTTTTATAAAAGGAGAGGCATAAGGTACCAAACCAGAAAAGGCGTTTTCAAGCTCTAATTTATTTGTAAAAATTTACCCTAGTAGTGAGCTGTCCAAGCACCATTCAAAACAGGTAGTCTGAAGGGACCAGGTCAGGAGAAGCAATACGATATAGTAGGATTTCACAATTAACCCTTTTAATCTGTTCACAGTCTCTATTGCAAAAATGAAATAAAGCGTGATCTTGCAACAGGATTTTTAATCACTGTCTCACCATCGGTAGAAAATAAAATAAATGGATAACCCAAAACGTAAACGACTATCCGCTTTGCCACCATTTTGCATCTTAATTATTCTCTCTTTTTTTAATGGTTTGCGTCCAGGTGGCTGAGCGTCTGATAACCATTGACCTGAACGACGTCGGTTGCCATGTAAAATCCATTTTTCACATGCTATTATGTATTTCATTTTAACATGCAAGAATTTTCGTCAAATTTCAGCTTCTGACGTTTTCATTCAGCTCGTGCGGGACCCAGGCAGCATTTTATATTTTCAGATTAATTTTTAACGTTATGAGACAGTTGAATTATCACGGTATATGTCGATTCGGATTTTTTTCTACTACATTATTATGAAGTTCGTCATCGTCTTTACCATCAGCACGGTTTATTTTCATAGGTCACATCTTTTGACAATTTGAACTTTTAAGTACCGTATTGTTGACGTTGTGTCGTTTTATTTCGTCCAATATTGTCGTCCGTGATTATCCTTTCATTAAGGAGGAAACGAATGTTCGGTGAATCGCGACCCTGAATGGTTTATTGTACTCTGGGAATATGGTGATCGGCCTCGGATTACCATATATACAGTTTGTATATACAACGAAATCAGCACCTTTGCTTAGTACAAAATCTAGCATAAATCGCAATACTAACACGTACACAAATAATTTGATGACTTTTTTATTTTCAAATGTCAGCGAGTCAATTTATTTCCGAACGAGGGAACTTACGACTTTGTTCATTAATACAGTTTACCATATTTGCGAAATAGAGCGTTTTCTGTGCAAGGTTTGAATGAAAAATAAAACTGAAGATGAATATTTAAGCGATAACCCGTTTCACAATATGATTTTAGTTAGCTTTCAGTCGAATAATTGGCTTGGTCGACGGTGTGTTTTATTTTCAAATTAATGAATAATTAACTCAAAATAAGAGAAAATAACATACAAACCCACCACTTAAAATGGTGAAATGCCGAATGAGTCTGCCAAAAGAAACCAGCAAAAATTACGATACCTTGCTGACCGGAGAAGAATTAGGAAAACATAAACATAATTAATCAAACGCAGTGATTTTTTTTAAAGTAAAAAGTTTTACGGTAAAACAGCAGGCAATATTGATATTTGCTCTCACAGTCTCAAAATATAAATTGATTTTTTGGTTTATCTTTAAAAACTGAGTGGTGATTAGTGACCGTTAATCGATAATTATTCAGAAATCGTGAATGCACTCTCAACACGACACGCAAGAATGGCACAATTACACAGAAGACAAACACTTTGAGCCCTGAAGATGATCTCAATAAAGATCGAAATGTTGGCACGACAAAGAAAATGTTTTTCTGAAACCTACATCTCACCAGACCGCATCTCACGATTTCTGAATAATTAATTTAAAAACTGAATTTATTCAAAACCACCTAAGTTATCACAACCGTAGACGACCGATCGTCTGTCCACTGACGCTGAAAACTGTCGAGAGAAAGTGAAAAAGAGAGATAGAGCAATATAGATAGATAGATAGAGATAGATAGATAGAGATAGATAGATAGATAGACAGATAGACAGATAGATAGATAGACAGATAGATAGATAGATAGATAGATAGATAGATAGAGAGAGATAGAGAGAGAGAGAGNGAGAGAGAGAGAGAGAGAGAGAGAGAGAGAGAGAGAGAGAGAGAGAGAGAGAGAGAGAGAGAGAGAGTGAGAGTAGTGAGTGAGGAAGAGGGAAAGAGAGAAAGAAAGGAAGATAGATAGAAGAAGGAAAGAAAGAGGAGGAAGAGATGAAGTATGAGAAGAGAGACGGTGAGAGAGATATAAAGAGAAAAATCAACAATTGATCGTCTGTGATGATCCTTTACCACCTATGATGCTGAGAACTGGCGAGAGAAAGTGAAAAAGTGAGAGTATGAATGAGTGAGAGATAGATAGAGAGTGAGTGTGAGTGAGAGAGAGGGAGAGAAAGAGAGAGAGAGAGAGTGAGTGAGTGAGTGAGTGAGTGAGTGAGTGAGTGAGAGAGAGAGAGAGAGAGAGAGAGAGAGAGAGAGCGAGAAAGAGTAAGAGAAAAAGAGAGAGAGAGAAAGTGAAAGAGAATAAGAAAATAAATGCACAGATAAATAAATGGAGAAAGATTAATCAGTGAACAGGTAGATGAAGAGAGCATACATTAAATAAACAATTAAATAACAAAAGAAGAAATAAAGCAATTTCTCGTACCTGAAGGGATTTTCTTTATATTAAAATTGTTGGTTTATTTTTGGTCTTTGTGTGAAACAATCACGCAGACACACGAAATGGGAAAGGTCTCCCTTGAGCCAACCTGTGTAATAGGAAGAAGTCAATTTGAGAAATATTATAGTTCTGTACATGGCTCGCGTGATTTCCAAGCATGAATTCGATTTTTGATATTCTCCTATTTTCCGAGATTAATGAGCCAAAACCTAAACCGTCAATGGAAAAATTCTAAAAAAAATTAATACCATGATAACACTAGCGAATCTAGAAAATTAAGCCTGATATCAATAATTGAAAGTAAAACTGCGCCAATGTAAACCACCTTATCTCACCCCTTTTAGTAACTGAGAAGGAATTCCATTGCAAAACGGGGGGAAAACCATTTCATCTTCCACTTCAACTATTTTTCGGTTAGGATGAATGCTCTGCACGAATTTGGAAGAACCTTGAACTCGTGCTAATCAGTTACAACCGAGAACAGTGCATTCAGTTTCTGTTCAGCCGTGAATGAAAAGACAAAAAATTAACGTCAAATTTGATCTTTACATTACGAAAAATGCCTTTCATGAATTAATGATTATTTGGAGATCGTGAGATGCGGTCTGGTGTGACGTAGGTTTTAGAAAAACATCTTCTTTATCGTGCCAATGTTTCGATCTTTATTGAGATCATCTTCAGGGCCTGGGATTTATAAACATTGTTTGGATTATACAATGTTTATAAATCCCAGGCCCTGAAGATGTTTTCAATTAAAGTTCGAAACTTGATTATTCAGAAATAATGAGTTGCGGTCTGGTGTGATGTAGGTTTCAGAAAAACATTTTCTTTATAGTGCCAACGTTTCGATCATTATTGAGATCATCTTCAGGGCTCAAAGTGTTTGTTTTCTGCGTAATTGTGCCATTCTTGCGTGTCGTGTTGAGAGTGCCCTCACTAATCACCACACAAAGTTCGAAACTTTGGCACGATAAAATGTTTTTATAAAACCTACGTCACACCAGACCGCATCTCACGATCTCCAAATAATCACTAACTAACGGTCACTAAACACCACACATTTATGAATTAATGATAAATCAGCTAGAAAAATTGTCAGTTTATTTTCAATTTATTATCACTATCACATGTGGCCTTTAAAAAAAGATTTCTCAGACTACGTTCAATTGTATGTTTAATTTTCTCAACAAATAGGAAATACATCTTGATACTTAAACATTTGTAAGTCCTAAATAGTTGTACTTAGGAACAAACTTCTAATGCCAAAAGTAATAACCAGTTTTCCTAATTTCTTGGCCTTACTAGGATATGTAATTAATGAATAATGGTTTAGGTTGCATGTTTCGAAATGACCCGAGATGCAATAGCACGTCCTTAGCAACGTAATGACCACTTTTATCTGAAAAAGAAAAAGTAATTGTTTTTTTGGTTCGAAACTTGTTAGTTAAAGTTCATTTATAAAATAATGGGTGTCAATAGTAGATTTCGTAACGTTAACGACTTTTATCGTTAGCGACAAAAAGGACTCGGTATAGATGCGATAGATAATTGACCAATGGCTATTTCATTGTATTTATTGTTAAAAGATAAATAATTTTGAAAAAAATATTAAGATTTTTTATTAGGGTTTAATTTTGCCCAAAAATAAAGCCTGTTTGCTGGTTTTCCACTGAGTTTGTGCGTTATTTTCTCATTTATTTAAATACGTGTGTAGAGTTTAGTGGCCAATGATTATTTGGATATCGTGAGGTGCGGTCTGGTGCGACGTCGGTTTTAGAAAAACATTTTCTTTATCATGCCAACGTTTCGACCTTTATTGAGATCATTCTTCAGGGCACAAAGTGTTTGTTTGCCGTGTATGTGTCATTCTTGTATGTCGTGTGGAGCACTCTCAACTCAATAAAGATCGAAACGTTGGCATGATAAAGAAAATGTTTTTCTAAAACCTACGTCACACCAGACCACACCTCACGATCTCCAAATAATTATTTAATAATGTTTGTTACAAACCGTCCACTGAAGAAATGTTGAAATGCGTCTGATAGACTAAAATAGCGAGGATATGCGGACCAGGATAATCAGAAACGACCTACTTAAAGTTCCATCAACATGTAAACTTCAAGAAGAAATCTTATTATTTATTTTTGTACTTACAAGAGAGACTTAATCGTTGGGAATTTCGGGTATTTTGTTTTATAATATCAATACGGAATTGTTTATTTTTGTTTTAAATCATTATTTTCAACAAGAAATCCAATAATGAAGCCGTGCGAAAAGACAAAACGCGTCTGACAAACCAAAAAGCGAGCGTAGACAGGCTTAACCTGCAAGGGTAATTCGGTCATTGAGAATATTGGGTTATTTATTTTTAAAAGCAGTACAAAATTGTTTATTTTAGTCTGAAATCAACAATGTAAGCTCGTAAAAAGCCAATTCACATCTGACCAAGCAAAATAGCAAGGATAATTAAGAACGACCAAAATACAGGCTAATCACCTAGCAGACCTCAAGAAGAAATTAACAATTTATTTTTGTACCCACATGATTTTATAAAAGCAGACGAAAATCTATTATTTTCAGCTTCAAATAATTAATTACAAAAACGAAGACAGGTGACCGAGCAAACCTGGGAGGCGGGATAAGATGACCAAAGGAAAAAGAGATTCGATCATTGGAAATATTAGTTTCTGTTCTATAAACCCAGCACGAAATTGTTTATTTTTTCCTTAATCCAATAATGAAGCCATATGAAAAGGTAAAACGCGTCTGATAGACCAAAAAAGCAAGAATAGGCGGACCAGGACAATCAGAATCGACCAAGGTTCATCACCTCGACGACCTCAGAAATCTCACAATTAATTTTTGTACCTACACGAGTTTCTTGGTCATTAGGCATCTTGGGTTAGTTGTTATTATAATAAAGGAAATCGAAAATTTATTATTTTTAATACAAAATAACTATTTTGAACAAGAAACACATCACTAAAAATGGTGAGAAGTCGAGGCACGTCTAACAACCAAAAACAGTTACCTAGTTTATTCAGACCAAAAACAATCGTACACATCAACCTACAGGTTAATTTTATTTTAGTTACATTGTGAATTTTTGTGAATTTTCTAATAGCGTCTTGATATTTCGGATTTTTTTCTGTGTGGTTGTTGTGTTAAGGAAAAATTCCTTAAAGTTTTGCGTCGGCTAGTTATTGAAAATAGTCGAGACGAGCCAGCGGCTTCTTTTCTTTCATTCGATTGTTTTCAAAACTCTCCGGGCTTGAGAGCTGGATTTGTAAACCCATAAATAATCGTCTGAAAGGGTGCCGAATGAATTTAAGGTGGATTGGGAAGGCCTAGACCGACGGGGATGGGCCAAGGTAGCCGACGGCACAGTTCTCACCCACTAAGCACAATACCAATGAGTGGGTTGGTTGTTTATGGTGAGGTTAGTCGTGATTTACAGTGGTGCGACTGACCTAGGAAACGAACCGAGTCAAAGGATAACGGTCATCCTTTTGGGGATAGTTTGTCAAAATTGGAAACAAATGTAACAGGTAAAAGAAATATTTGTGTAAAGGAAAATTTAGCGTTAAGTCAAATATTTAGGTAGGAACTCTTTCTGAATTATGTGTGTAATCCAGGGACAGACAGCTCCCAACTGCAGGTCGGGCAGAATAAGTTTCTGCTTGCAACCCAATTTTCTCAAAATCCAAATATTTTATTATAATAAATAAAAATATTTTTAAAATTTAATATACTTATTTCTGTAAATTATTTACAACTGTAGGTTGAGATGGAGAGTTGGTGTCCGAGAGGATCGAAGTCACGATAGCTCAATTGGTAGAGTAGCAGTGTATTTAGCCGAAGGTCGTGGGTTCGAATCCCTCTCGAGGCACTGACTTTTTTATCTCAACCAAGACTAGAAAGAATAATTAATTGATTGAAAGACGTAACTTAGTCAAATGACTACGAAAACGTAAATGGATTAATATTTAAAAAGTAAAAGAAGTATCACTTCACGAAACAGCTCCCGGTGTCCACTTCATAAGTCGCTGAGAATCCAGTCCAATTACACAACATTTGAAAATCGCAAAAAGAGGGAAAATTCGAAAGGTCGTAGGTTGAGATGGAGAGTAGGCGTCCGAGAGGATCGCAGTCACGATAACACAAGTGGTAGAGTAGCGGCGCATTTAGCCAAAGGTTGAGGGTTCGAATCCCGTTCGTGACACAGACTTTTTTATCTCAACCAAGACCTTAGAAAAAATAATTATTTACAACCTCTAATAAGTTAAATTTACAAATGACATGGAGCAAATGACATTTCTGTCGTGAGGGGAGTTAACCAATGTTTTTCTCCTAGTTATACACGAGGACTAATTCTTGTTCATTAGGTCCGAGGCCATCTCCTCTTCAGTCGTGGTATTATAGGGGTGGTTTTGTAGGGGTTAAGGATTGGGCAACTCGATCGGGGTGAGAGGAGAGTTTAGTGCAGAAAGTAGAAAAGGTTTTAGGAATTATTTTTCGCACGAAAGGGATTTTGAGGTCGTTGTGAAGGGGTTGTTGGAGAAGTAGTAAGGAGCATTGACTTATGATTCGGAGCTGACACAAGAATGACACAACATGCAAAAAACAAACACTTTGAGCCCTGAAGATGATCTCAATAAAGATCGAAACGTGGCATGATAAAGAAAATGTTTTTCTAAAACCTACGTCACACCAGACCGCATCTCACCATCTCCGAATAATAATTTACTATCGGTCACTGATTCACTGATGCCAGTTTGTTTTGTGTTGAAACGTTAGATTTGTATGACAGTAGTCTGTAGAGTAGTCCGAAACATTGGTTTAGTGCCTGTCTTTTTAGTCGTGTATGTTGGTTCTGGTGAGACTTGAGTCTAGATGGAAGGTAGCGTACGCAGTCTGTTTTTGGGCTAGGAGTATTATTGAGGAATATTGTATGAAGGGCTTTCCTTCGAAGGGTGACTGATACTTGAATGCTTTTGCTTTCATTAAGCTTTATACGCCAGTGTTTGCTCAATTCGGGTATCTTTCGTCCATGTGCTTGGAACTCCTCCGAAGCAATTGTGGGGATGAGAGGATAGCATGGCTGTGTTGTCAGGAAAGATGCAAAGATGGTGGAGGGTGAAGTTGGATATCTGCGGTGTAGAGGAGGTAAAGTCCAAGTACACTGCCCGCTCTCAGAGGATAATAGAGTAAACAAATAAAATATATAACCAAAAATATAAACGTATTTTGCCATTTTAAATTTACAAGCTTTTCACTATTTCAACACCAGTTTAAATAAATAAACAAAGGCGAGAAAAAAGCTGTAGGTACCTTAGAATTTTATAGGCAAGGGTTAAGAAAGATGTTTCACAAGGGGGTTGGGATAACTGTCCAGCGTTTTATGGTGACGTCTATATCGACTTCTTGCGTTGTCGATAAAAATTTAAAGTTCTGTTGTTGATAGTTGATAAGTTTGCGTCTTATATTGATGTAATTGCTCAGGCTCAATATTATAATTATAGTTATTCAGATATCGTGAGATGCGGTCGGGTGTGATATAGGTTTCAGAAAAACATTTTCTCTATCGTGCCAACGTTTCGGGCACTCTCAACACGACACGCAAGGATGGCACAATTACACAGAAGACAAACACTTTGAGCCCTGAAGATGATCTCAATAAAAGATCGAAACGTTGGCACGATATAGAAAATGTTTTTCTGAAACCTACATCACACCTGACCGCATCTCACGATATCTGAATAACTATCGATTAACGGTCACTAATCTCTACACATAATTATTTACTTTAATGGAATATAAANATCTCAATAAAAGATCGAAACGTTGGCACGATAAAGAAAATGTTTTTCTGAAACCTACATCACACCCGACCGCATCTCACGATATCTGAATAACTAACGATTAACGGTCACTAATCTCTACACATTACAATTATATATTATTATACAAGGATAAGGCTAATTAGATAGTCCCTTCGTCAAGCTTTCGAGGAATATATATCATCATTACTTTGAAACTATTGGGTTGTCCGGAAAATAATGCAGGATTTTGGTATTAAACAAAAAAAAAGAAACTAGTTACTTTAAAGCAATGTTCTTTAATCAAANTGACATTCATACAAATGAGTAATCCTGTAAACGTAAACAGAATATTTTATATAGATTTTTTTTAATGAAAACTTAAAATCCTGCATTATTTTCCGGACAACCCAATATTTCTATTGATTGAAACGGTTTACAAATATGAATATATAAACACACAATATTAGAATTTATAACGTCAACCATAATAAATTTATTAGGATATACGATACGATAGGATAACCGAAGTAAGGTTACAATTGAAATGTTAAAGTTTTCCACCCTACTAAGCAATGCTCACAAATTAATTATGGTTAAAGCCATAATTTCAAAGACTGTAAGTAGATATATGTTAACTGTTTAAACCATTACAAATATTTTCATAGTCCTGATGAAGTACAATTCCTCGGAATTTTGACGAAGGAACTCACTATTTTTTCTTTCGTTCAAATTTGTCTTATCCTATTATTTAATATGTGTGATAATCAGGTATTGGATCGCAGAAACCTAGAAACTCCCCACTTCATGCCATGCTTCCGTTTAATTTGTCAACATCTTCAGAGCTGAGTTGGTTTACAATTTCTTTATCAGGTACAAGCCGAAGATCGTGGGTTCGAATCCCGCTCGTGCCATTGACTTTTTTATCTCGACTGAAAACCTTAATTAATTGTAAGATATCTACACAAGGTCGATCCATCTCTTAACAATATATTACTGATATTTAGTATGTAATTACTAGGGCCGTGTTCACATATTTTTTATGACACACAGTTTTGAAACTTTTATTTCATGTTTCAAGCTGATTAGGAGTAAATAAACTATATTTTATATATTTGTAAATATTTGGAGGATTTTACATATAATCACATATTTTACATTAATTTGCATAAGATAACCAACATTATTATTGAAAGTTTAAAAAAAAACAATCAAAAAACGTAATAAGGCTTTCAGAGAACTTAAGATATCAAGAAAAAGGTACATCATTTCAAATAATTTTGAAGGTTAAAGTTTTAAATTTTTACTTTAACTCTTTTTTCCAATTTTTCCAATATAAATAATCAATAATATATTTACACTTCCATAACTCCTTAATTATTATATCATAGTATCAATCATAGTACTAGAAAGATACATTTTTATTTATAAAAATTTAAAAATTGACGTAATTTCAAATAAATTTGAAAATTAAAGGTTTATTTTCTACTTACTAACTTGTTATATTGTTCCTTTTTGTTAGTAAACTAGTAAGTTTAAATTATAAAATTCTTTAAAAAAAAGAATAAATAAATGTTTTTTACTTTACATGTTTTTCTTTTTTACTTGCATATTTATTAAAAATAGCGCATATAATATGAACATATTTTGTTTCACACATTAGAACGGCCTCTAATAATTACCAACTTTGGACACAAAATAGGAGGCAATGGGTCAAAGGATTTTGGTCTGGGTCGAATCGATTCCTCGTAGATTAGAAAAGTTTGTTGAACGGACAGTCCAAAACGGTAAATTTCTGGAAATTGATTTTAAATTCTCAAAATCTACTGGTCAATAAAATTTACACGCTTTGTTGATTTTCACAACATTAGTATAGCACTTCCTCATGGGAGGAACTGGTGGTGTGGTTTTGTTATTTTTCCATTCTTACAACTGGATTTTTACAATTTTCGACTTAACCCACTTTTCACTGAAAACCTAGGCTTATTTATCTACGGTCAGGCACAACACAATCTACCGTTGGAAGCGGAAAAAGGACAACTGAACATTTTTTTATGTTGGTACACAGCGATATCATATTCACCTCTTATGAGTCGTATTCCCAGGAATCAAGTTTAATTGACAAAAATAAAAGTTGAATACGATTTTAATCAGTTTTTGTTAATTTAAATAAAAATAGATCAACAATTTCACTCTTAATAATTCGTCAAAAAAAGTTGTGCTGATATCATTTTTGCTAAAAGAACAAATTTATGTACAATTTAAAAAAATCGCAAGTAAAAGTAGTGTACAATCGACGGTCAACGTTGATAAAACCAGAGTTGAATGTGATTTGAATAAGTTTTTGTTACATTTCAATAAAAAATGATCGACATTTGCTATTCTAATTTTCTTCTTGATGATGTGAGTTGATGAAAATCTAGTATGGTCATTTCCGATCATTCTGGTCCGCTTAATCTCGCTTTGGTCTCTCAGACTCCCACTAGCGATACAGGACATACTAAAATGATCGGCAACAACCAAGACACACTATTTACTTGACACGAACAAAAATCATAAGAAACATTTTCGTCTGAGATTGCGGATTTTAAAAGAAATTTGGAACCTCACTGAAAGTAGTATTACTGGACAAATGAAGGTACACATAGTAATCATTTAAGGACGTCTGAAGACTTTCGACGACTGATGTTGAAAGTCGCGGATCGCCTAGAACGAACAGTGATTTTTTTTTTTAACAAAAGCTACCTAGCATTTTTATTTTTATACTTATACAACAGTTAGTCCAAACCACAATCATACTTATGATTTATTTGATCTAGCTCACATTTAAACTAAACATAAACAGGAGTGGCCGTGATCAGTTGAAAGCGAACTTGACAGTCGACCGAGTTCACGCGTTCCAAGACAAGTTTTAACTTGAACGCCAATGGTGAGTGACTCATCGCTTGATTTACTAAAAAGTTGATCAATCCTGTTGGAGCTACGGTTCTGAAGTCCATTCAACTTTTCTTGATAGACTATCGATTGTTCAACATTGATTAGGTGAGAAAGCGACTTAAACAAGTATAACTATAAGTCAAAAAATATACATTTGTATGCTGGTTTAATTATGTCTATGTTCTTTACGTTTTAACGGTCGTCAGTGTAAATTGAAAAGACAATAGATAGTTTTCTTGAGGTTTTTCTTGATGTCTGCGGAGTTAAGATTGTTGATTATTTCCAATCATTGTGGTCCGCCTAGTTCGTGTTGAGTTGATTATTTTTACACTGTTTGCACCTCGATCATCAGTGGTCTTCGCCATCAAGCCACGAATTCACTTGGCGACATGTCAATACACGTCTGTTAGGCGAGGCCAGACGCACCATGATCGGTGCGATGGACAAATTATAGTTATTTTAGGCATTCCTGTTTCTTTATTCAAAGTACTGTTGTCTTGTGTACCGAGTGGGTAATGGAAAAAAAGACCTCACAAGTTGGAAGGTGACCTCAGTGTTTCGAAAGGGCGGAACGGAATTTTTACTGCTGTGAATCTCGGTGTTAAGTTTGTGAAGCCACCCTCAGAGCTTAACCTATAGGGGCAATAAATCAATTGCCAAAATTTATATAGCTAGATGATGGTGTGTGAAAATATTTTTATTACTTGCGGTTGTCTCTTAATGTAGTGACCTTCAATTTCATAAATTTTTGCGTCCAAGCAGAATATATTTTATCAACTTTGTTTATATTTCTGGCTTTATTCGTTTTGTATAGCATTTTTTATTGAATAACCGATGCTACAAGTATGATTATAGTGCGTAACGGCTGTAGAATAATCTCTCAAGCGTCACCACACATGAATCGTCCACAAAATGATTCAAGTTATATTCGGTAGTTTTATCAAGTTCATACGTGTAGGGTACAGTCGACTGTTCGGAAATCCTAAGACAAGGTTGCAAATCTAGTACACCGCAATCGGTTTTCTGGAAGACGAACGCTTATTCCAGGAAAACATGTCTGTTCGCCAGAGTCCAGCCTTGAGGGAGTTCCCTCTCCAGACGTCCCATGTAATTTTTCCCTAACGAATGCCACTCCCCCGACACGCAACGGAAAACAAACAAAATCCTAAACCTGACCGCATGGTCTTTCTGGACTGAGGTCGAACGGTTACGGTTGGAGGACCGAATCCTGGAAGAGCAGATACAATTTCGCCCAGGAAGAGACTCCATGACTATCTCTAGCTTATCTTTAAACGTATTTTGCAATCTAAATTTGTACCAATGTGGAGACTATCTTTATAACGAAGGAAGGATGAATCGACCGTCAGGATATCACTAGTAAGTTGGAGATCAGGGATGCGGTCAACAAAAGCAAGTAAGTTTTGTAATTTATGCCAAGCTTTCAACCTTTATTGAAGTCTTCATCAGGGCTCTACAAGTAATAACAACGTCAATAAAGGTTGAAAGCTTGGCGTAAGTTACACAACTTACTTATTTTTGATGCCTGCATCCCTGATCTCCAACTTACTAGTATCTTTATACGTACAATAAATTACTTTTGTTTATAATCAATCGGGTACAAACAAAAGTAATTATTTCATGAACCACTCATATCATGTTTCATGACCTACCCTTATGAAACAGGAAAGCAACCCTTTTCCCAACCAAATAAAAATGGCCGCGTTATACACGGTGGATTCGGGTCAGTGTGATTTTGTTTTTTAAACTTCATCAAAAATGGAGTAGTATGCCTCCAGAGCGGGTGTCCATTCTCTGCTCCATACGGAGTGATTTTTATTTTCTATTTTTCGAAAAAATCGAACCTTATTGCAGATCATTAAAAATCGAGTTTTCCCAATTTTTACCTAATTTATTCGCAGTTTTGACTCCTTTTTCGGAAAGAGCAAGAAATTTCCCTTAGGAATGCACCATTATCATTTCTTTGCGACACGCTTAAATACGAAAAAGTCCTTAGGGTTGAGATCAGATGACCTCGGTGGCCATGCAGTGGTACCATCTCGCCTTAACCACACAGGGAACCGTTTAGACTTCTTCGTTTGTGGTTTTCTCAAACAAGAAGTCTACAAGGTACAGGTCAACTGCGAAGAAGAATTAAAGAGAAGAATAATTGCTGCAACACAAAAACTTAGGAAGAAATCTCAGTGGGAGTTGTCCGGAAACGAGCAAGGTTGTGCATCAGGGGTGGCAGTTCGAACAAATTTTATCCTAAATACATTATTGTTTTGTTTAATTTAATAATTTACTGAAACTAAAAAGAAAGGAAAGCAATGCAAACATGATAAACTACTTCCACCCATTCCATCAACCAAGACCACTTTTTTACACTTTTGAAGCTTGGTTTCTCCTCCCAAAAAAGTATCAATCACAGCAATGCATACATCATTAGAAAGGTTATTAAATGAAGAAGGTTTTGTGTGATTTGACAGTATCTAAGATTATTTGTAAAAGAGAGGCAAAATTTTGAATTCTTTTGATCCGGATTTCTGATCAATTTTACATTTCGTCTGTTATAAATGTCGTTTAAGCGGGTCGCAAAAAAATGAAAATGTTGTAGTCCTGTAGGAAATTTATCATTCTTTCCGGAAAAGGAGTCAAAACTGGGAATAAATTAGGTAAAATTTGGGAAAACGCGGTTGAAAGGCATAAGGTCCGATTGTTTTCGAAAAACGCAAGAACTATCATAACTGCGTATTGAACAGAGATAGGACACCCGATCTGGCGGCTTCATTTTCGATGAAGTTTCGCCCAAAATTTTTTTCACATTGATCGGAATCCACCTGATACACATAAATAATATACTTTTTATGTAAGGTCTCGGTTGAGATGAAAAAGTGACACGAGCTGGATAACTTTTTCATCTCAACCAAGACCTTACATAAAAGAATAATTGAAATAATTAATATGGTCAATTAGACCAATAAAAATAAAGGTAGTAATAAACAATATAATATACAACTGTGTTCAGACTTCCCCAGTACACCCCCCACAGCATCCTTTATGTTGAGACAGGCCTCTTGTCGATTTTTTCTGCACTACAAAATTTCACTTCGATTACATAATAAGAATTTTATCCCTACACGATAATAGACTCTGGAGCACTATTGCCAGGCAGCCTGTAGGTAAGGAAATGAATTGGTTTAAGGAAATAAAAAAGGATATCATGCAGTATAACTTGGACTTTTGTCCTTAGACCGAAACAGCATTACCAACAACATTATATATATGTATATGTGTATATACAGGGTGAATTGCTACTCGTGCTACAAACTTCTCCAGTAGATTCTTCACCCTAAAATGAACAAAAAAGTTCATATTGTCCATGGTCCGATNATATATATATATATATATTAAAGTATAAAGACACGTAGAGAATAAAGACATAAAACCGTGTTAAATAGTGCTATTAAGATAAGAATATACACGAACGACCGAGATGTTTATCAACTACTTGTTCTAACGAGTTCAGGAAAATTAATCATAGGATTTTGAACGAGTTTTTATTTATTCGTGATTAATAGCAGCCAATTGATTTTTCAATGCCAAGGATAAGTAGACACTAGAATGACTGTAAGCAGACCCCAGATCATTGTCTAGTCTGCTATAAGTACCGAAATAACAGAAACCTCTCGACTTGACAATTAACACAATCCACAAAATTAGCATAGTTTGATTTTCTATGAATAAAGCTCTGTTTTGTTTACCTGCAACGTTGATTAAAGTTACAATTAAATCAATTAAGACCATTTATTGTTTTATTACCACTTGTCCTTTTCATGGTTAATACATTCACCAGAGTTTTATTCCGACTTCGGATTGAAAAACAAGGCCTTAGACAGTGTTATAAAATCGTAAAGTCCTCCGATCCACCAGACAATGAAACAACCAATTATCACATTCACAAACACAGACGGCAACATTTTTTTCCCGAATCGTTTCCGAAGGTAACTCCACGGTAAACTGGTTTTAAAGAATGGTCGGTCGTTAGGGCGTATTAAGTGTAAAAACGTCAAAGGGAAATGGAACTAATAGTGGCAATTAAGGCATACCACACTTGACCACCGGCTAAAGTAAAGAGATTCGTATTGTATTTACCCACCGGTTTACAAGGGAAGAAAAAAAACCAAATAGAGCTTATGCGACCGACTAATCGCACTACTTTAAACAGCAAGTTAACTTGTTTGCTCTAGAATAGATTTAGTTATTTTTTCAAAATTGTAAAAACCAGATCATGATGATAATTTAACAGTATTACAAGAATTATGTTTTAAATTTACCTACCATTTTCTTTCCTCATATGGACAGTGGTTAGTGGTTGCTGGAGTGTAACAAAGGCAATCGGAGCTTAACCAGGGGAGGTCAAATTTATAATTCTATGTTACAAAAACTAAGCTTTATGGTGCTCAATTTTTTAAAATAAAACGATATTTATGTTTTCTGTTACATTCTCTTTCTCTCTCTCCTCTCTCTCTCTCTATCTCTATCTATCCATCTATCTATCTATCTATCTATATATATATCTATCTATCTATCGTGCTATTTTTGTACGTTTTGGTAAAGCCAAAGGTGGTCGGAGCTTTACCCGTGTCAAATATTTAGTGGTTTATTTGGGAAAATGAGATTTATGGTTTTTTTTTTTTTTTTTTTTTTTTGGCGTTATGAACTATGCATATTAGCCATGTGACAAATTCGTATATGTGTGTTCAAATTTGGGGGGTTATTGGGAAAAAAGGGCCAGGGGCAACGGTGGGAATCGAACCCACGACCGCGGCGTGAGAGTCTCTCATGCTAACCACTCGGCTACCGCGGTCCCCGTATGGTTCAAGACACATTTTTTTTGTCGGTGAGCATAATGCAAAAATATTTTTTGAGAAACCTCAAAGATGGATTATGCCTGTTAATTGGAATATCTGAATTTAACGGAAGAATTTAATAACATTTCAAGGAGCTAGGAATAGAAATAATCCTGCCAAACTGTGGCAGGTTAAGAAAGACTTCGGCCCCTGGTCCAGGGAGAACTGGTCGAAAAGGGAAAAGGTCATACTGGCGCGACTAAGCCTAGGCCATACAAGAATAATGCACAGGAACCTTCTGGCCGGAAAGCAACCAAGTAGGTTACCGTATGCAAGCATAAATCCTTTTCAATTGATTATATGGACAATATTTTGGCTTATCATCTGCATTTGTTCGGAGCTCGGCCGTGGGTACAGATCGCTATTCCAGTACCAGTTGTGCAGTTATTTAACCCCACCCTGAGTAATGTCGAGTACTCTGGGGTGAGTGGGTGATGTCTGGAGAGTTAAAGGAAGTTATTAGCGAGAATGGAGTGGGTTCGACTACGGAATATCGAGTAATCTGGGGGTGTGAATGTGACCATAATTCTATGTTTGTGGTGATATGTATATATGTATTGTGTACATTCTGTATTGAAAACCTGGTATACAAACGATAAGCTACCATTTTAGGATCGACTGTAGTGTACATATAAAAGACAGTAACCAAATCGAGAGACTCAAATATGTAGCTGCAGTTTAAAACAAAATATGCGTGAAAGGCCATAAAAATAAGGAAAACTGGCAGTGGGCCGGCGATGACCTCTAATCGTTTGCCCCCAAGCCTACCACATTATATCAACGAGCTAAGGAAATGTTAAAGGAAATGATTATTCGGACGGTCACTAAACACCACACACGTTAAAGGAAATATTTTAGACAACTCCACGCAAATCTAAAAACTTTCAGCTTCTTTACTACTGATTTTAACTTAACTAGTTTTCGTGGTCCGCTTGAACAAATAATATCTTTCAGTTAATTAATCTGCATTTAAGGTATTGGTTGAGATAAAAAAGTCTGTTTAACAGGCGGGTTTCGAACCCACGACCTTCGGTTAAATAGGCCGCTGCTCTACCACTTGAGTTATCGTGACTTCGATCCACTCGGACACTATTTATCGCCGAGAATCAAATAGATTACACATTTGAAAAATGGCAAAAAGGAGGGAAAATTCAAAAGGTGAGGTTGAGATGGGAAGTTGGTGTCCGAGTATGTACTGTATGTCCAATATCAGCAATTTAATATCGAAGCGGTAATCTACGGACCCTCTTCTTCGGGCAGGGGGTTTTCTTGCACTATTGATGAATCTTTTATTTTAATAATTGGACTGACAGGTGTTAAGGGTAGACGCGTTTTCACAAAACTGATTTTTTCAATGTATTATTTTACTCAACGACCTTGAGGATTAGAACAAAAGATTAGTGACAAAATCTCTGTTATCTACAATGTACATAATTCTTTATCCTTGAGAAGACGAGTGGTTTTTCCCGATCACATCCAAAAATAGCCGAGGTGCTCAATTTGGTATTGCAATTCACAAATCGAATCGGTGATTCACCGGATCGGGAAGGAAACGAACAAGGCGCTGATAATTTTTAATTAAGCAAACCCAGAGATGTTCCAAGTTGGAAAAATCCCCCCGAGTCGATCTCTTTCGCCTGGGTGTAGGAATTGATAAATCGCCTTGGGCCGATTATGAACACTGGAAAGGGAAATGCGATGATCGTTTTGCTAAAAACAATTGTCCAATTGAAAGTCACAATTTGTCGTTTACTGTTATAGTAAACGTCGTAGGCAATTCGTTTCGCAAAATTAGCCTTGCCATCGTGTAAATCATATCTGCCGTTATTGACTCAATCATAATTTGTTGCGTCGTAGTCATTAGTAATAAACCGCTAATATAACGTCAACGTTTATAACGATTCGCAACGTGATGTGAAATAAAATCGTTCTGATTGGAAAAAAAGTTTAAAACTTTTGAAAGGTGGAGATATCAAGATTTTAAGGGTTTAAAGAAATGATTATAGACTGTTAATATCGCACACATCGATAGTAAGACCTATGTATCATTTAGTCGCTTTCTTTACTCGTCTCTCTCTCTCTCTCTCTCTCTCTCTCTCTCTCTCTCTCTCTCTCTAATTCACTCTCATTACATGCATATCATTAACTCTGTTTCTGCATTTTTCTCCCTCATTGATTATCTATTTCTCGCGTTCTACTATTCTATCAGCACCATAGACAGTCCAGGATTATCACAAGAGATCAGTTGCTGATTTACCTTGGGCTAGCTTGGATAATATTCAGCTTACAAATATAAAATAAAAATTATCTATTTTTTCATATGTGTCCACGGTCAATACTCTCCCTCTCTTCTCTTTCTTTCCTCTCACTCTCTCTCTCCCTCTCTCTATTTATCTTTTTCACTTTCTCTCGACAGTTTGCAGCGTCAGTGGCTGTAATTTTAAAAATTCTCAGTACAGAGAATCAGGTGATTTATAAAAGTCAAAAAATAGCGCAAGAGCGTACTTATTTTCAACTCATGAAATATCCCGTTAAGCAGATGATCATAAGGAAAGATGTACAGTACTTTACTTTAAATTGACAACTTGTGAGAAAATTTGCCCTACCACCTTTCGTAGTTAAATAAACGCCGTACACTTTAACGCTAAAAGTTTAGTTTTTAAAAAAGAAAACAGTAAATAAAAGCTCTAGTTGTATATGTAATTTTTCAAAATACAATAGAAAAGAATAATTATTACTGTAAACAAAACATGTGAACGAGCCAAAATTGAAATTGTACCGACGTACATGTGGGGTCATCACAGACGAACTGTAACTAAGGGTGGTTTTGATTAAATTCCGTTTTTAAAGATAAACCAAAAAATCAATTTATATTTTGAGGCTGTGAGAGCCAAATATCAATATTGCCTGCTGTTTTACCGTAAAACTTTTTACTTAAAAAATTCACTGCGTTTGTTTACTTAGAATTATGTATTCCTAAATCATCAGTAATCCTTACTGATTTCGTTTTTTAGACTCACTCGGTATTTCTCCATTTTAAGTGGTAGTTATTTATGTTATTTTCAATTATTTTGAGACAATTATTTACTAATTTTAAAATAACACACACCGTCGACTAAGCAAATTGTTCGAATGAGAAAGCTAACTAAACTCATAATTTGTGAGACTGGTTTTGTCGCTGAAATCTTAATCTTCAGTTTTATTTTTCATTCAAATCTTGCATAGAAAACGCTCTATTTCGCAAATATGGTAAAGTGTATTAATGAACAAAGTTTTAAGTTCACTCGTTCGGAAATAAATTGATTCGCTGACATTTGAAAATAAAAAAGAAATCGAATCATTTATAAATAAATATAAATAAAAATCTCGTCGCAATTTTTCACTCGGTCACTCTCACTCATACCTTCACACTCACTCTCTTCTAATCTCGTACACCATTTTTATCCTTGTACGCATACTCTCTATTTATTTATATTCCTATTACTTTATATCTATCCATCTATGTATATCTTTCCCTTGAACTTTCTCTCTCTCTCTCTACCTCTATCTATTTATCTATCTATCTCTATCTCACTCACACTCTCTCCTGTCTGTTTGTCTGACTTCCTGTCTCTCTCTATATTTAATCATTCAGTGAATCTCTCGTCTCTCAATCTCTCTTTCTCTCTCTCTCGCTCTCACTCTTTCCATCCCTCCGTCCTTCTCGCCATCGCCTTCCAAAGTTCAATTTTCATCGGCCATCTCTCTCTCTCTTAATCTCGTCTTCTTCTTATTTTCTCACACACCTACACTCTCTCTCTTCACTGAATTATTTAAGTACTCTTTTTTCCTCTCACATTCACTCTCTCTCTCTCTCTCTCTCTCTCTCTCTCTCTCTCTCTCTCTCTCTCTCTCACTCACTCACACCCACTCACCCCCCACACACACGCACACAAAACCCATCCATTTCTCTTTTTTGGCTAAATTCTTGCTCACTGTATTTTGAACATAGATGGACTAAAAAGCGCCAATTTATGCATGATTCAATGTTGTTCTATAAAAAAGCGAATTTGGTTTGGTCGTTTGTTTAATTTTTATTTGTCATTACATACCCATACCTAGTAATATGGCGCTTTATAAACGAAGCATCATCAACTGAAGAATTCTTATTTATATTAAAACTGTTCTGTTTCTACCATCTTCAAATTGTTCGTGCATTTTTACTTTTCTTGTATAGTTTTACGAGTTAGTAGTTTATGTTAATAATTTGTGAAAACTTTATGTCTAATGTGTGGTGTTTAGTGACCGTTAGTCAATGATTATTCGGAACAAAAAAAATAGAAAAATACAAAAACATTTTCTTTATCATGCCATATATCTTTGAGAGTGCCCTTTTTTTTTTTAGAGAGAGAGTGCCCAACACGACAGACAAGAATGACATATCTACACGGAAAACAAACACTTTGAGCCCTGAAGATGATCTTAATAAAGATCGAAACATTGACACGATAAAGAAAATGTTTTTCTAAAACCTACGGCACACCAGACCGCATCTCACGATCTCCGAATAATTTGTGTCTAATTTGTATTTAATACAAAAATCGTGTAAGCTGAGATATATGTACTCTTGTATCGGCTATGCCTTTTTCAATAAATAATATCGATTGATTGATTGAGGAATTGTAGTTTATATTATTTTGCTGTACTGTTAAAGCAGTGAGGTAATTAAAATATTGATATATTTAAAAAAAATAGTACATAACACTGATTTTTTCCGTATACTTCATTCTGGGAAGAGAATCAAGAGCAATAGAAAATAATATGTAATTTAATTTAAATTTTTTGTGGGTAAATATAGAATAAATATAGAATTGTACGACTTAAAACAAATGTATTAACAAAATGGCTGATTGTTATAATTTTTGTTGTTGTCGATAACCTTCTTAAGTTATCTCTAATAATACACATATTTGTGTTATTATCAGTCAGTTAGCCCAATGATGGACTAAAAAGGATGGACTAATGTTGTGAACTTATTATTAGTTTAGTGGGTATGTTAAAAATCATCAGTTTTAACGGTTGTTGTACCATTAGAAAAATATTTCGACTATCGGCCGCCCGTTTCTGATCACTACTTACAAGTACAGATAAAGAATTGGGAAAACACTGGAGGGACAAACAAGGGAGATCTCCTTTGACCTAATGGTCCAACTTAATGATCCATTCACGCGTAGGGGTTTTTCCGAAAATGATATGTTAATATCGTGCATTATGCTCTCGGGGGAGTTTACGATGTTTTTCACAGTTTTATTTATAAGTTAAACGCCCCTTTAGACATAATCCCAGACGGAGAAAACATAGTTAACGTTTGACTTACAGCCTCTCATTCGCCGGGTCCGAGAAAGTGGTCAGCTTGTTAAGTCCGGTTGGGGGCCGTGATTTTCAACACTGTCAAGTTCACTTTTAGCAATAAATAAAAGTAAAATACGAGGAAATGTTTAGTGTCGTCGATTACAATTTTTACAGAAACTACAGGTTGCTAGGCAATGGACGATTTATGTAAATATTTATTGTGAAATAAAACTTATGACATGAGTAATGAGTGATGCTACGACTAGTTTGTAAATGACCAAAGAAAATTCAAAAACTTGCATCTTTTTCAAGTGGCATTTTGCACGTAATTTTTTTTTAAAGGTGATACAGAAAATATCTTTAGATCAAAAAATTTCTGTTTAGCATAATACTTGAAAAATTAATTCAAGCTACCATAATATTGCATTGTTGACAGAGTAATTAATTGGTTTGTTTATTTAGTAAAGACTTAAGAAGGTAAAATACAACTCGAGATCGTGTCTATACGTAGAGCAAGGCTCAGTCCTTCAAATTTTTCTTTTCATACATCTGCAGTGATACAGAACCAGAAAAAACCCGTATATTAATGAGAAAATATCATCAACCACAAACACCAATCAACACAAACCAACAATATTCAACCAGAAACAGAGATGTTTAGTCATGTTACCGAGCATTGCTTGACACTTTGGAAAAAACGTTAATCATCGTATTGCCACACCTTTCGCGAAGTGTACTAGAAAGGAAAAAACCTAGGTACAGTAAGATTTCTCCCGTTTGGGAAGTCCTGAACCGCTCAGTCATTCCAGGGCAGAATCGTAGCCGTACCGAGAAGCGCAGATTCGTCGAATCGCGTCCCATTCACGTCTCGGCCGTACGCAAGAGCACGCAACATAATTGATATGACGTCATGATCTAGTCGTGACGGCAAAAAGTCCCCAAGTGAAAGCAGAAGCGGATTTCATATGCAATCTTTCTTTCCTTCTGCTTCTAAACCCAATGGAGGGGATGGACGTCCTTCGGAGGAACGCGAAGAATCTCGGCTATGCGTTTCCTTCCGGAGGCCGTCCGCCCTCGCCTTGTCGCTACTCGCTACGTTCCTCATCACCATGACTAAGACCCCCTACCGTAAATATTTTCGATCCGAATTTAATCAATGAATCCGGTCTCCCTTTGAGAATCGGGCAGCGATAATACTACGCTTTCAAAGAATGTTTACTTTCTGCCAGAAATAAATCGCCTACCGTTGACCCCTGTATAAATATGCCAAGGCTAAGAGGCTAAAGTAAATATTTACATCAATGATATAATGCGAGTTTTTTTTCTGCATTATTAATCGCTAGTAATTATTAACACCCAATTAAATTAAAAAAAAAATCTTCGTTAGCAAGAAAAACACTTAAAATTCCAAAGGAAAGCCGTCCGACTGTTATTAACCTATGATATGCATATTAACATGGTTTATAACTTCAAAACGGAAATTTTAATTTTTTATTGCCCCCGCTGAGATTTCCTGTTTTCACACGGAGCATCCGGTGGTTACTATTGACCATACCGACCGAGGAATTCGGACAGTGTCCAAGGAACGCGAACAATCCCCGGGCCGAGGGAATTTGCCGGATTTTTCTTGTAAAAGTTACAGAAATAAATGACTCGCCCCAGCTGTTCAGTCGGTAATAACGTTAATTTAAATTTGCAATAGATGATCTATGTATAATTTTCAACTGGCAAAGCTGCAAAAACTTGCATTGTCGGACAAAAGGTACGTATTATTGATAAAGTAAACCCGAGCGGAACCCCACGAGTGGCGAGGGCCGTTAATTAATCGCGAGCGGTTTGTATTACCACAATTGATTTTAATTAATTAATTAAATTTCCATTGGCTTAGAAAGGACTGTTTTGTCAATTTCCAAAGAAGGTGTGTACTTGAATGAGAGGAGGGGTAAATCTTAAAATTTTAATATTATAAACAAATCGTAGATGATACTTTTATTATATACAATTTTTAAAAATAATTGACTCGAGGGAGTGAGTGCGCCTATGTGTGTTTGAGGTTTTTAATGAGTGTGAGCATGTATTGTTTGATATTGTGAGTGAGTGATAGATAGATAGATAGATAGAAAGATAGATAGATAGAGATAGATAGAAAGATAGATAGATAGATAGATAGATAGAGAGAGAGAGAGAGAGAGAGAGAGAGAGAGAGAGAGAGAGAGAGAGAGAGAGAGAGAGAGAGAGAGAGAGAGAGAGAGAGGGAGAGAGAGAGCGTGATGGAGGGAGGGAGGGAGGGAGAGATGTAGACAGATAGACAGTCAGAGAGAGATACAGATAGATAGAAAGTCAGAGAGTGAGAGAGAGAGAGATAGAGAGAGAGAGAGAGAGATACAGATAGACAGAGTGAGAGAGTGGGTGTGTGCATGCGCGCTCGCATGCATGTGAGTGAGTGTATATGTTTTAGGGATTGTGATTGCTAGTAAGTGTTTTTGTGAATGTGAGCGTGTGTTGTTTGCGTTTTTTGAAATTGTGTGTATTCCTGTGAGTGTGCCCGCGCGCGCGCGCGTCTATTTTTTTGGTGAGTGTGTTTGACTGCTTGTGTTTTCGTGAGTGTGTCTGTTAGTAAGTTTTTTCATAAGTAAATGTGTCGGTTTGTGCTTTGTTGTGACTGAATGTGTTTGTGGGTTCGTTAGTAAGGATGTGTGTGCTTCTGTGAGTACTTTCTTGAGTAAGTGTATCTGTTTGTAAGTGAATGTGTTTCTCAGTGCTTTCGTGAATAAGTGTGATTGTGCCGATTTGTGAGTGTTTTCATGAGTAAATGTGATTTAGTCTGTTTGTGAGTGTTTTGTTAATGTGTTTGCACTGTTTGTAGGTGAGTGTGGGTTGTCTGTTAATTTTTTCGTGAGTAAATGTGAGTGTGCCTGTTTGTGTGTGAGTCTGCATGACTGTTTCTGAGCAATTTCGTGAGTGTCAGTGTTAGCATGTTTTCATTAATAAAATATGAGTGTGTCCCTTTGCGAGTTATGACTTTGAGTTTGAACTAAATTACAAGTATTTTTTTTATCAATCTTGTTCTATTTGTGATGTTAATTAAAGAATATAATAACCAAGAAAATAATCCAGGAGCAATTTTGTGTAAATTTTTTATAATTGATGTCCAGTGCACACTAGCATTTTCGCTTAAAGCAGTATCCTGATCGTAGTCGAAGGTCGTGGGTTGGAATCCCCCTCGTGACGCTAACTTTTTCATCTCAACTAGGACGTTACATGAAGATTGATTAATTGAAATATTGATAACTTTGAAACGACTCCCCGATCCACAAGATCCGTTAAAGAGGATTAAAACCTTTTAACTACATATGATGTCACAAATTCAGCCTCCGTTAAAAATTAGAACAAAAGATATAAAAGAAAACGTTTCGTGAATATTGTTGATTTCATCCTTATTTTTCTCACTTTTATTGACAATATCTAAACCTTGTTGAAAAAGTTTGAAAGAAAATAAATAAAAAGAAATAAATATAAATGAATAAATATAATATAAAAATAAATAAAAAATAATATAAACAAATAAATAAAAATAAATCAATCAAGTCAATAAAGTAAGCTTTCTAGCGGTTGTATTAACGTAGAAATTGGATAAAATACAAAGATGTCATGAATTTTCTAGTGCAACACCGGACATGGAGAAGGGAAAAAATTACCCCAACGAATTCAGTCAAAGAACTTACATTTTTTCATTTTTATGAAAATGTAATTAATGGTTTTATATGGCGCCTAAAACAACTCTGAATAGGTGTTTTTTTATATAAATATATTTTGGTCTACATTACTGGAAGAGTCTTTTTAGTTTTTGTAACTTTTTATGTATCTAGTCTCATTTAATACAATCTTACTTAAATTTTTCATACGTAAAATAACGAATCAACTGATAAATAATAACCTTGAAATATACGCACAAGGTATATACAACAATTCAGAAAGCTATATTTTAAAATTTCCGGCTCTTAGATCTCAATGGCTAGAAAGCTCGGAATAATTTGGATAATGTATGGTCTTGATGAAAAAAAAATTAATTGTTACTGTAAAGCTTTCAACATATTTTAAGGCCATCATTAGGGCAAAACGATCTTAAATATGTCTACAAATTGACATAATTAAGTATTTAATAGAAGGTTTTCAAATTGCTTTGAAGACCGGCTCAATCCAACACTGCCAAGGACTGTCGCATATCTCTGAGACACCCTGTATATTTGTTGTTTTCAAGGCCGTATTGAACGAAATTTTGTTTGTTAAAAAATCGGTTTATCAATCTGAAGAAAATGTGTATTAGTACAACGTTGTACTCTTTTATATAGCTTTTTCTGTCAAATTAAGCCTTTTTAATTGAAGTTAACCCTTTTTTGCACGAAAATAAGCATTTGTAATTTGAAATTGCTTTTTTTAACCTTCAAATCAATCTTTTGTTAATTTCAAATTAACCATTTTTAACTTCAAATTAACCATTTTTTAAAAGGTTAAGAAAAATTGTATTATTATTTCCATTAGAGTTCGTGGTCCGATTGACCAAATAACTTTTTTCGATTATTTAATCTTTATGTAAGGTATTGGTTGAGATAAAAAAAAGTCAGTGTCACGAGTGGGATTTGAAAAATGGCAAAAAGGTGGGTTGAGATGGGAAGTTGGTGTCCGAGTGGTAGAAGGCACGATAGCTCAAGTGGTAGAGCAGCAGCGTATTTAGCCGAAGGTCGTAGGTTCGAATCCCGCTCGTGACACTGACTTTTTATCTCAACCAATACCATACATAAAGATTAATTAGTTGAATTTTTTAATTATTTTAGTGCTGTTGATCAGTGTAGGAGAGAATGAATACATGTTGAACTGAATGGCACTGAACATTTTGGGTACTTTTATTTTCGTTAAGCAGCGAGCGAAACATACGATTTTTTTAAATGTGCTGATATATATGATGTATACCGAACATTAATGAGATATGTTTGAAATCATCTTAGATAGTCAAGTTAGCATTAAAACGAAAATGTAATGTTTAATATGGCGTGAAGTAGAAACAAGCGAGAGTAGATGGACCCAGTAAAGTAATTAGTGTCGATCAGTACAGCTTGGGCTCATTAGCTCACAGATCCTCACCAACACCTTTTGTAATGCTGAAAATTGGATGTAGCATATTTTGTTTTAGCGTGGTATTTTCTTTCGTGAATTTATTGATTATTATTTTATGGGCGAAGTAATTACTTTTTAATTGTTAAATTGCAAAATGGCCAATAAATTTGTGTAAAACGATTTTTTTTAGATATGCTGATTTTCCTATCCAATTAGTCATGTCTTCTGGAACGCGACTTCTTCTTCGAATGAACGTGAAATTCCGACGCACCCGTATTGACAATAGCCAGTTGATGATGCTCTATGCGTTATCCCTTTGCCATTTTGGACTTTTTATTTTCTCACAGAAAACTCCCACACAGGTCGGAGCTATTAATAGTATGTTTTACTCAGAGTCGCCACCTATCTATACGTGATGTATCACCCATCCACGCCTCCGGTCCGAAGGGATAATTGACGTCGAATTTATCTAATTTTATCTCTGTTAGTCAGTCAAGGAGGACCGCCGACCTTGCCAGGCACGCCCGGCATCCCGTGGACCCTTCCGGAGGATGCCGACGCCGACTGATGGCCCGGAAACTGAGTCAATCCGAGGATGGCGCAACTGGTAGCAGGCGCCGGATGATCGTTCGCTAATCTCACGGATTTCGACTAGATCTCGACCAGCACGCGATACAATCAAGCAGCGTTCGCAGAAACCGGTGAACTACCGCCTTTAATTTCGCCTAATGGTAAGAGAATGGTTTTTCCAAGGGAAGTACCCGATTGAATCCCCCCTCACCTTCGCTGGAATGGCTTTTGTTCGGTTCCGGTCAACGAATCATTACTGGGTCTGCCCGTTTTTAAACGAGACCCTTCAGACGAATAATAGTCTGGCAATTTTAGTTTTTTCTTCTTTCCATGAAGATGACTTGATTCGACTTCCTTAACCCTAGGCTATTACTTTGATCTACAAGCGCAAAATATTCCTTCTTCTTCATCCCGGATTAAGATTGTACTATTCTTAAGATAAACATTTATAGAAGCGCATTTATCTTTATCCTAACTAGCGACTGCTTTTAACATTCCCAGGTCTAGCCAGTTCTGTCAAAACAGTTCATGATGTTTAAAAATAAACAACTCTTCAGATAAAAATATGTATGGCATAAATTATTCATCTAAATAATTACTTAATATTTGAACAAGTCGTTTTTTTTAGCTAGGACGCAGAATTGAAGACCATTCGTCCACCGCAGCAAGGACCGTTTCTAGTGGAAATTGTTCGACTGCTTTTATCAGACCCGTCTTCGAAGATTCAAGTGTTGGGTGCTTTTTAATTTTTTTTTTACAAGCATGCCCTCCAACATTGGCCACAATTTTTATCCAAAAGGACTACTAAGAAGGCCTCTCATCCCAGTTGATAAATTCAGAAAGGTCCATTCTTAACCAGGCTTAAATAGTTAAGCCTGTTGGAATAGCCAGTTCTCCTTTAAGGATGGTATTAGCGAGGGAAGTTAAACTTTATCAAGGAAGTCGAATAGATAAACATTGGCACTGGTTTAGGTGGAGTGTCGTCCGCAGTGTAAAGAAAGGTTGCTTGATGCACAAGTGAAGGGTTTCACTCCTTCTCTTCATATGCAGAGCGTTCGCCCGTTCGACATATGGGAAATGTGCTTGAGCATTTGAACCCCCTATTTCGATTATTGGATGAAACAGGACTTTTTTTTATTGTATACATTATACTGATACTGTATTGAATATAATGTACTAATAGTATTTATTAGCGTGAATGTATGAGAAGGCCGATGGCGGAATATTGTACACCCCACCGATTTTCAATTAGATTAGTTAGTTGTATAAGATGCTTGGAGGGTGATGGATGAATATCAAGTACTCCACCACCCTAACTGAGTGAATTGTGTGTAAATAGGAAGTAATACAGAGGGAGAATTAGAAATTAGATGCGTTGGGGCTGAATGATGAAATGACCTAGCTCTTGATGTAACCTTGGCTGTGGTTCGGATAAGTCAGAGGATGAGCGGAAATATTCATTTCACTCGTCCAAAGGTTGAGACAGAACTTATAGCATTTTTCGGTCAAACGAAACTTTTTTTCAACCAAATGAAACTTTTTATTAATAAAATGAAACTTTTTTTCAATCAAATAAAACCATTTTTCAAGCAAATGAAACCATTTTTCAAGCAAATGAAACCTTTTTTCAAGCAAATGAAATCAAAATCTCAATCAAATTTCTCAAACCAATCTAGCTCTCTCCCTTTGTTGAAACTATGTAACACAGTTGTATTTAAATTTGAATTGAAATTATGTTTTGTTTTTTTAGATGGTCCTTAAATTCCGAAAATTTTCTCGATTTAGGCAAGTGTTCTTCTACACTCGTTTTTATTTCTCTACCGCTTTGACCTATATATATATATATTTAATATTACAATCATTAAATTAAATTAGAATTAGGTGGATGTAGCAAAATTTTATGAATACAGATCTTCACAAGAAACGTTCTTGTAACTAAGCCTTACGATTCAATTGTTGTAATATTAATATTCAATCATCATAAAAATTATTGTTAGTACTATAATGTCATTTATTTATTCCTCTAGATAATTATTATCATTAGGTTTTAGGTTTCATTTGCTTGAAAAAAGGTTTTATTTGCTTGAAAAATGGTTTCATTTGATTGAAAAAAGTTTCATTTGATTAGCATCATATGATAGCAACTTATAAATTGCGATGAGGCCAAATTGAATGAAAGCTATCGCTCCCTTTCTTAAGATTTCGAAGACTGTAATCCCTAATATCAGGGTTCGAATCCTCGTAGCTGTTCATGTAATTTTCTTTTTAGATTCCCACTCTATTGAACTTCACAGCTCTTTTTACATTCTTTATTTCTTGTCAGGTTGGGAAGCCTTTTCGATCACATCTGATCTACCCCTCAGCCATTTTGTTTTTATATCCCATTAATTTTAATTTTAATTTCTATGAATGTGTCAGTATGCGAACATGACCAAATGGAAATATTATGCTAAGTAATTTTCATTTTTTATTAAGATATTACAAGTAAATACTAATTTTGTGTCTTTTTTACTTTTCCAAAAGGTTTTTATAATTTTTTTCTTGATTTTTGTTTAAATTTTTGGATGTTTCGGAAATTTACACCCATCAGTATGTAAAATATCGTATTAAAAAAATTGTAGATGCTGATAAGGTGTAAATTTTCAAAACTTCCAAAAAAATTTAATGTGAAATAAAATGAAAAATTTATAAAAAACCACATGAAAAAGTTGTCAAAAAAAATCACAAATTATAAATATAAAAAAGATAATAAGTCTTTTAAAAACATTCGTTACATTTCAAAAATTATAATAGTAATTAATTTTAGCTATATTTTAAAATAGGTCAACGAGATTAACAAAAAAGTTTCAAATCTATTATGTTTATTTTCCATAATGCGTTTCCACCCTACTTAGTACCAATCTAGAACGTAAACGTAAATATACTCAAAGACAAAAAATCAAAAAAACCGGACACTTGTTAATTATTTGTTTATTTTCCAAGATAACTAGGTATAAAGACTAGTAGTTGATAACACTTGAATACAAAACCAAGAATAGGACCACTCTTTATGCCCTGAAGATGACCGAGTAATGGTCGAAACGTCGGCAAGAAAATGAAAAAGGTGTTTTTCTAAACTACTTCATTCTTGACCATTCCTCACGACTTTAACAAATTAATAGTTAACTTAAAACGTAAACACAAAATTAATATCTAGACTTTATATGGTAAGCCTTTTACACCCTTTAGATTAAAATTAAAGAAAATCGGGGGGGGGGGGTCGCAACGGTTTAGCGTTGACATCACTGCAAGGTAAAGGTCCTGGGTTCGAATCCAGTGGTCCTCATTCGAACCCGACATACTTACACCGTGTACCGCGCACTACCATCCATAATGGTGTACAGAGGCCATAAGATGTCTTGATCGGAGGGAAGGTAGTGGTCGATCGCGACGAACGACGGTTTTTATTGCTCTTACTGCACTACGAAATCTTATTTAATGGCTCCCTTAATAGTAGTAATCAACTCCAAATGGTCCGTAATGTAAAGATGGCTCCCGACATACGGTATTCGCCGATTGCCACTGAATATCTCGTCTTGGATAATAACGTGCCTGTGTATACATGGGTTCGTACAACCAGCCAGTTTGTGAGAAAACAGTGAATACGTATTTGCTAAGTGCCGTGCGAGTACTCAACTTACTACCAATAGTGATAATAAAACAAATTTAAAATATTTAACAATAGTTGAGGTCAGGTAGACTTCTTCAAAAATATTAGTTTAGTTGTGACAATTTAAATTGAAAGAACGGTCTTATTGAAAAGGAAAAGAAGCATTTAAGACTGTTTTAAGCTATATGCTTTATTGTGGTTTATCACAATAAGAAGCTGTTCTAGTCAGAATTACCGTCTTATTATTAGATTTATAAAATTGGGATGAAATTTGCTGGCAAACGTCTACAATTCGAAAAAAAGTTAAGTCCTGTATATTTTCTGTTCAATTTTCCAATTTACTTTAATCAGTAATCATTTTGATTTCTCGATATCGAAGAATTTCACTGTTGCACTGTTGCATCAGGTAATGCGGACACGAATCGGAGAAAGCCGCGCCGGGGCGAAAATTCCGCAAAAGCTGACCGGCGGGGTCATTTGGAGGAGCCAGGGAGGCGAAGAGATTTAAGCCGTCCATCAGCCGTGAAATGACGGCGGCGGACGAAGAAAGTGGTCGGCCAGTCGAAACCCCATCCAGACTGAAGCACAAATGTCTTCGTTTTTTCAAAAACCTTTTCCAATAAATACGATTTTTGAACGAAATCATACATCGGAAAAAGCCTAAAACGTTTTATTAACATCTGCTTTATTTATTTAATGGGTTGTCCGTTTTATTTTTGAACAGGAAGTAAATAAAAAAAATTAATTATTATATCTTAAATTAATTATAAAAATTATAACATACAGGGTGCCCTTTTTAGATGTCCCGCCTGAATTTCTCTTGAACCAATGACGCTATTAAAAAAACAAAAACATGTTTAATATTTTTTAGTCTAGTTTCAAATTTTTACCTTTTTTTGGATAAAAATTGTACAAGGTACTCAGGCTCAGTTCAACTTCAAAATTACACTACAGGAGAAAAAAAATCCCGCTGCTAATCCACCCCAAAAATGGACTTTTTTTGTTTGATATTAATATTTGTATGTAATGATTATTTGGAGATCGTGAGTTGCGGTCTGGTATGACGTAGGTTTAGAAAAACAGTTTCTTTATCGTGACAACGTTTCGATCTTTATTGAGATCATCTTCAGGGCCTGAGATTTATAAACATTGTTTAAATTATACAAATACATGTAAGATGTGAAAAAATGCATTAATACAATGCTAAAAATTTTAGACTAAATCAAAGTATTTCTACTCACTCAGTGTTTGTTTTCTGTTTAGATGTGTCATTCTTGTGTGTCGTGTTGAGAGTGCCCACTTTGAGCCCTGAAGGTGATCTCAATAAAGATCGAAACGTTGGCAACTAAAGAAAATGTTTTTCAAAACCTACGTCGTCTGAATTTTTCGTGCAAAATTTTTTCATCAATTCTGCAACGTAAATAGGTTTCCGTACAGCAAATTTAACGTTCTTTCAGGTGCAAGTCAACTAAGCAATTTAGTGGACCTATGTCGACCTGAAATTACTTCTTTGCCGTTGAGATTTGGACAGAGGGTTTATAGGATGTATTTTATTGCATATGGTGAATAGAAACACCTCCTCAAATTTTGACACTTATCGCCAGGCACCCTGTATAAAGACCGAACAAGGCCAGTTGTACTTGTTTACATTGCAGCTCTATTTCAATTAATTCTTAAAAATAATCAAACTCCCTTGCAAAAAATAGTTGCCCTTGAAATCATTAATCGTGGGGTTCTCTGGTTTAGGGTGTGGAACGACCTCTCTAATGAGTTGTCATGTGAACTCTTCTCGCCACATAATGTAAACAATTGGCCCGCTATTTTTAAAGAGATACTTGTGAATTTAAAATTAAAATTGGCTTCTGCACTCCAGGAAAGAGCCTCGTCTACTTCACGTTTCCTATTTTACAGATAGTTAGATAGCAGCTCAGGTATATTGAGCGTAATACAGATAATTCGCAAGGGTGAACTTCGCTGGCTTTTCAAAACTCAGAGGTGATCTTTTGTATCTAAATGGTGCCTCCTTTCGGATTGAGGGGTGTCGTCTATGCAATTCAGGTGTTAGGCACTATAGACTTCGTGAAGTCACGATAGCTCAAGTGGTTACAGCAGCGGCGTATTTAGCCGAAGGTCGTGGGTTCGAATCCCGCTCGTGACACTGACATTTTTATCTCAACCAAGACCTTACATAAAAAGAATAATTAATTTACTGTATGTTCGCGAAAAACCGAATTCCTTTCTCCGAAAAGTTAGAGGGAATTATATTAGAAATAGGGTTTTAGGTTTTTCAAAAAATAAACTTAGAGATGCCCTCCGGACTTACAACTTTAAGACGTATCGCTTTGACTGGCTCTGACTATGAGAGGCGTTTAACGTTCCTAACGAATGTCGATTTGGGAACCTGAAGAAAACGTCCTTCAATACATCCTATGGACTGATGAATCCAAGTTAACCTCTAATGGCATACTAAACCGTTTGAATTTTCGAACATGGGCGGAGGAAAATCCGAGGATATCGTTCTCTTGTCATCATCAGGTAGTTCACAGTACCAACGTTTGGTGTGGACTTCTCGAAATAAATTAATATTAAATTAAATTCAATTACAATAAATTAATTGGGTTTTTTTCCACCAAAATAATTTAAATGGTGCTTAGTTCCTCAATTTTTTGAGAAAGGTTTTACCAACACTATTAGATGATATTCCTTGTAATAACGACAGAGAATGGTTCTCCAGTTTGATGGATGCCCCGCACACAATTCTTTGCAGGTGAGACAGGTGCAGTTATTTGAATGGTCAATTCCTGGATGGGTGGACAAGACCTCATGTCCTGATCTATTGACCTCCTCGGTCACCCGATTTAACTTCATTTGTCATTTTTCTGTGGGGCCATTTAAAAAACAGGGTTTAAGTGGCAAAATACCCCAGCAACCTCAGTTGAACTGCGGTAAAAGATAGAAAATTGTTGTCAATCTCCCCTGATTCTATTGCACTGAGCACCGGTGAAGAGTGGTAAAATGTGCAAGGCAGGCAGGTCGAGTGTGAAATGTGAATAATGCAAACCAAATGATTGTTTTTTTCTAAACTTTCTGCCATAACTTTGTTAGTTTTTGACCAATTTAAAATCCGATAGTACCATTGTTTTCAGTGTATAAATCCTTTAAAATGATGGGTCAGGATGTATAGGGTCGTATATGAAATTTTGAAGTTGAACTAGGCATGAGGTTCCCTGTATAATTTTTCTCCAAAAAAGTGAAGATTTGAAACCAGACTAAAAAATATTAAACACGTATTTTTTGTTTGTTTGATAATGCCATTGATTTAAGAGAAATTCAGCCGGGCCATCTAAAAAGTACGATAAAATAAAATATTTTGCGAAAGGATGAAACTGATTGATCAAAATGTGAATTAATTTGAAAAACCTTCTTTCCTTTCTTTAACAAGTGAACGATGCCTAGTCATCGATTGACGTTGAAGGTCTTTTGTGGGTTTTCATAGGTCGTATCACACGAAGAAAACTTTCCAATCCAACGACGAATACTTCTAATATTAGAACTCTCTTGAACAAAATCTTGATCCCAGCTTGGGCAGTATAATATCCTAGTTCGAAGTTGTACAACAATGAAGAAATTGAAGGAGAGAGAAGGTAAAGTATTTCGTCAAAGGGTAAATGTCACATATTTGCTAGAAGCTACAAAGGAAACAAGCATTGCTATTAAACTGGATAAGTGTTCATTGCAAACTGTAAATATTTATCTGGGATTCAACAGTTCTAAGTTAATAAAGTTGAATTTGGTCGTTTTCGAACGTTTTGATCTGCCTGCGAGATTATTTTCTGGAAATCTTCGTTATGGATAAGTTAATAAAATCGTACAAGGACAATCATTATAAAATTACTAATTTTTTTGTACATTTTAACTTTTGCCTTGTAAAATAAGACTATTTTACTTTGGAGCAACTTATTTAATAATTTCTTTCAATTAATTATTCTTTCTATGTAAGGTCTTGATTGAGATAAAAAAGTCAGTGTGACAAGCGGTTTTCGAACCTACGACCTTCGGATAAATACGCTACTACGCTACCACTTAAGTAGCGGCGTATTTAGCCGAATGTCGTGGGTTCGAATCCCGCTTGTAACACTGACTTTTTTATCTCAACTAAGACCTTACTTAGAAAGAATAATTAATTGAAAGAAGTAACTTATTCAATTGACCACTAAAACGTAAAAGGATTATTATTTAATAATCTTTATGTAAGGTATTGGATGAAATGAAAAAGTTAGTGCCATGAGCGGGATTCGAACCCACGACCTTTGGCTCAATTACGCCGCTGCTCTTACCACTTTAGCTATTGTGACTTCGATCCACTCGGACACCAACTCCCCATCTCAACATATTTTTCGAAGTTTCCCGACATTTGACGTAATTTGAAAAATGGCAAAAAGGAGGGAAAATTCGAAGGGTAGGTTGAGCGGCGTATTGAGCCGAAGGTCGTGGGTTCGAATCCCGCTCGTGACTAACTTTTTCATTTCAACCAATACCTTACATAAAGATTAATTCATTGAAAGAAATTATTTGGTCAATCGGACAACGAAATATAATGGATTATTTAATAATTTATTTTTCTTCTTTGCTGTCCCGACTTAATCTGTATAAAGTGTCCTCTGTTTTTATTCCTCTATTTTATTATTCCATTCCTATGTTTCTGTTTTTCTCTGTTCATCTATCTCTTCACTTCTCTCTTTCTGCTGATCGATTTTGCACCCAGTCCCCCGAATTCCGAGCTAAGCTACTGGACGACCTGGAAGTATTCTAAACGGTGCTGATCCTTTCTCGAAGGGTAGATTAATTTGTAAGGACGGTCGTGAAATTCCAAACCTGAAACAGGTCCGTTTGGATATGCGTCGTCGACGTCGACGGCGGCGGCGGCGAGGCGGTAGAAAGTGGCCGGCCACTCGCGATAAATTAGGTCGGAAGTCATCCGTGTCCGTCCGGGAGCCCCACCGCCAAGGCGAGGGGCCCGGCTCGTGCGTCACAGAATCTCGCTTCGTGTCCCCGGTCACGGATCTCTGCCGGCATAACCCGCCTCTTAATTACTACCAGGTGTTTTCTTTCCCTTTTAACAACAATAGTCTACTCCTCTTTTGGAAGCTTTTTTCCACCGATACAACTTTATCGTTAATTAATGATAAAGGCAAACCAAACAAGTGCTGGGAACGAAGGTCTACGCTCAGCCGTTCGCAGGAATCTTTAAGCATAGAGAAAGTATATTACCCAATTAAACCGTATCCGCTTTGGCAAAGATTAGGAAAACAAGGCAGCTTATATCACTTGCCTTTTTTAAGAGTGAATGATAATGAGAGAGAAGGAGTGAGAGAATGGAAAACAATGAAAGAGAGAGAAAAATTACAAATCGTGACAGTGAGGTAAGGAATGTCTATTAAATTTACGAATTAGTTTACTTGTTAATATGACGATAGGGTGAGAGCGAGGGAGATAGCGAGTGCTTTGTCCGACTGAGAATAACTAACCGTTTTTGTACAAGCAAAGCTGCACAGATACACAGAGAAAGAGGAAGAAAGAGAAGGAAAGTGTATGAGAAGGAGTGAGAGGGAATAAAATATTGAGAGAGAGAGAGAGAAAGAGAAGGAGGTAAGAGGAAAAGAGAGAGAGAATGTAGAATGTAAGAGCGAGAGCGAAAGAGAGACTGGTAAGAGAAAAAGAGGGGGAAATGTAAGAGCGAAAGCGAGAGGGAGAGAGAAAGTTCGAGGGAAAGAAATACAGAGATGGATAGATATAAAGTAATAAATATAAATAAATAGAGAATTAAAGTTGATGAGTTGATGGATCGACCTACTGTTGAACAACTTGGAGAAAATGATCTTCGGTGAGATCAGAACAGAACGACACTGCTTTAAGTTATATCGTCACCATCAGGGCTTTAACTCGATGAGTGTTGAAATCTATCTATTATCGACTTGTAACGGGAAAGCCATTCGAGCCTCATGTCTCTCCCTTGTGGTTGACGTTAGCACTTTAATTTAAGTAATCTATATATAGTAAAATTAAAAAAAACCTTAATTAAAATGCACTCAGTGTACTTTTACGCTGAAAAAGCAGTCTTGCCCTCCATTGTACATCAACAACAAAGAGATACCAGTTTCCACTCAAGTCAAATACCTGGGACTATATCTCGACAGCAGACTGACGTGGAATCCCCACACAAGACTTAAAAAACAGCAACTTAATACAAGACTTGGACTACTACGAAGACTTTTAAGACCGAAATCGACTTTGACAATTAAGACAAAACTAACACTATACAAGACTTTACTAAGACCAATATGGACATATGGAGTAGAATTGTGGGGCACTGCCAAGCCTTCCAATATCCAGCGCATCCAGTCCTTCCAATCGAAAGTCCTTAGACAAATTGTTAAAGCACCCTATTATGTCACTAACCTCACTATCCACAAAGACCTCAACATTCCTTTTGCCAACGAACTAATCCAGTCCAGATTCCAAACCTTCCATACCAACCTTTCAAACCATCCTAACCACACGGCTCGAGCCCTATCCACTCATTCCCATCCTGACAACCCACCACGACGCCTCAACCGACGATGGCCTCGGGACCTCCTTGATCCCTAATCATATAAACTGAGTGCCAGCAATGGCTGGCTCCTCAAAGCATGTGTCCTACCGGTGCATTGCTGGCATTAGTGCTAGTGTTGTGCTGTGTGATATTTCATGCATGTGTACATATTTGTATAGTATACAATTCTGTATAGGTAACAAATAAATAAATTTAAAAAAAAAATTAATCTTATCTGTGAGATCAAAAAGTATCTGAAAAAATAATAATAAAAAAAGAGTCATGTACTTAGATGAATATTTTAACCGAGATTCTTAGCTTCACCTAATTTCAACTAATCTTATTATAAATGCAGTTTCTTTTTCTCAAGATATATTTCAACACTCATCGAGTTAACGCCCTGATAATGGCGATATAATCGTCGAAAGCTCGGCAAAAACTTGAAGAATTGACGTTCTGTTGTGACCTCACCGAAGAACCTATTTTCCAAATAGAGAATATGCGTGCAAGGATAAAAATTATGTATGAAATTAAAAGAGAGTAAATGTGTTGGTATGAGAGTGAGTGAGTGAAAAACCTGCATCGAGGTGGTAAGAGTGAATAATAGAATCAGATTCAAAGAGGATGGGAGAAAGTGAGAGAATGAGATTCAAAGCGGCTGAGTAGGTGAGTAAGAACAAATGAGGTAAATAGAGAGAAAGAAAGAAAGAAAGAGAGAGAGAGAGAGAGAGAGAGAGAGAGAGAGAGAAAACGATAGGGAAGAAGGGAGAAAAAGAAAGAGAGAGAAAGCGATAATAAGTAGATAGTAAAATAGGTAAACTTAGGCTGGCAAACACAAGGAAGGAGAAAAGAGAGAGAGAAAGAGAGAGAGAGAGAGAGAGAGAGAGAGAGAAAATATTAAAATAAGAAAAGGCAGATAAGCATAATAGGAGTATGTAGTGTGCATATAAAAAATTGCAAGAGATCCACTTGGAGAGACATAAAGAAATAAGAATACAGATAAACAGAGATAGAGATTGGTGCAAAAAAGATAATAGGTGGATGAAATTAAATAAAATCAAGAGATTGTATCAGTTTGAGTGAACACTCAGAGAGAGAAAGAGGGAGAGAGAGAGTGTGTGTGTGTGTGCGTGTGTGTGTGTGTGTGTGAGAGAGAGAGAGAGAGAGGGAGGGTGAGAGGAGGGGGTGTGTAGAGGTAGCTGAGAGAAAGAAGGGAAAGAAAGTGAATGAAAAGTAAATGAGATTAAGAGAGATAGAGACTGAGAGACCGACTGAAAGAGGCTTAAGTAAAGATAAATAGACATATAAATCAAGAAAGAGTAAGAGATAGATTTATAGATAGATAGATTGAGATAGTGAGTGAAAAAATTAGAGAGAGAGGGAGAGTAGGGAGAGAAAGAGAGAAGGAGTGAGAAAGGGGAGGGAGTGAGAATGTAAGCGAATGAACCTCACCGAAAGTGAGTAAGTGAGTCGGAGTGTCAGTCATTAGAGAGTGAATGAATTGCATTCAGAAAGATAGAGAATACGAGAGAGAAAAGAGAGTAAGAGAAAATCTCTAAAATAAGGGATGTCTAAACCATTTCTCAAATGATATCTTTATATTGAGAAACAACGCTGAGTGTTTTGTTTGTTTCTTTACTTATCAAAGGAAGGTTAAAGATACAAAATCGGTTAAAGTTGAGGTAAGTCAACGATGCTATTCAGGACGATGCACTAATCGTTCGTGCATTTTTGTTTGTTTGATAACACGCCGAAATTTCTCCGTGTCGTACCCACCTTAGGAATTTAATCTCTAAGATAAAACAATGCGATACGGATTTTATGATGTTCATTGTAGTAAAACTCGACGGCTGGGAATCCTCGGTTTGTTGTCGCATTAAGAAAGTAAGAATGGGCCATCGGCATTATGTAATTGACAACTTCGTAACGTGGTGCAATTTCTGACAGTGTCGGGTTAAAAGAGAACTGTATACAGGTGACGTGAGATTAGGCGTTAATCTTTTAATGTCTACGATTAGATAGATGTCACCGTATGCGGTTTATCGGCTTAAAGAATGCCTCACTTCTTTGACATGTGATCAAATGCAATAAAGAGTAAAAATTTGATTTACATTAAAAATAATTTATCTAAAACAAGGCAATTTACTATATTTTAAAAGAAAAAAGAAATAATAAAGCTATCATTAAATTAACAATAATTGATTTAGGAAAGAGAAGGTAAAAATGAAATTTCATTGTGAAACTTACCTTAATAGGGAGAACGAGGAGTCTCCTGAAACAAAAAGTAAACAACTTAGAATAAAGTCAATAATATCTCTTAATTGTCATAAGCAATACTGAATAAAAAACAAAACGTCAATAAAAATTTTAAATTGTTCTCAACTGCTCTGATCTTTGGCATCGCCATCAATACCGTCTTATCAACGTACATACCGTCTTGTCAGCACATGTCAGAAAGCAACATAATCCGATGAGAGGGTACGGCTGAGTTAAGCATATATCTATGCTTTCATAATCTCACCGAGAGGATCGATCGTTCAGAATCTGTATAAAAAACGAAACCCTAGGTTTTGATATCTTTGAGTGCCTTTCGTTCTGATAGTCAAGATTTTTTTATACAGAGGTCAGCGGTAATATTTGTTATGGATTTGGAAGTTTTGAAGTTCGGTTTTTTTCGCGAGAGAGTTTTAATTGAAAGCGATTAAAGCTGAGCTATTGGGGATAATAGATTTTTACCACTGATAAGGATTTGGATGAAAAGTAGATCAGTTTGTTCCCAGTTACAGGGTTTGGATTAAGCACAAATGAACCCAAGTGAGGGATTTAATTTAAAAGAATTCTAAAAAATTTAGTTTGGACTTTTTCAAGCAAAAAAATATGGTTATATAGGTCTATACCGTCTATATTTTAATTGCCTTTTCTTAATTAGTTGTTTAAATGTAAGAAGAACTATTTGACTGCATTTCACACCATTTACTTTAAAGAAGTATAGATTTTATGCTAGGACTAGCATACTGTAAACCAATTTTAAAGCGAAATTGTTTTTGAAACGTTGAGTGGTGCACATCACAAATAAAGTATTATTGGTCTTATTAAATACATTGCATAGATTTTATAAAAATGTCATCAGTGATTGTTACAACAAGACCGTTAAATAAGATCTTAGTCTTTAACTGCAATGTACTATAAAAAATTAATATTTTAATTAAATTTATTACAAATTGATTTTAAGAACGTTATTAGGGCGCAGATCTATAAAATTGGAAAGGAGAGTTATTAGTTTTTCATCATCCTGCAGCACATTTTGCCTGTATTTTATTTGCCTGCTCTGACAGTACAGAATAGCGAGAATACCAGGGTGATCTGAAATGACCGTACTGCAAGGTTCATCGCCCCGCAGATCTCAAGAAAAAATTCCACACAAAAAATTTACTTTTAGTTTTTAACACGTGAATATATTTGACACTAGGATCAATATTTTCCCATTCCTGACTTTTCCCCATTCGATGATGACCCAAGACCCTAAGAACGTTTTACCTGATTTATGCTTCAAAGTGAGGTGCGGCAACGAGTTCTAAGAAATCAGATAGAAGGGATCATTTTTGGTACCACATTTTATATCATCTATATTACTGACCTACTTGCACACCCCAATACCTCATCATCACCTACGCCTACACTACCTACGACGATACCGCAATTTTGCCCTCTAACTCGAACCCTATACAAGTTACCTCCAACCTCAAGAACATCTCGAGCATATCGAATACTGGTGCAAAAAGTGGAGGTCAACACTGAATTAAGAAAAATGTACTCAGTGTACGTTAACATCCTTCCATTCAAGTCAAACATTTAGTACTACAGCTAGACAGCAGACTGACATGAAATGCCCACACAAGTCTTAAGAGACAAAAAGTTAATAGAAGACTCGTAGGACCGAAAATGTCTTGACTGTCAAACTAAATTAACCTTATTCAAGGCTACTGCGACCGTTTTGGACATAGGGGGAGGAACTGTGGGGTTCTGTCAAGGCATCCAATATCCAGAGGATCCAATCCTTCCTCTCGATCCATCTTAACCTTACTGCTTGAGCCCACTCGCACATTACCATCCCTAGAACCCGCCAAGTCGCCTTATCTTTAATAAATAGATTATATTGGTTCATGCCAAACCATACCATTATTCTGCTTCATCCATGTTTGACCGTGGAACATGTCATGTCTTAAGTATATATTTTTTGCCACACCCGAACTTGACAATCAAATAAAAATACAATAAATTTTCTTTTCTAGCTCAACAGTTTTCTCAAGAAATTTATTCACATTATCTTATAAAAGTTTTATCTTATCAGATGGAGTGAGTTTTTTATTACAATACGCATTGTTTAATGCACCTGCGATAAAAGCGCCGCGGATTTTTAGGGCTTTTATGATTTTTTGGTAAATTTTGAAAATGCCGACTTTCTTCAATCTGCTGATTAAATTATTTTGCCAATTTCCCTCAGCGATTTTTCTCTCTGTTCTTAAAATGAGACTTAAATTTGTTGGCTATTCTGCGAGGGGACGAACTCATATTGAACTGACCTTCAATTCAAGTAATTCGGATAGTTCCTGACTGAAGCTGACAGCCGAAACACGATGGACCCAAAAATGTGATGTATGGCAATCAGTTCATCATGTACCTAGACTTGTTTTTTCATACTCGTAATGTATGTACTATGTTGCACACATATCACAGTTTTTATCTTTTTTAAAAATATAAATGGCCTTATGAATATTTGCATATTAATAGCCAGGGGCGACGGTGGGAATCGAACCCACGACCGCTATGGACCGAGAGTCTATACTCGACTACCACGGACCCCCAAATTTCGGTTTCATACCATTTTCAGGCTGTTTCATCTTCAATCACACTATTGCAACTTACTCTATTCTAGATAACGTAGCATGTTGCCTTTATTTGTGTACAACGAGTACATTTAAAAACAAGACCGACGTTATTGGGTACATCCATGTATAGATATGAGGATTTCATCCGACATGACAAGCAGTTCAGACGGCAAGAAGAACTCCCAAAATCCAAATTTGAAGCAAGAAGAATAAAAATACGGCGTTCAAAGCCCCGCAGTAGGACCTACATGTGAGCTCCTGACCGAAACCAGTGTGAATAAACGGACCCAGAAAAAGTGATCAGTACCAATCAGTTCCAGACTTATTGTAATAACTGTACATACTCTCAAACATGATAATTACTCACATTTGCATCGGGTACTATAAGCTAGCAAGGTTTTCCGAGAAACCTCCTCGATAAGAATTTTTTGAGTTGCTGAGTGGAAAACCCTCCATAGTGATCTAACTAAATATGGGAAAAATAGCGGGTCAGAATGACGTAGAATTGTTATTATAAGTCATCTTTAATATTGTGAACGGAGGAAATGTGACTGTTTCGACGTCCCCCGGAGATTAATTTTATATCCCCCAATTAGACGAGCCTTGTTAGCTCGCTCGACTGATCTGCTCTCCTCGTTATACTCCCTCCTCTCCAAACATGAAAGTTGGAAACATTCTTTTCATAAGACAGCAATCATCTTTAGATACTCTTAAAATCACTTTTTCAGAAAAGTTCATTGGTCTGAAAAAACGCAGCGTCGTTTGGAAGGCGGTGGAGGGAGGGGGCTGTGAGTTCTGTATGATGAAGAGCCAACATGATAAAGTTGACTAAGGTGGAAAATTTTCTTTGTAAAAATGCTTGTGGTAAAAATTTATGGTATTAGATCAAGATTTTCTGGTATTAGATCGAAAACAAGAAAATTATCAGGTCGGTCCATACATTCTTGTCTATGGTCAACACAGTACTGGTTGACCATACAAATAATTATAACTGTAATACATAACCTAGCTTTTAATCGCTATCAGCTAAGTTGAACCTCTCTTAATAGACAGATTTATTCCATTTTTACATCGTAAAACCGTACTATTTACAGAAATGATTTTTCTACAATAATATATATATACATATTTTTTTGAAATAATAATTAAGTTTTCTGCTTTTTTTAAAAAAACTTTATTATTTGTATTGTAGGTTATTGAACATATACTGCAGCATGGAATTTTATTTTTTAACTACATTTTCGACCTCACGACAGGGTCCTCTTCAGGTTAATTTACAATTGTCTATTCAGTAGACTTCCCAACAATGCGTATTTATTAATGTAGTATAAAATTTCGCAAACAACATTTGTAAAATTAGGGATGTTAGATTTCATAACAATAATATAAACGTATTAAAATTTTTTAAGTTCATATAATATTACACATTTGACGGTTTCTTCCCTTATTATGTGGTTTAGTTACGGGTTTTTAGTACATATAATATTGCACATTTAACGGGTTTTCAGTGAACATTATATGGCATATTTAAGGGTATTTTAGTGCATATAATATGTTACGTTGTGTGTATATATATATATATATATATATGTTTGAGGATTTTTAGTTTATATTATATTGCATGTTTGACGTTTTTTTCGTGCATGTTATATGTCATATTGAGGGATTTTTATTGCAATAAATCGGGCTTCTAATTATGACCAACTTGGAACTCCTAGGCCACAGTTGAACAAGCAAGCACCTGTGCCGAATAAACAAAGCGGTGGTGATAAGTCGGTAAGGAAATGAATCCGCAGGTGAATAGCAAAGCGTCCTTGGCAAGGTTGATTCACGCTAGCAGAACAGTTGTTGTTGAAAGTCGATTCTGACAATGCTAGTCGTTTCACCAGCGCCGAACATCATTTTTCACACGTTTTTTAATTATTATTATTTTTTTAAATTTAAGGACACGTTCGCTTTCATTGAGAAACTCCTAATTGATAAAAAGACATGCTTTATTTCCGATATGAGCGATAACAATAGAAAGATGTGAAGATGATTCAACGGTATGTGATAAATTGGTCTTGTTTGCTTGACTGAATGGTTCATTAGTTATTGTATTCAATATTCGAGGTAAAATGATAGATTTTCAGATTTTCAAGAAGGATTCTCGCTCCAAGGGTTGCATTAAAAAATAAACAAGTCTCAATGACACTGACTTTTGACCGAATCTCTGTTGAACCAAAAAAAATTGACAAAAAAAGTTATATTTGAAAAACTGATTGCTGAATTATATATGCTAAAATTTGCACATCCATGTACATATGCATACACGTTGAGCCCATCGCTTCTCAAATCAAGCTTTTGTACTTAAGAATGAATTACCGGAAGGCCTCGAGAATCATCCACCTCGGGTGTCAGACCTCGGTCTTAGGCGGGGAACACACTTACCCGATGCTACCCGACGCCTCTTCTCGTTTTGGTAGGGTGTGCATATCTGTTCGACGTCAAGCGCACGTCACGCACACAGCATGTATCACAAATCAGTATCGCAATCGCCAAACCTCTTTTGTTCTTAATCCATTATTTTGAGCAAAACCATGTAATAAATTGTTAAATTTTATGAGCACAACATTTAATAAATTGTTAATTAAATTTAATTGTTTTAAATAAAGTTATTCCGGTGTTTTGATAAATTTTCAGCCTGACCATCATAATTAAATAATTTTTATAAAAACTCGTGAATTTTTAATCTCGTTTACACAATTGGGTTACACAACAATAAGCATGTTTTAATTAATATAACGACAAATTACATATACATAGTTTGAAATAAACTACAAAAGATGCGAGTGTCCGCTTCGACGAAAATGGTGTAATTTTATATGCAAAACCTTTAAATAAATTTTAATTAAATTTTATGAGCAAAACCATGTAATAAATTTTATGAACAAATTCATGTAATAAATTGTTAGTTAAATTTTATGAGCAAAACCATGTAATAAATTTTAGTTAAATTTTATGAGCAAAACCATGTAATAAATTTTAGTTAAATTTTATTAGAAAAAACGTAATAAATTGTTAGTTAAATTTTATGAGCAAAACCATGTAATAAATTTTAGTTAAATTTTACGAGCGAAACCATGAAATAATTTCTTAGCTAATTTCATTCTATCAAAAATGGTATTCCGGTGTTTTGATCAATTTTCTTCCTAACCATTAAAATTAATTAAAAAAACAAAAACTATTGAATGTTTGATCTCGCTTAATTTGGTTTATATTAAAATAAGTATCATGTAATTAACGTAACGACAACAATACTTATAGTTTGACATAAAAATATGACTGTCTGGTTCTTTTGTCTTCGACTGTACTCGATGCTATTCGACGAAAATCTGGACAGTGGGGAACTTGGTTGCATCGAGTACAGTAGGGTGCGTTGCATGGGATCGGGCAGATGTGCACGGGGGTAATACCATCTTATGAAAAATTGGACATTGGATTTGTATCGGGTGGCTTCGGGTAGCGTCGCGTAGTGTTGCATCGGGTATGTGTGTTTCTTGCTGTGGCGATGCATCGGGTGTACATTTGTGTCCCCGCTTTATCCCTTCAGCCGTCGAGGTTGGGTTCTTTCAGGATGCTAACAAACCTAGATAATTTTAGCATAGAACGCAATCAGTTCCTAAATCCAAGCCCATTCACACTCTCACTCACTCTTAAATACATTCTTTCCTATTTACTTACCATACGCTCAATTAGGATGGTAGAATAATTGTTATTCCTCCTTCACCCTTTACACGTTTTTACAACTAACTTAATTTAGTGTCGATGGGGTATTCAATACTCCGCCAACAACCCCCTCACACTACACATTCACGCCAATAAATACATTCACTTTCATCAGACACTGGACAAAAAACTATCATTACTATATACAATTAAACAAACTTTCAAGGAGCAGAACATGAGACTCAGATACTAGCTGTAGTGCTGACGCACAATTATCTTATTGGGTGATATTCCAACGCCGTCTCTATATGGGGCAATTAAATTTTCATCGTTCAAGTAAGTGGGATACATGGAGCAACCTTCTCTTAATGCCAGACACGCAGGCTTTGGCCCAAAAGTAATTGCCCGTGTCAACGTAGCATAACCTCTTCTTAATCGTGAAAGGATGACCCTTCTTCTAAGAGTGGTATCTTCCGAGGACTACCTATCGAACAGTACTCTTCAATGAATAAACCTAACAGCAATTGCAGATCATTAGCCAACCTTAAAAATAGAAATTAGACGTCGAGAAGCTTTTGTGTCAACTATTGATATTTATATTCTGACACGAGTTGTCAAATTCAATTATAGAAGTAGATTTGTGCTGAATTTGCATCCCCGATTCTATTTCTTTTCTAATAGCCCTAATTCGCCTGCTGATGTTTCAACACGTATTGTTTAAAAAATAGGAAATCCATCTTTAACATTATCAGTTATCACAAATAAACGAAAATGTTTTTATAACAGCTTGTAATTATTTCAGTTTCTTCGTATTCTAACTTTTGCTTCTGCTATAATTGCTTTTGCTCGTTTAAAACAATTAAATTTTATTTTATAAGTATCAGTAAGCAGTGAGGAACAGTATCGGTAACCAATCGTTAGAATTATTAGATGAGATGAAAGATTTGGAAATTATCAACGACCTCCCAATTATAACCATCATTGAATCTCAATATGACCTCAATCATTGCTCTTGGAAATCGTGGATTTCTTATTAGAAATTGCAAATCCTTCAAATCAAATTCTTCACTGCACTATAGTTAGGTCTGCCTTTGAATATTCGTCCGTTCAACAATGGCATATCGAGCATTTTCTATTTTGTAGGAAAGAACGTATTTAAGATAGAGTGAGAGGGTGAGTGTCTTGTTCTAAAAACTGCATGCCTTGAGGGCTGAAATGACAACAATCAAAAAGACCCCGAACACACCGGCAAACAACAGTAACGCCTACACCGCCCCGCCCACACCATCCTCGACCTCGTAACTAAAACTTTACTCCACATAAATCACCCAAACACTGAAGATGGCGAAAATCGTCTGAACCATCAAAAATCAGCGAGGATAGGCAGACCAAGATGATATGTAACTATCAAACAGTATGAAATGAACCTAGCTGTTGACATGGATTTCAACCAAATTCGGTGGCGGAACGACAGTGACTTTACTTTTAAATAAATATATTCACATTCAAAAAAGTATTTTTGTGGTATTTATACGTTACTAATAGGCTTTATTGTTACATTTTGTAAATATTTAATTAACTTACATACTAATATATTATGGTATGTATGTATACAGTTTAGTTGTAATTGCATTATAATATTTGAGGTGGTTATTGTCAAGTAAACTTGAGACCTAGTCTGCAGTGAATACTGTGGTTTTGTGTACCAGATCTGTTGGTATGACATGTTGTTCTAGTCCACTATGACATGTCATCAAACTACCTGTCGTGCAAGTATGTGCCGTCTTTTGGTGCATAATTTTTTCCATTAATGTTAAAGTAGTTTTATTTTTTTAATAACTTAATTTGGTCGTAAAAATATTTTACTCATCACTGTAAGGTAAAGTCCCGGGTTCGAATTCAGCGGCCCTGCATTCGAACCCGACATGCTTACAAATGGGCTTTTTTTCAAAAACACCGGCACCCTGAGCGTTTATATGACCTCTGCTGTTGCGAACCCACGAATTTTTTTTTTAAATCTACAATGTTAGCTTTTTTAATTAAACACACCATTTGTTTTTATGCCTTATATTTCAATTGCTAATGCATTTCGCGCCACGTCCCTGTCTCTCTTCTTAGGATGTTAGAGTTCCATTTAGCTAAATCGTGAGCTCTGAAGAGGGGTCACGGACATGCACCGAAATGCAAAATATATGACTTAAAAAAATGGCATGTTTAGATTTTAAAAAATAACCAACATTTTAGATTTAAACTAGTTTCTACAACACGTTCTAACCTAAAATCCAGCCGTGAATCTTGGAAATAGATAAAAATTTTAAATTAAGAAATGTGTATTGTACATTTTAAAATTTCTATTAAACATTTGATATCTCAAGTGTCATAATTCTATGATTCATTTTCTGTTGGGATTTTCGGAACATTATTGTTACTCTTATTTACTACTGGGAACCAACTCTGTAAAACGTGGTAGTTAGGTCTAGTAATTGCGATAGTTCGGCAACCATGATAAAATTTAAAGGTCGGGTTTTGCAGACTTCAGTCACGAGGACATAAAACTATATATTATTGATAAAATAAATTTATATTAATTAACGTTAAATTAGTTTTTGTAGAATTAGTTTTTCTCATTTGAAATAGGATGTACATACCAAAATTGGTAATTTGGCTTGGAACTTGAATTCTACATATGACGACTATAATTTTTTATTGATTAATTACTTTAGAGGCAATATATTAAGGCTAAAAAGAACGGTGGATACTACTTAGAAAATACATTTTGAAAGCTGCCATAAATAATATTTTCATTGTAGGCCACTTATTATGGGAAGAAACATTCAAACGGTCCTTTGGTAAAAGGAAACCAGATTAAAGGTGATTTTCTGCGATAGTTCGAATTCTGTTGAACACTTCTTTAGGTAGTTCGGACAGTTCCTCGCAAAAGATGACAGAGAAACGCGTAGGTTTTACCCTACGTACAACGTAAACCAGCCAGAATTGGCGGACCCCAAAAATGAGATTAGTGTCGATACATCATGTATCTAGAGTTGGTAGCATACTATTCTCGCTTGTATTACGTTGCAATCATACGCGTTTCAGAGACATGCTACCTTTATGCTAGTCGGACAGTTATATACAATGACAGACAAAAAATTCCACCCGTTTGTAATATAACTTGATTTGTATATATTTTTGTATATTAATCATAGTTTCCCGTTTTTTAATGTTTAATAATGTCTAAAAACGTAAAGAATAAATGTAAATTGCCAAGAAAAATGAAAAAAAGACGGACAGAAAAATTGGTTTAATTAGATTTTTAATTAACATTTCAATATTGCCTTAATTACAACTTGAATACGCCTCGGCATTCTTTGTACTGGTCTAGAAATGTCTTTTGCTGGAGGTTAGCCCATTCTTCACGAAGAGACCTTTCAAGATCGTGGAGTGTATCAGGAAGTGATGGACGTGCTCTTTACTCGTCTTTTGAGGTTATACCTTAAATGTTCGATGGGGTTCAAGTCTGGAGAGCGGGCTGGCCAGGCTAAGACCCTGCTGGTATGGTATTGAAGGTACGTTTGTACTATGCGAGCGACATGTGGATGGGCATTATCGTGCATTAGAACAGGATTGTCCCTGATTTCATCGAGGATAGGCAACGCATGACTGTCCAAAATTTCATCCACATAGCGAGTGGCTTTCAAAGACCCTCCACAAACAACAACCAACTTTGTGCGACTCTCCATTGAAATTCCCGCCCTCACCATCACTGAGCTACGTTGAAAAGGTTGGCTCTGGAAAAAATTACAAGCTTCGTACCTTTCATTTCGCCTTCTTCATTCTCTTTCATGGCCATCTGGAGATTGTACAGCAAATCTACACTCATCTGTAAAAAGTACAGCAGACCAATCGACTAAAGACCAACGGCTATGTTCTCGAGAAAATGGGAGCCGTGCAACTCTGTCTGTTCTGGTCGATTCTGGTCCTCTTATTGGGCGAAAAGCCATCAGTCCATATTGATTTAATCTTGTTCGAGCAGTGCGTTTAGAAATTTGGACACCTCGAACTTCCTGGAGCTGATGAATCGCTTGAACAACTGTAAGATGCCAGTTTCGCAAAATTCTTAGTCAAAAAACGGTCATCCTGTGGCTCTGTTACCCTAGGATTGTCCAGAACCTGGCCTTCTGTGGTAGGACCGTTTCTCGAAAACGTCTAACTGCATCTCGCAGTTTCGTAGGGAACTCCGATGGCAATAGGCGCATACCTGATGGAACATCCATCATCAGTAAGTGCCACACCTCGCGCAACATCCTCATCACTAAGTGGCATTTTTAAGTTTAAAAATTGAAATGAAGAAAACAATGATGAAATGTAAACAGTTTTTTGCTTCAGAATTCAAATGAGGCTGAATAAACATTTTAAATTCCGTAAAAAGTAAACGTTGAAAAATCCTTTATCCTTGTTTTGGATTAAGGCTTAAGTGTGTGTCTAATTATTATTCCCAATTTAAAACATAGCTTAAACAAATATTTATTGGTAAAAACAATGAAACAACTTAAGGGGAGAATTTTCTTTTATCGAGAAAATGAAAAAAATCGATTGGGTGGAATTTTTTGCCTATCAATGTATAATATAGTTTTATATCGTTATTAATGCAATAATTTTAAATTTAATGTTGTGTAGTCGTTTGAAGTAGGATATAAAACTAAAATTTAATTTTGCCTTGAATTTAAAGTCCAGTCATGATGACCATGTGTAAAATTTATTTTCAATAAAAGATTTATTATACATAAAAAGTACACATATATTTATTTATATTTTCGCGTTGTCATTCTAAGTCATTATCAACCGGCATTTTTTGAAAATGGGTGTACTCTATTGTTAACTAGGACGAAACCAGATGTGAAAAGTGGTATGGTAGCAATTGCGATAGGAAGAAAAACACTAGATAAAAGTGATCACTGGTTCGTTTCCTAATTTTAGTATGAACGAAGGCATAAAATAATATTGTTGTCTATAGAATAAACTGATAGATTATTTAGATCGCCAGTGTGATAATACTGCGATAGCACATCTGATCCTCACCCTTAATGGTGAGAATAAATGCATAAAAATCAACCCTCTTTTTGAGAATTAAAACTCGAGAGTCAGATCGTGTATCGTCTGGAACTCGAACCACTCGTCCTTTCTCCCTCGGCAGTCGGCAACCAGCCAGTCCGACCTCCGCACGGGACCGATCCCGGGTCTCGCCCCAGCCCGGACAGACCGGACTATTAACCGGGAAGAACCCCACCATGGTCCACCCTCCGCCCCCACCCGGATCGCGTTGACGGACAGAAAGAAGGAAGGAGAGCAGCAACATTTCAGCTCTGAGAAGCTCCTGTTTCCCTGGTAGAAGGCTTGCGGCTTTGGTGGAAGAATCATCTTTACCCCCGCCTGATGACAGCCCTACCCTTCTTTTTATTCCTCCCACCCTTGACCCTTTCAGCATTCCCGGTCCCACTTTTTTAAAATTTTCCCTCTTTCCTTATCTCCCGATCGACCGTCATACCGATTTGGCCGTTTTGTCAGAAAGAACCCTTCCATTTTGGTGCGCTGATACAAAAAACACGTTCAAATATTTCCCATACTCATTAAGCTCGAAATAAAGCCTATTTCCAGACTGTTGTTTATGAACAATATTAGACACAACATAACTTTGTTTCTGGCATGTTTCGGAAATGTTTTGCGAAACTATAAAATAGTTATGTTCATGCTTCACGTTAAAATGAAAAACATTGGTTACATTGAACAAGTCTGAGTATATTTTTTTCAGCGTTCTCGAATTAGTTTGAGGTCAGTGATTTCCACGTGAATTCGGAAAATACTTGAAAACTAATCCATAATGCAGTGATTCAATTGAAAATAAAAATAGGGACTGCTTGGCAAAATGTGACAAAATTTGCTGTAACATAGTCATAAGAATTGCTTATATTATTAGAAAGTGCGTCTCTGAGTGAGTAGAGTTTTGAAATCAGCGTCATCATAAGTGCAAAGTATTTTAGTATACTGCAAAGTATAAAGTATTTTGCTTGTCTAAAGCCGCAATTTGTTATGCGGCGCAAATACGGGATTACAAAGAATATGATGAAGTCGAAGCACTGCAAAAACATTTAAACTGGCAGTCCAATATTTTGTACAACAGAGATAAATTTAAATTACCTAAGGAAGCCATGCAAAATTTATTACATTAATCAACCCGAATAAAAAACATAATAAAGATTGTCAATGGCAAAATATATACATGGTGTGTGTGGTGATTAGTGACCGTTAATCGATAATTATTGAGAAATCGTGAGATGCATTCTGGTGTGATGTAGGTTTCAGAAAAATATTTTCTTTATGGTTTCAATATTTCGACATTTATTGAGATCATCTTCAGGGCTCAAAGTGTTTGTCTTCTATGTAATTGTGCCATTCTTGCGTGTCGTGTTGAGAATGCCCACTCACGACACGCAAGAATGGCTCAATTACACAGAAGACAAACACTTTGAGCCCTGAAGATGATCTCAATAAAGGTCGAAACGTTCGCACGATAAAGAAAATGTTTTTCTGAAACCTACATCATACCAGACCGCATCTCACGATTTCTGAATAATTATACAGGGTGTGTTAAGCTTCTTTCCCCCTATTTTTTTAAATTATTTTTTGTTTATTGGGGCGTTTTTGGGAAAAATGCCTAGACACGTAAGTTTTTATTCTTTGTTTAGTCAATATTTTGTAAAAAAAAAAAAGTAGAGCTGCTTATAAATTACATAAGGAACTCAGGTTTGATAAAGGCTCATTGTCCCATCTGGTACTAACAACTTCATATTATTATTATTATTATTATTAACTGATGGGAAAACTGAAAATAAGTTCAGTAAATAAAGTCAAAGAATAAATTTCCAGAAATATCAATGGACATGATTATCACGCGGACTGAAGCCTGGAACAACTGGGGATGCTGTTCCGAGTTGAACTATGTTCAATATTGCTCAGCAATATTATTTACAATCTGTTTTAGGCTTAAATAAACAAATGTAGTTGGAATGAAACGTTGCTCAATGTTTATTCTCGACTTTCACCCTGAAGGGTGCTCACTCCCCGACGTGCTGACCCTAGGATCGGTACCTCAGATAGTTCACCTACCACATTATGTGGCTGGGTCGCTAGTATCTCCCTTAAGCCAGATGTCCAGGAAATAGTCACTTCCCAGCTAGGTTAGATACAAACAGAGGCTTTCGACAGGTAGGCCATTTAAGCCCCCAACGCATGCAAACTATAATCTAACCTAAAACTAAATTCCATAATAAAATCGCACAAATAAATACATTCACACCTAAGTTCATTGCACTCATTCTGATTAATCAATGGAGTACCTACTCGATATTTTTCCATCGACCTACACACACTATTAATCTAATGGAAATTAGGGTCGATGGGGTACTTTTATAAATATTCTGCCACCGACCTTAGGCACACTCTGCTGGCGGTAACGTTAAATTTCAACATCAGACTTTCACACCAATACGCACTTAAACAAAACATAAGCAAATCTATATACAAAGAAAAAACCCACGTCCTCCAAAAGCGGATACAGAAATTTGCCTCTGAGCAAGAGAATCCTTCTAAAATCTGGCGGCATGTAAGGCGCCAAGACATGACAAGGTCCTCTTATGTGGGACACACAGAGTAACCTTTCTCTGCATAAGGACCACCTGCGCGGGCTTTGGCCCAAGAGCAGGTGCACGTGTGTTAACCGCGTATGGCCTATTCTCAATCGGGTAAGGACGATTCCTCGTTTCTCGCTCTCGGGGAGCAATTGTTACTTCAACCGAAAACGTTGGATTAAGCATTTAAGCAAAAATAACATAATAAATGCCTTCATTTCTGATCATTGGATTTATTTCTGCAGCTTATCCGCGGCTTTTCTGTTTTTTAAGAATACAAAGCATAAAGATTCTTTCAAATAACTTGTGGTTTGTTGAGGAGCGAGTTTGTTTGATTCTGAAGGAAAGGGTAGCTGTTGTCTCTGTTCAAAAACCTTCAATTTAAATTAACCAAACTAATGAAAGTAGAAAATTTTATTCTTTGAATAATGGCATATTGTTGTAGTATATGGCTTTATACTTTCAGAATTAGCTATCTTTTCTACTAATATTTTTTTCAAAATACCATGGGTAATTAATTTTAGGGTTACTGAAGTGTCAATTTTTAATATAAACAAGAAAACGATTTTTAACCAACCAAAAAGTAAGAAATAAGGGCATCAATATATATATATATATATATATATATATATTAGCAGTGTCAAAAGATACTTGACTAATTTTGTTTTAAAATGGTATTCAATGTATGATTCAAGGGTTTTTTTCTCAACTTTGACAGGAAAAAGTAGTGACTTAATTCATTTTGTCTTACCGAATGCTTACCTCATCGACTACAACAAATCTTATATGACTCTCGTCAACATCGTTGAAAAATGTGCCTATTTTAGTGAGTAGCGGCCGAGACTCGACCTTGGCCCTTCAGCCAAGTTATTTCCGGCTAAGAAACTCAAGACAGTTCGCAAATTACAGTTTCACCCGGACATACAAGTGCTATGTCAACAACATTATATAATTTGAGTTGCAAAATTCTAACTGCTCAAACTGTATCAAAATAATTGACTGTGCAGTATAAATCTGTGGGGGCGTCGGTGGCCGCCACGGCTGACATGGCGCTCATCACTGTAAGGATGGGCTTTTATTCAAAAACACCGACACTCCGAGAGATATGACCTAATGCGAGAACCCTTGGAAAAAAAACTTTCACAAGAGGAAGAACCTCAAACTCTATCCTAAAACGGTTTAAGTCCAACTTTCTATGTCTAAAGTTTAATAGCCCAGACTTACTTTTTTGTTTGAACAACATTGGAAACTGTACCTTCAGGCTATGTTCCCACTTCGTTCGTTTACAATGATTCATAATTAATTAGTAATGACACATATTAAGGCGGAAGGTTAGGCGATTCCGGAACGTGAGCGGCGGCTATACCCTACCCAATACAAATTTCAACTTTAGGTTCAGTAACTAATACTAAAAAAACATTTAAAAAATCAAGATTAAACGGAAAATACAAAACAAATTACTATTTTTATCGACATGAAAGCTGTCATGACAATGGTATTTATTAAAACAAATATTTGCAAATCTTTTGAGAGATAGGGCAAAAGGAGGAGGCTTTAATTGTTTCAGTTGGCAAAATGTACGTAGACAAGTAGAATTTGATTCTAGCACTAGCAGCCAGCCCTGACCAGGGGCACAGGACGAAATGCATTGGCAATAAATAATAATAAAAAACGTATATACAAACATTTAGTATTTACCTGAAATAGATAATAATAGAAAAATTAAATCAATTTAAAATAACGATCGACTGAAGAAATATTTCATACGATTGTGATAAGAGTTTTAGGGCAGATAACGTTCCCATTATCTGGCAACCAAAAGAAGCAGTTATATAAGATAAACAGTTTATTGTACATCGGTTTTTTTGTTGTTTTAAATTTACAAAAACGTTTCAAGAATACAAGGCATCTCTCTCTCTCATTCTCTTTCTCTCTCTCTCTCTCTCTCTCTCTCTCTCTCTCTCTCTCTCTCTCTCTCTCTCTCTCTCTNATATATCTTTCTCCCTCTCCCTCCCTCCATCTTTGTACTTCACTTTCTATCTATCTCTCTCTAAGGTGGATAATCAATTTATATCGTTGAATGTAAGAGTGGTTAGTATTTGACCAAATAAATTCTGCGGCGCTAAATAAAACTGGATTCATTCATTCTCCCCCCTCACACTCAAATTCTCTCTCTCTTTCTCTCTCTCTCTCTCTCTCTCTCTCTCTCTCTCTCTCTCTCTCTCTCTCTCTCTCCGCACATGCTTCAAGAAATATTGTTACGGGACAAAATTGCTAAAAGACATCTGTACGTTTATCTCCACTATAATATTAACAGTGAAAGTGAACATACTTAAATAAGCACTACAATACCGGAACGGACAGCACAACAATCGGCCAAGATCAACAATAACAACAACGAAACTGTTAGAAGACCAGGTTGCTAAAGTATTCTGCTCTTTACCTCTACTATGTTTTTTATAAGAACGTGTAGATAAGTTTTTCATCATATACGTTAATGAGAAAAAAGACACACAATACAGACAAAACAATAACAACGATGACGATGATGACGTCGGCAACGTAGATATTAAGAAACAAGACTGTGAAATGAATCTGCCCTTTTATCTCCACTATCTTTCCGAAGAGAACGTGCATGTACGCTTTTCAGAACATACGTAAATAGGAAGAAAGACACACAACACAGAAACAAAAAAACAACACACACCCAATATCGAACATCATGATCACAACACCACGATCACATTGACGACGAAGACACGATTCCAACAACAACATTAGGAAACAATATTGCCAAAAATCTGTACTTTTATCTAAGCTTGTGCATAGAGGCATGCAGGCTTTGGAACAAGTTTGGATAAGTTATCATTAGTATCATCAACAACAGCACTAAAACCAGGCAAGGTAACTACATCATCAACAATATAAAAATTAATGAACAAGATTTTTGACCTACAATTTTTTCAAAGAAAAGTGCAGATAGGTTTTTCTGAATGTACGGAAAAGAGAAACAATGCACAAACAAACTCTACAACAATTACTACTACAACAACAACAACTACAGCAGCAATACATCAACAAATGTTTTGGGAAACAAGGTTGCTACCAGGTATCTTCACTTTTATATATTTTGCATTGTTTTCAAAGGAAAAAGCAGGTAAGTTTTTCATAATATAAGTAAACGAGAAAAACGACACTGACTACAGATAAAACAACAACTACAGCAGCTAAGACAGACCCACTACAAAAATAACACAAATATGTTTTACGAAACAAGATTGCCCACGAGAATTTTATCTCTATTTTTTTCCTAAAGTATAGTGCATGTACGCTTTTCAGAATCTACGTTAACGAGATTCCTCCACCATCACAACAACCAACACTGATATTAGGAAAAAATATTGCCAAAATAGGCACGTGTAGGTACTGGAAGAAGTTTGTATAACTAGTACCATCAACAGCAGACAGGTCACGACATCAATATCAACAAAAACAACCCAGGCAGGTAATAACATATTTAACAAGAACAACAGCCCGGAAAGGCAACAATATAAAAATTAGTAAACAAATAGATTTTATACCTACAATATTTATCAGAAAAACGTGCAGACGTAAACGTGAAAAAAATACCAACACAACAACAACTTTAGCAACAGAACATCAACACAAGATTTGGAAACAAGATTACCAAAAGGAATCATGAGTTTCAACATTTCAGAAAGATAGTAATTCTGTATCTGAACCTGCACGTTCTAGCAGGTTAAGTTTTTCAGAATATACGTAATCAATAAAAAAGAAACTCAACACAGTCAAAACAACAACTACAACAACGAGGACAGACACAAATAAGAATCTGCACTTTTTATCTCTACAATCTTGTCTATAGAAAAGGTTGTGGACGACGTTGTATAATTGACGATATTTTGTCACTTTGTTCAGTTTATAAATATAATTCTAATAACAATAATGTACGATATAACGCATACATTGAAGTTCCTATATTTTGGAATGTTTTTAACGTTGAATAGTTCAGCTAGGAGTCTTACTTTATGAAACATAATCATGAAACCATTATCAAGAGAGCTGAAGATGTTGTTGGCTTATTTCCAAGGCATTTTTATTTTATAGCTTAAAGATAATAAATAATTTAAACGTATATTTTTTATGTGTTTCTATTAATTTATCATGGAATTCATTGTCCCTGTGTAAAAAAAGTTTTATAATAACGTTTAACTTGTTTCTAAAGACTTTATGGTTTTGTCTTTTTCTTATGTAACACAAAGAATTTGTATTTTTGCTAATTGTGTGCCTAGACACACATTCATTGTCTATCGACGGGAAAATTCACGGAATTGGTCTGGAGCTGGACAAAGCGTTTTTACCGTGCTGATTCTTTCTCGATCGCCCTATTCCATTGACACAGTGCTCTTTGAATGAACCACATGACGAATCACATATGTCGGTGTTGAATTTCTTATTAATAAGAGCATTCCATTCAAATAGGACAGCTAAGAGCCGAATGTAATCTTACGCCGTTTTTCATCACCTGTTACACGATATCACGGACGGATTTCATGCACAAAATAAATGCCATGCGGTAAACAAACTGCTGTCGACGTCCGTTTACCGATAGGAGAGATAGTGGCAATGAGTGAATTATTCATTGATGTAAGCGTCTGCTGATTACGGCTATCGCTTGGGAATTGTTGTCGAGCGACATGTGGGCGGTTAGACGTCATCGATTAAGAGCGAATCAATTGACCCCTGTGCTCAATAATATCACTTTGTTTGTTTTATTGATCAAATATTATCACACAAGCTAGTTAGAATGGAGAATATGTCAACATACATAGTTTGTAGACCATTTCTTAAAACACTAACTAATAAAAACATCAGTAAGGATTTAGTTATCGACCAGTTGTTAATTCTAGATGTAACAGGTGGAATTATTGAAAATTACATAATGAACAATGATTAACAGGGCGCGAGTAGGCATGCCGCCAGATGTAAAGAGGGTTCTCGGACACAACATCGAGTTTAAGGGTGTTGGGAATTTTTTTGTATATAGAAGTTAAGTTATGTGTTTTGTGTTTCTGTGTCTTGTATGAGTGAATGTATTTATTGGTGTGAATGGGGAGTCGCTGATGGCGAATTAGCTTCTCTATCGCCCTTCAGGTTGTGTGTCTGGCTTGGAGTGATGGCGGAAATTTTATAAAAATACCCCATCGACCCAATTTAGATTAGTTTATTATAGGGAACAGGTAGATGGAGGAATATCGAGTACTCCATGTACCAAACAGAATGAGTGCAATCAATGTATGTTGGTGTGAATGGGGAGGGGCTGATGGCGAAGTAGCATCTCGATCAATGTATACAGGTTTGAATGTATTTATTGGTGTGATTGTGACCAAGCTGTCGGATGCCCCTGTATAAAAAAAGAAAAAAAACATTGATTAACGCACACCAAAGCTAGCGCTGGTTGCCATGCAGAGAGAGAAAGGTTGATCGACGTGTCCCACATAACAGAACTTTGTCATCTCTTGGGTCCTTACAGAGAACGTGTAGGCATGCCTTCGAATTTAAGAGTCCTTCGCGGGCACAGTAGCGATTTTTTGGGTTCGGTGTTCCGCTTTTTGGAGAACGTGTTTTTTAATGTAAATAGAACTGTTTTATGCGTTTTAATTGAGAGCGTCTATTTATTAGTGCGAATGTTAAAGGGGGGCACCATTACCCTCCAAACATGTGTGTGTTTAAGATCGATGGCGGTATATTTATAAAAGTATTCCATCGACAATAATTTACATAGATTATTAATATTGTGTAGGTCGAAGGAGGATTATTGAGTACTCCACCGACTAATCAAAATGAGTGCAATGTAGGAATGTATTTATTTTTGTGACTGTATTAGGGAATTTAGTTATTTTTAGGCTTGATTATAGTTTGTATGCATTAGGGGCTTAAATGACCTAGCTGTCAAAAGCCCCTGTTTGAGCCTAACCTAGGGAAGCGAGTGTCTCAGGGCATCTGTTTAAGGGAGATTCTAGCGACCTAGCCACATAATGTGGTAGGTGAACTCTCTGAGGTACAGAGCCTAGGGTCAGCACGTCGGGGAGTGACCACCCTTCAGGGTGAATGTCCAGAATAAATATTGAGCACAGTTTCTTTCCCACTTACTTATTTAAACTTAAAACAGATTGTAAACAATATTGCTTAGCAATATTGAACATAGACTAATATGAACACCATTGCGTGAAAGCTAAATTTACTTAATCTTGTGTATACAATAATCAATGAAAAGTTTTGGTTGGGCTTTTTTAGGCAGTTTTAATTTAAAAAATGTATTCAAAAAAATAAAAAACTGAAATCGGACAATAGTAATACTAATTTTAAACGAAATTTGACCTGCCCCATATTATACACAAAAACCTTTTTTCAAGTTCCCAATATTATTTTTAAATATTTCATACGTTTCGCTTTTTCGTTAATTCTGACTAAATAAAAATGCGAGAGCTGACCTGTAAAACGACCATTAAATTCTAATAAAAGGTGGCACCGAATTGTCGCAGACTCCACCTGCTCTCCACTGTTAAGTCACCACCCTGGCTCTGACTTTTTCATTCATCCGGTTCCTGCCCTACTGGCTGTTAAAAATATGCTTACTCATAGGTATGTTTATTCGTCGAGAATGTCTAGCGTGCCGCATTCCAAGCAAGGAGTCTTGGAATCGCATTATTTCACCTTCAGCTAATGAAAATGGTCATCACAGCACCATCTTACAACAACGAAACCTCTATTGGAAATCAAAAATACGATCAAATAGAAAATAAGTTTTAGGGAAATTTCGTGGTTTTCTCGATTTGTCAGAGTTTCATAATTATTCCAATTAATATTGTCAATTATGACCTCTAAGCAAGTACGTAATGTTCGAACTAATTGTAAGTCATAAATTTGATTTGCAAGATGAACAAATATAACGAGCTAACTTTACAGCTTATATTTTATTTATTTATTTTTTAATTTATGGTAGTAGATTTGACAAGGTCTTTCCGTACTATATTTCAACAATTTCAGAAATGTCTGCTTCTCTCACTCTCTCACTCTCTCTTTCTCTTTAGGTGTAAGAGTGGTCCTAGAGACCAAATCTTGAGTGATTGTTAAATAAAGCGATAATCAATCAATCTCTTTCTCTTTCTCTCTCTCTCTCTCTCTCTCTCTCACTCTCACTCTCTCACACACACACACTCCAAATCACTCTCGCACTCTCTCTCTCTCTCTCTCTCTCTCTCTCTCTCTCTCTCTCCTCTGTCTATATGTTTGTCATCTTAAGTTTACCTATTCTATTATCTACTTATCAGCATATCCCGATCTATTTCTGTTTCATTCCCCTCTCGTCTTTCACACTTTTACCCAGATCGCTCTCCCTCTTCATCGCTCTCTCTCTCTCTCTCTCTCTCTCCTCTGTCTATATGTTTGCCAGCCTAAGTTTATCTATCTCTTTTTCATTCCCCTCTCTCTCCCTCTCGTCTATCACACTTTTTCCCCGATCGCTCTCTCACTCTCTTCATCTCTCTCTTACTCTTTTTCTCATTTCGCGTTAAATGTAAGAGAACTAGTTCGCGACCTAAATTTGGAGATTTTTAAATAAAACGATATTTTTTCATTCATTCGTTCTTTTTCATTCAGACTCAATCGGTTTGTCTCCTCTCTGACACACCAAAACAGCGAGGATAGGCAGACAAGAATGGGCGGAAAATGGCAAGTATATGTTCATCACCCTCAAAAGAAATGTCGCAATTTATCAATTGCACGTTAGACAATTTATAATAAGTCTCTTTCTCTACAAAAATGGATAATTTCTTGATGGATGAAGTGTTTTATGCCGTTTCAGAATATTTTTTTACACATCAGTACAAGATTAAGATTTAATATCAATTAGTATAAATACAACGACACTATGTGTGACTGTAATTTAACCGTGTGGTCGAATTTTGAAAATGTTTAAATGACTTGTGATTACTGAACACAACTGAGTTTCTCGTATTGTTACAGGCATAATTCTTGGCTACACAAATACATAAATATATAAATATTAAGCAATAACTTTGAGAGATCAAATTAGATTAACAAATTCTAGCAGAACGTAATTATTTTATGATCACTAAACCTAATTAGTCTACTATTAAGTTGAGGCATTTTATTTATTTAAGCAAAAATCAACAAAGAAGGACTTTTATGCTTGATTGATTAGGTCCATTAGTTTGATTACTCGAAAGAGGATATAGTAAATTCTAAGAAAAAGTCTCGAGTTAGCAAAGTATAATTGATATGTGTACTCCCTAGAAGTTAAGTCCAACTCGCTAATCTAATATACCCATCGGAAAACATACCAATGACTAAGCCTGACATTAGCAGACATTGAAGCAGGATCCGGATGAATGAAAATGTGAGTAAGAGCCGGATGAGGATTGTAAGCATCAAACGGGCGGAGCCGGCGACAATTCGGAGCCACTCACACACTTTTCTTTCTCACGAAGTTCGTGGGTCCTTTGGCGGAAAGGGCTGAGATGCTTGCCTTGTCTGGAATTGTCGGTACGGTTTCCAAGGTGGGTCCTCTCCCTTTCACTCCTATTGCGGCAAATATCCATGTTTGACGCGACGCCGCGGCGTTGCAACGGGCCGGAAATTGCGGTATATTTATTCAAATCCTAGTTGAAATCTCTTAGGGCAAATAATTGATCCAAGCGGTGACATAGATATTCTAAGGCGGCTTAGAATGGTAACAATTTTTTTGAACCGGCATTCGTCGTTTCGAATCGTCCTGGTCTGCCTATCCGAACTGTTTTGGACTGGCAGACACACTAATTTCACCATACCGTTTTTGGTCGAAATAACAAATTAGTGAAAATAACACATTAGCCCATCAGATGGTAATTGCTGGAACGCGTCTAAAACACGAAATCGGCGAGACCGGGCGCTGTACTTTACGCTTCAGTACTTTAGCACTTTGTCTCAATTTCTTCGTTTTCTTTTTTAGTTAAATTTATTTGCTATTATCGGATTCTCTTCTTTGTCCTTCAATCTTCATTTGGCTACGTTCTTCTTAGTTTCATTCTTGAAGTAATTCATATAAAATATGTATTTAAAAAAAGAAACGAGGGAATTTAGAAAAATACATTAAAACTAGTTAAAGTTCGGATGCGAAACACTTTCACGCCTTTAGATATGAATGTTTGTACTATTAAAAAATAAAATAAAATAAGCATGATTAGCCTCGGTCACAAATTATGTATTTCAATATCTCTTATGTCCATAGCTAGCTGGGAAATCTGCATTCAATTTTTTTTTTCAAAATTCACAAAAGTAGTGATAAATCTATTACCTCAACGGTTCAGTATGCCAATAGAGGTGAACATTGATTCATCAGTCCGTAGGATGTGTGGAAGACATAGTCCCGAAGTCCCTGGACAAGATGAGAGCGGTACGACTTAAAATTCAAAGTCCGGAGTACATCTCTAATGTTATTTTTTGAAAAACCAAAAACCCTGCCAACATTTCGGAGGGAGGAATTCAGATTTTCGCGAGCGTAAAGTGAAATATTCAGCTCCTCTTCGAAATTATGCTGCTGGTTTCTTTTTGTCATAACATTGTCATTTTTTAACCAATTTAAAATCCGATTGACCAGTGTTGTCAGCGTAAAAAATCTTTTAAAATGATATGTCAGGATGTATAAGGCCGTATTTAAAATTTTGAAGTTGAACTGGGCCTGATGTAGCCTGAATAATTTTTCTCCAAAAAAGTTAAAAATTTGAAATTAGACTAAAACATTAAACACGTATTTTTGGTTTTTTTTTATAGCGTCAGTGGTGAAATTCAAGAGAAATTCAGCCGGGCCATCTAAAAAGGACACCCTGTATAGTGCTGTTATCTACCCTCGTTCTAGCTCACCGAACACTCCAGACACCCCTACATTCCCTTGAACAATGGTCTACAAACTCTACACCACAAAATCCAAAACATACCTTAATAATAGCCTTCATTATAACCTCACCCCCTTTCTGTAGAATACGTCAACTGTTACCTTGTGCTGTAATTAGATAAGCGACTGACCTGGAATCCTTATATTCGGAATTTCCAAAACTTAATCGACGATCACATAAAAACTATTGGACGTAAGATTTAATACGACATCCCTCGATGGCAAATACTCAATACTGAAACCCATAATAATATAATAATAATGAAACCTTATTAAAACTTTACAATTATTACAAACGTTTTTTTTAAGCAATGGCTTAGCCGTCTGCTGAGTTTGTTGCAACTTATACAAAAATTAAAAACTATATAAAGGGGCAAAACTAAAAAGTAAAGGTGCTCCTAATTAGAGAATATTCCCAGATTGATTGATTTTTTTAAATTTATTAGACACAAACAGCAAAGCTGAGATTAGCACATTGAGACAAAGAATGAAAGGACGCTTACATATCTGATGACCATTCAAATCTCACTTTCCAGGAGTGTCGGGCGTACTTAATTAAGAGACGAACTTACTGAAACCAAATAGGACCTAAGTTATAGACCTATGCGGTTCAACCAGCCCTTACAAACTCCGCAGAATCAAGACCTTAAAATCCCGAACCCTTAGATCCACCGTCCTATCTTTCCAACCGTTCCATCGTAATGACCTAAATAATTATAAAAGAAGTTGCAGATCCAGCTACAAAAATTCCACATCAATCCTCACGTGCAACAACTTTCCTTCCGATCTCTTCCTAATAATCTTCCTCGATGTCTAATAGGACAGTGGCCCAGTGACCTGTTCTCAGATAGTGCGGGTGATTACAATTAATCAATGATTTACGAATGCTATCGCTGGATAAGTTCTTCACTCGATTTATAGTTATGTGATCTATGTAACTTATTGCTATCTATGTAACAATCTTTTTCAAAGTAATTAATCAAGTAATTAATAACATTAATAACCTCACCAAGAAATCGCAGTTATTTTGTCCGTTCAAAATGACCCTAACAGTATTTATAGCTATACCAATCGATCATTCCAAAAAAGGATAAAAAAGAGTTGTAATCCTGTTTGCAGTCAAATGACGATTCTTGTACGTAAGAGATAAGTCGAATATCCGCTTTTTTTCCCCATTTGATCTATGACGGAGGTGACATATCGATCGCAAATATTTTATTCATATTAGTTCACAGGTTGGTTGTCAAAACATTGAGTCATTACCGATTACTCAACACAGGGTGTCTTGTCTTCGTCCTACCCGCTTTTTACGTAAACGGATGCAGGCGGAATTGTAACCCGCAAAAGAACAAAAATATCCTGCAGAATTGTGTGGTTTTTAGTGACTGTTAATTAATGATTATTTTGAGATCGTGAGATGCTGTCTGGTGTGACGTAAGTTTTAGAAAAACATTTTCTTTATCGTGCCAACGTTTCGATCTTTATTGAGATCATCATCAGGGTCTGGGATTTATAAACATTGTTTAAATTATACAAATACATGTAGGATGCGAAAAAAGTGAATTTATGCAATGCTAGAAATTTTAGACTCAATCAAAGTGTTTATATCACAGGCCCTGAAGATGATCATAATAAAGATCGAAACGTTGGCACGATAAAGAAAACATACGTCCTACGTCCTAAAACCTACGTCACACCAGACCGCACCTCACGATCTCCAAATAATCCATCATGATGTCGAGCCAGAATTTCTGCGTGGAACTTAAATGCTTGAGATGAAAGAGCGATCAGTATGAAATAATTGTATGTAATAAATTGTATTTTTTTTTATTTTATTTTTATTTTTACTTTTTTGAAATGAAATCGTGACAAATGTGTTTAAAAACTGAGAATGAAAGCTTAAGCTCACAAGTATAAATTTGTTTCCCTTTTTATATTGTATTTCTGAAATTTTCCTTCTTGTATATTTATACGTTTTCAATACGAAGAATATCTTATTCAGCATACATAGTGAAATAAACAGATAAACTTTACCATTAGGTACTTCACATGTAGCATTAATAAATCTATAACATTAGCATATTAGGACTATGTCCGACCATAAGTACATCTGGACACACGCATACGTTTAGAGTTTGTTATGTTTAAAAATACATATAGTATTAATTTATGAAATAAGGCTTAAATAACAAGACAAACAGATCTATAAGTTGGTAAATTGGCAAAAAGAGGCAGGTGTTTTCACGTCAGTTTTACAAGAAAGGTGTAATGAGTTCGTGGAAATAGATTTTATCTGACCTGTACAATTGTAGGACATTTCCTGGGCCTTTATCTAATTTTGTAACAAATCATCAACAGATGGTTTCTATTGTTCACACACGGGAAACTCTAGGAAACCTTATGTTCAAGCAAAGGTGTTTCTGTGCTAAAAATACACTCAAAGACAAAAACCCATACACTCATATTTTATTAATTATTTAAAACTATATGTATTTTTATTGTAATATTAATTACAACATACGGAAAATCATTTAGTGATTGATTGAAATTTAACTGACTATTATCTAGTTTTGCTCTAAATAAGGCGTATTATGCCTCGCGGAAGCTTCGTCTCCTAGGCATCGAATAAACAAGAGACCGGTTTTTTCTTGGTGAACTGAATCTACAGAACGATGTCTAACCCATCTCTTTATCATGTCCCATAAATATTATTCTATGCTATCTAAGTCAGGAGAACGCACTGGGATTCATTGTGGTAGTCCCTACAACCTCCAAATAATGGGCGACAACTCGAGCTACATGCGGTTGAGCATTGTTATACATTAACACGAAGTTGTCCCCAAATGGAGCGAATGGGACCATGGCTTCGAGAAGAAATTCCTCAACGTACCTTAGCGCAGTCAAAGATCCATTCGGTATGATAATCAGTTCGTTACAGGACGTTGATTCCACCCCATACGATAACTGACTGTCTTTAAAAAGGCTGTGACTCAAGCATGACAGTGAAGCGATCTCCACGACTTCTTCACACTCGGTCCCGGTCATCTGATTGTCACAAACCAAGCCGACACTCATCTGATTTGCGAATAGTCGCTTTCCTACTCTTCAGTAGTAGAGAACCTGATGCGACTAGAGAGGCTATTCTCACGTAGCCTTTGGTTGATTGCTTTAGAGGGAACATTAAGGACCGTTTGGAGTTGACTACCTAGCTAGGAAGCCGTGAAATGACGGTTGCGTAGTTCGGTAAGAACAATAAAACTATCGTCCTTAGCCGTCGTACATCGCGGTCGACCACTACCTTCCATCGAGACTTAAGAAATATATTAATCTTTATTCCTAATTATTACAGAAAATAAACAAATGAATTCGAGTATCCGGCTTTTTTTGTCCATGAGTGTATTTTTATTGGTGTAATTTCTTCTATTTTATAAGTGCAATTTGTAAAGAGTTGAATCAATCTCCAAACAACCTAACATAATATAGTAAAATATCGAAACACCGTAATTAGACATGCAATTTTTAGTTAGTCTTATATACATAAATTAGATTTACAAGGATACGAATATACGTGGGCTGTAATTTTAAATTAATAATTTGTTTGTCTTAGCTATTATACTTACGTTTGTTTTATGCACTGCCGAATTGTTCCAACTCGCCTGAAAAAAAAAGATTAATTTATTATGTGATATAAGGATATAATAATTCATAGTTGTTTATGCATGCAGAGTTATCAATTCAGAATTGTTATTGTATAATACAGGAACGAAGTTCAAAGTTAATGTACAATTGTAGGATGGGCATTTTTTTTATTGCTGAAAAAAACTACCTACTAAACAACGCAAACCGCAAATTTACCTCTTTACGAATTCTTTTCTAAAATTTTTAAATTTTTCACAAACCGTATGTATAATGAAATAATTTCGTTTAGGAATACAGGTCTTGAGAGGGGTGGACTTTTCAGAGGTAGAAGCAAGCCAGCGGCTTTTTGTAGGAAAACTATTTTTACAATAGTTGACAAAAATTTGCAGTGATCCGGATTTCGAGAGGTAATTGTTCATAAGACTATGCAAGTGCGTGTGACAGCAGGCAAACAACCACTGTTGGACTGTTAAAATCTTTGCTTATTCTATAATACTTCGATAATTCAAATTTTTTTTACAAAGCTTATAAAAAATTGTAAACGCTTTAATTACTTGTTTTATTTGGTTAATTTTATATATACTGCACTGTATACGTCTGTATACGTATAAAATATGTCAAATTCGTTCGACAACTGCGTCAAACCGGTAGACGAAAACGACCAGCTTTGTGCACCAGCCAGAGCTTTAAAAATTCGAGGATCGGGCGTTTTAATTCGAAAAACAACGACCTACTATTTACGACGGAGGAATTCCTAATGAGGAGGGAGGCACCAGGCTGGCTGCCGGTCCAAACATGATTAATGCCCTTCGGCACTACTATTTTATCAATGCCTCCCATTCAGTTCTAGATTCCTCGGCTCTTGGACCTTTCGGGAAAAAGCCTGCCGTAATTCGACGGGATGTCTTTAATCAAGTTATTGACGCAGCCGGTAAATGATTTATTTGAATTGTTTCTTTCTATTCGGTAAATTATACGCAGTTCTACTTAACTACTTACACCCTTAAGCACTGATATGTACACATAGTAAATCGTTCAGTTTGATTGAGATATTGAGATGGTCATAAAATAGGTTTTCTGCTTTATTGTTGAATTAATTCATGGCATTCTGTCTTTTATTCATAATTTACTGTCTTCCTACATCGTTCAACACAACTGTCAACCTGTTGATCAAATTCCTACATAAACTAAAAGTACAGAACAGTAAAGTAGCTCTTACAAAGTGCAGCATAAAATAACCCTCCATTCTTAATCAATCGATCAACATAACATTATCTTATAATTTCGGCACTGAAGACCCCTTTGAAGAGGTAGCAATGCTGGTAAAGTAAGCAGTGGTCATCTGGGTCGCTGGATGTGGGTCCCACCTAAAAGAAGTGTCATGGCACGGCTCGTTATGGGGGAGCAAGTGGGACTGCCATCCAACGTACCGTGCTTGGGCTCTTGTGATCGTTTTTTGAAACTCTCTCTCCCTCGCTAAATAAATAAATAAACAGAAATCAGACAGATATAAGCCGTGTCCCACTAGGGAATATTCTTGATCCCATCCTTTATACCATCTGTACTGCTGACCTACCTGCACATTCATGCCAATAGAAATAAATCGTTTAAAAATTTAGGATTCGTACTCAGGCAAACTGTTGACTTTAAGAACCATTTTGCAATAAAATTACCCTATCAATCTCTGGTGCGCAGTCACCTAGAGTATTTCAGTGTTGTTTGGTCGCCGGGTTCTTTAGATGGGTCTTACATGATAGAAAGGGTACAGAGAAAGGCCACGAAATACCTCTTTTACAAGATACGCAATCACAGGAACTACCATAATTACTCCTATGAAGCCAGACTTGCTCTAGTAGGCCTGGATTCTCTGGTGGATAGAAGAGTTTTGGCTTCCGTTATGTTTCTGTGGAAAATCCTAAATAATTTTATTGACTCCCCGGAGATATTATCTTGTATTGGCTTTAGGGTTCCCCAGAGTCAACTACGGACCCATGAATTGTTTAGTACTTCACGGCACAGGACCAAATATGGCTTATAGTATTTAATCCCCACAGCTCTGCAGTACTTAAATAAATTCACTATCAGTGCGGACCCCTTCTCCTCGTCCCTTCAGATCTTTAAAAAAAATATTGAACGAGCTATAAAATGTAATTGAGGGTTTATTTATTACTTTTGTTGTGCTATTTATTAATATATTTATAATATTGATTTTTTGTTAAAAATGTTGGCGCTTCTTTGCTGTTATTTTGATTTTTATATACTTTTTTAGTAGTTTATATTGTAATGATTGTTTTGTTGTGTAGCTTGACTGCCCTATGCTTGGGTACCTGACCTATTTGGGCTGTAAATAAGTAAAATAAAATGAAATAAAAAAACAAAATAAACAACCCAATACCATCATCACTACCTACGCGGCCGATACCGCAATTTTGTCCTCTAACTCAAATCCTTTACAAGCTACCTCCAACATCAAGAACACCTCGAGCTAATCGAAGACTGGTGCGCAAAAAGTGGAGAACAAGAGTAAATTAAGACAAATGGCACAGTGTACGTTACATTGAGAAAATAGACTTGATATCCATTGTACATCAACAACAAAGTGATACCGACTTTCATTCAAGTCAAATACTTAATACTATACCTAGACAGCAGAATGCCGTGGAATCCCCACATCAGTCTTAAGGGACAACAACTTAACAACAGAAGATTTGGAAAACTACAAAGACCTGTAGGACTGAAATCTGTATTGACGGTCAAACTAAATTAACCTTATACAAGACTACTGCGACCATTTAGAACATACGGAGTGAAACTGTGGGGTTCTGCCAAGGCATCCAACAACCAGCGTATCCAATCTTTTCTATCAAAAGTTTTCAGACAAATGTTCAAAGCTCCTTTCTACATCACTAACCTCACTATCCACAACGATCTCAACATTTATTTTGTCACCGAACTAACCTGTTCTCAATTCCCAAAGTTAACATTAACCTCTTCATCCTAAGCCTAATGCTCGAGCCCTCTCTATCCCCACAGATTTCCATCCTGAGAACCCGCCATGTCGGCTTAATCGACGATGGGCACGGGACCTCTTTGCCCCTTAATCCCCCACACTGACTGCTGAGTACCAGCATTGACTCGTTTCTCATGGTATGTGTCCTCTGGGTGCAGCGCTGGCATTAGTGTTTGGCCAGATGTGGTACAAATGAAATAATTTAGAAAACGTTTCTGTAGAGCTTGATTTAACTTTTATAAACCAATAATTGTATAATATAAGTATTATCACACTAAGATAGACCGACAGTAAAGATGGAAAGGTCGAAAAGCTTCTGACAGTCAAAACCAACTGGTTGATCGATTTTAAACAATAAATATTGTTGTTCAACGGACTGATCGGCCAAATTTAATTTATCTTAGTTTTCACGAGTTTTCTAATGGTTAAGAAAAAATTATTGACATAATTTCGTAATGAATTGCTCGATGAAAGACTTAACTAGTTTATCAATTGTTCTTTCCACAAGTCCGACATTAATTACAGGATTATTCAATGTCAAATAATTTTTTTTTCAATAAGGATTTGCAGGAAGAAAAAAGAAAGACGACCGGAATTGAGTTATCGTTTTACCACCCATAGCAGGCACGAGACCGGTTCTGTAATGACAGTGCCGGTATCTCTGCCCCTTGATCAAAATCGTTTGAAACAATTGTGAAATATCAAACCGTCCATCGTTAGCAGGAAATGTACCGAATTCTGACGGAGTCGGGGCTGTGTGAACTCTTAGACTTAAGCCGAAAGCTTTCCCAAGGGGGCCTGCACCGGATCGTGATTCGAAATCGAATTGTCGGGTGACTCAGACCGTAGAATCTATCCGTGACTCGGAAATAGTTCAAGGCACACTTAGGAACTTTGTACTAGGTGTTTTTTATGATTTTTTAAATGGACGGATCAAAGGTTAACCAAATCCGTCTCCATTGTTCAAATGTGCCGCTCTTTGAGTCTGCAACATGTGGAGTCTCAGTACATATGAGATAGGTCAGCTTGTTATTTCTACGCATCATTTTTATAAACAATTTGCGTTAAAATAGTTTTAATTTACTAATAGCAGTATTTTACTCTATAGAATACGTAAAAAAGTTGAACTCAAGTTGGCCCGACCACCAATATTTATTGAATTATTGAATATCTATAATCCTGATCTACCTATTCACGCGAATTTACCTATCAGACGTGTTTCACTACGTCCATTTTCTGTGTTGGTCTGATAAATAAGTAAATGAGTATAGAACATGACATCACAGTAATTAGATTAATATATGTCTGTCTATATATTATATTATATTTATATAAGATAATTCAACTGTAACTACATCATATTTACCATATCTGACCTGAATTGAATTTTTGATTTCATTACGTCTAAAACTCAAAACATAGACTAACTGTTAGTTTGTTATGATATACATTTGTCGTTAAACTTAAATATTCCTTCAACTCCTAAAGATCTCAGTTTTTACTGTCCTGCTCTTGGTCTATCGACAACTTGGTCCTGTTAACCCTTACCATATAATTTTATCCTTAAATACTAATATTTACCTATATAGTGCACATATATTAAACTAATTATGCCGATTTAATGTTCTAAATTCGCTTATCCACACTCTTACGCTTTATATTCACGCTAATTAATACATTCACAAAAGGTTACCCAACTAATCTACGGACGTCCCCTTATCAATAGGTATTTAGAAGAGACTGCGTAGGTTCTGCCAAGGTGAGGAGGAAACCTCCGTACATATTATACGCTACTGTGAAGTAAAAGCGGGCGAAGAAAAGACGAAACCAGTAAATATAACTATCAAAATTATGAAGCTAGTAAAAACCTATTTTTGTGATAAGGATGTTGTACAAGAAAACTCTTGAAATAATAAAATGTCTAACGACGTATATAAACCAACCCTATGTGGAGGAGCACAAGTCCACCTTACAGGACCTATGATAGAAAAAAGTCGATAAACTCAAATTAGCCAATTCAACCTTAATATTTATTGAATATCTAACATCCTAATCTCGCATATTCTAGTTGATTTTGCTTATCAGACGATTTCTTCATTTCCATTTTCAGTTTTGGTCTGGTTTAGTATGACAATATTTATAGAAAAAATAAATGGTGAAATGAGTGTGTTGTTCAGTCTTTTTAAAAAGATAGTTCCTACTTACCATAAGTTGTTTTCGAAAATTCGGATTTCGAACCTAAAGCCCATCATCAGGTTGAAGGAGCTGTACAACCACGTCTCTCGACATTGCAAGACCTGATGATGAGCTGTAGGCTCGAAATTCGGATCATTGAAAACAACTTACTGTGTGTAGGAACTATCTTTTTAAAAAGATTTAACAATATTTATGTTCGACAATTCTCATGGTTACAACATCGTAATATATACCGGTCGGAAGTGCGAAGTCGTCGAATTTACTGTACATGCTGCAAGTGCCTTCAATCATTTTATAAGGATAAAAATAACGATAGTTTTTATAACATATACCATGTTCTTATTATGCTACTTATTATTATGCTACTTAGGACACACTGAAGCACAAATACCTAGGTACTATCCCTTGGATGTATCTAATCAGAACTTTGAGGAATCAAAATGAAATTTATGATTTCAAAACGTCCAAAACTCGAAAAATAAATAAAATTAACCTTTTATAATTTACATTTTTCGTTACACTTAATTATTCTTCCAACTCCTACAGACCTCGGTTCTTTCACTCCTGCTTTTCCTAATTCTAGAACAACTGAGAGTCCTAATTTGACGTTTAGCAGAAAGACTACTAGCAAAAGTGTGTTGGAGGTTTCCTCTGCAAAGTTCAACTTCGTGATGATTGACTCCATCAAACATAAATATTATTCTCCGTGGCTATTTCATTTGTCGCTGAGAATCAAATAGATTACACGACATTTGAAAAATGGCAAAAAGGAGGGAAAATTCAAAAGGTGGGGTTGAGATGGGAAGTTAGTGTCCGAGCGGATCGAAGTCACGATAGCTTAAGTGGTAGAGCAGCGGCGTATCTAGCTGACTTTTTTATCTCAACTAAAACCTTAATTAATTGAAAGATATCAATTGGTCAAGCGGACCACGAAAACTAGTGAATAAATATTATTGTGGTTAATTTATTACTGGAAGCAGGTTGTCCAAAGAAACAAAAATACACAATGTATATTAACTTCTTACCCGATGGGTAGTTGGACCTACCCACTCTAAAGGATCTATCTGAAGAATTTCAGATCAATAACTTATTCTTTAGCATTAATCACTTTCAAAATGGTTATTTAATTTAAGGCTGTCGCAAATAACAAATATTTCCGTCTGACTAATTTCTTCTGATAAGTGAGGCGGATCCGAGCTCCAGGTTGTTAGTCACACCGATGTGATTATCTGTATTACTTATCTGATCTTTAGTCGAATGTTATTCGGCGGTCACTTTGCCCAAGCTGTTTAACATAAATACGTTAAAAATCACGCCCAGCCCCGGGGGGGGGCGAATCTCGCATCCTGGAACACGCCAAAGTGATGTCAACGAGGACTTGTTGAGTTAAATTATGACGGGCCCCTGGTCCTAAACAATCACACATTAGATCATCTTTAATTAGAGACTTTGTTTTGACCAATTGTGAGCTCATTATAAATTTCAAAGCCACAGCCCCAAACAAGATACATGGTTGATACATTTAGGCAAATTTATTCAACCGACATGCTCATTTACATAAATGTTAGTTTTGATAAATAGCGGGTAAATGTTGAGTCATACTTGTAAAAAACAAGCTATTGAAAACGGAGTTTATATTAAAAACGCCTGCGTACAAAATTAATCTGCTTACGAAGGATGTAGAGGTGAGAAAAAGCCAAATTTGCAGCCAAACCTAGCTATTTTGAGTCGATTTGAACAATAAAATAAATAACTTTATGAATATTTCCGATATTTAACCAATCAATGTTAATATGCCACCTTTTCATAAAACTTCAGTTTTCAGATTATCCAGTAATCTTTAAGAAGGCCTTCAGGTGGACCTGGGGCGACTTCTTGGTACTTTATTACTGATTTATATAAGCTGAAACCAATATGTACATACATACATACACGCGTACACAGAGTATAGCCTATCACTTGTCCCAGTACACCGTTAATTCCAGCTTCTGTAATTTACAATAAATTACCGGCAGGAGAATCACCTACTCCGAGTGAATGGCAGACCGGGGTAAGACCTCGGTCTTTCCGCCCAGCCGCCGAGGTTGCGCTCCAGCGGCTTTCAACAGCTAGGTCAATTCAGCACCCAACGCATGCAGTTCCTAGATTTACACACTCACTCCTAAATACATACATTCACCCTTTACAACAATTATGTAACTAATCTAATTGAGGGTCAAAGGGATAGTCAATATTTAGCCATCAGCCCTCTTACCCACATTCACGCTAATAAATACATTCACCCTCAATACAAGCTACGGATAGAGAACTATCAGCAATGTTGAACCCTTCAATTAAGTGGGATAGATCGAGCATCCTTTCTCTACATGCTGTACACATACGTGGGCTTTGGCCCAAAAGTACGTGTGTGTGTGTGTGTGTGTGTGTGTGTGTGTGTGTCATCCCCACCTGGCCAATCTTTAATCAGTTGAGGATGACCTTCTTCTGTACGTCAAATCATTCGAGGTGCTTTTGATACGTGAGAGCTTTTCTGCCATTCGGGCCACCGACGCTGCCGCTTTCTTTTAATAATGTTTTTAATGCATTTTTTAGCGACACAGAGCCTTTCGGAGGTTGAGCGTTCCGGTCTTAGCCACCTCGTCCACCTTTTCGTTACCCCTTGGTACTTGATGAATATGACATAACTCAGAGAGGGTTATAGAAGTCCACTTTGTTTAAATAGGATTAATTTCCCAGTTAAATTTCTAATGTAACTTTCGGTCATGATAAACTTGAAAAACCAAGTCCGCCAGCATCACACTAACGGCATTTTTTCCTAAGGCAGAAAGGTACTACGATGCACTTTTAAGAGCCAAGTCCAATCTTCTTATAATTTGTGTCTTTTCTTTGTATGTGATTAGTAAAGTCATTCAGAGTACATGACGTTCCGCTTTATGAACACGAAGTAACTGAAAATCTTTCTAAAACTTTCTACACATTTTCCCAAATTTTATATAAAATGAATCACGAGATGGGCCTAAATAAGGAAAGGTGTGCTTGATCTTCACGAAAGATACATTTAAATAAGATTTTCTACAAATAAAGTTTTTCAGGCTATGAAAAACTGGTAGTTCCCATGATTTAAGGTCAAAGTTCAAGTCGGAAAATCAACCATCAAAATTTTGATACATTTGATCAATTTCTTGAGTACGTCGCGTGTCGAGTTGATTGTTTTTTCTGCAAGTAGCGAAAGAAAAATGGACTACCACAACCTCAGACCACCATAGAGTCATCATTAATTCTATAAGATTAAGATTATGTTTTCACATGTTGGAAGGAGGTTGATCGACATATGACTCGATCGCCGTCAATTGTCATGCATGATCATTTTGACGTTTCAGGTGCTGACGTTCATTCAGCTCACCTCAAAATCCAGGTATCAAGTTGTTTTTTCTTTTTCTTTTTGGAATAAGTTTAAGTGCTAGAAAATGGTCGTTCAACCAGTGTCAAGATTACTCTACATGTTCCCTGACATTAATAGAAATAAAAGTTTTAAAGGATATTTTAAATTAGAGAAAATTATAAATTTTAATATTTAAAATCAGACCTCCAGGAAGTACATATATGATATCTATTTTATAACATAATCATCTGGGGGGGGGGGGTCGGAAGAAATGTTATTTCTCTGGAAATCGAACGGTTTTCCGGGGAAGCGGAAAGCAATTTGCCTTGCGGGTACGCGAGGAGCACATCGCGTGCCCCAGAGACCTAGAGAGTGCCAGGGACGTTCACGAAGCCGAGGACTTGCCCTGTGACTCAGCAAGGCACCAAACGGATGGCTGTGTCCCGCCGAATTTGTTGACTGGCAGAGCATGAAACTCTGACTCAACAGCATGAATCAGAGAAAAAGATTCGGATGCAGCCGCATCCGCTCAATCGCTCTATCAAACCGAACCGAATCTTTTTCTAATAAAACAGAACAAATCTCAGTTCATAAACAATAAGAACTCTTGACTCGATAGCGCTACAAGTAAATAAAACATGGTGATTAACGTTTATTATCTAAATCATCATTATCCACATTATAAAGCAGAGGTTAATTACCAATTAACCAATCCAATTACTGTCTTTCGACTTGCTTGTAAATATGACTCAAATGAATTATCTAAATGTTCAAGAATCAGCTTTTACTTATATAGCTTTATATAAGTTACAAAAAAATGCCAAGAACTAAAAACAAAACAAATAAGTTGATTTTCTCTAGTTTAGGAATGGTAATAATGTAATTAATTAGAAAAAATTGGGATTTGTAGTTAAATTGTTTCTGGCCATTCTGATAGACCTAGTCTTGCTGTTTTGATCTGTCTGTCGCGTTTTTGTATCTCGCCATTTTCATTGGTCAATCTGTCGTTCAACATTATGAATACATATAAATAACATACAAACGAACTTTAAACTGCAATAAGTTTTATTTTATATCTAAATTGTAATATCAATAATAAAAGTAAGTCCGTATGAGTCTACAAAGCCTATCGCACTGCGATCATCAAAATGCTTTAAAATTTCTATTACCTGTCCTTTGCCTAATAAAATAGTTGTTAATTGTTGGAGGCATTGTAGTCATCATAGCGTTGACTATGATTCTGAGGACTTTGGATTGGAAGGACTGAATTCATTGGATATTTGGATACCATAAAGTCCATGTGTCCAAATCGATTTGAATAGTATTTTGTAGAGTGTCAGTTTGTAATCAAGTAGTTTGTAGAGAGGTCCGAAGCGTCTGTTCAGTTCCTGTCTTTTTATTTGGAATTGTCAATTTCTTGTCAGAAGACGTGATTTCGTTGTGAGATTTGTAAAAGCAAGTTGGAATTAGATTGCAGGGAACATGACTATATTGATACTTTTTAAAAGATTATTACAGAACTACATTTTCTTCATAATTGGATTGATATAAATTTACAGTCCTGTATATCAAAATATGTAGTTTAGTTGTTTCTGTGTATATTCCCGTATTCTCTGTGAGTCCTTTTTTTCTTGTTAGACGAATTTCTCAACTGCCAGTGAAAGACAGGACAGCAAAGCCGGACAGGGCAGCAAAGCCGGACAGGACAAAATGATTCGAAGCGACCAAATTTCAGGTTCGTAGGCCCGCAGAAATCAATCAATAGCTAATTCGTTTTCTATCGTTAGGATATATCATAGATTTGCTTATCCTAGATGTTTTAGTCAGTCAGGCGCTTTTCGGCATTTTCTACGTCTTTAGTGGTCGGTCAACCCATTATATAAAATGCCGAAACGTGTTTGATCAAAACGTAGCTTGGTCCTTTTCTATCATTTTGGTCTGCAAATGACATGTATATATAAGAGTGGCAGACCTCTTATTTAGTCGATTTTGATCATTCTGGTCTGCGCGTTTCAACTTCTCTCCATCTTTAGTTTTGGTGTATTCCTATATGTATGCCTAAATCCTGACCAACCACAAAGGATTTTTCTTAAGACGCTTATATTTTTATAAACCATGACAGTATTTGGTTGGGTATGGGTCGACAAATCCAGCACTAAAGATGGGAAGAAATTGACACGCGTCTGTTAAACCAAAACAACACCGCGTAGGCAGATCAGAATGATCAATTTAAAATCACCCCTCAGATCTCAAGAAAGAGTAATTAAATTATACGACGAGATTAAATTGCTCCCGCAAAAGCAGGTTGTTTGTAAATATGAAAAGTTTCTTTGGAGGCTGATTTTTGTACACGATGTTATTTACCTCTGACTCGTTTGTCGATTATATAGATAGACGGTCTTCACCGTGTTAATTGGACGGATTTCTTTCATTTAGAACCGTAACAATGAGTTATCCTCAATGAGTGGGTGGTTGTTAACGTCCTACGCTTAGGAACACCACCCTCCGTTCATTCACGGCTCCAGCTGCTGTGGGGGCAAATTCCGAGAATGGGGTGGAATCCGTCATTGATAAATCCTCAGCCGCCGCCCCCGCTTCGACTACGAGTTTGAACAAGGGATAGGAGCAAACATCCATTTAGCTGACGAGGCCGCGAGGGCGGCGTAACGATGTGTAGAACACTTCACAATAAATTTGGGTCACGGGCGTAGATTCCGAGAAGTCTTAGGGTTAATTTTGTTGGAAAGGTCGGGGGTGGTTTTGAGAGTGGCGCAAAAAGGTATGTTAATGGATATCTTATGGCGCAATCTTTGCTTTATTTTGTTAAGTTTTAGTTTTTCACTATTAAACTGTTCAGTTTTATAAATTTATCAATTCTTAACACATGTGCAGTTAATACTGAAGATACTTCGTATGACACTTGTCAGATACAAGAAGCTGCATCTGCAGTGTAGGGCCACCCTTAAATTTTGGCAAAAAGTGAAGCAAGTATATGGGGAATAAGTAATTTCAAAAAATAACAAAATCAAAACAGACACTTTTTATTTTTAGTAAGGGCAGCTTTTCTTACACTAAAACTTTAACAAATATTTTCTTTAAGGGCCTAGAAAGCATCGTTGAAGTAAGAAATAATACAGAGTGCAGGAAAATAGTCCTTTTTTTCTTTTGACTTTCTATTCACATTTGGATCTCCTTTGGTTTACTTATTTGTTCAACGTTATAATATTCATCCATTTATGTTTAGTGGTCTAATTGACCAAATTACTTATTTCAATTCTTTTTAATATAAGGTCTTAGTTGAGATGAAAAAGCTAGTGTCACGAGCGGGATTCGAACCCACGACCTTCGGGTAATACTCCGCTGCTCTAACCGCTTGAGCTATCGTGGCTTTGATCTACTCGGATAATAACTCCCCATCCCAGCCTACTTTCCAATTTTCTCTCTTTTTGCCATTTTTCAAATGTTGTGTAATCAGGATTCGATTCTAAGCGACTTAAGAAGTGGTCACGGGGATCTGTTAGTGAAGTTGTTTTCTTTACTTATTAAATATTAATCCATTTACGCTTAGTGGTCTAACTGACCTTACACAAAAAGAATAATTAATTGAAATAAGTGATTTGGTCAATTAGACCAAACCTTAAGCGATCTTATAATTTTAGACAAGGGTTTTTCATTTTGATGTTGTTACAATTATTAATTGTGACACAATTTAAAACTTATTTGTACGCATTTATTGCGTTCAAATTTGTTCAAATAAATTGTGTTCGTTACTAATTTGTTTTAACCATCTTAAACTGAAACATCAAGAAGGTATACGATATTTTTCCGGACGTCCTTCATTCCTAAAATGTCCAATTTATTGTTCCTGACGGAAAACTATTCAGAGATAATCGGATGTACGGCTGTTTATGAGGACTAGTAAGAAAAAAGCTCCATGAGGAAGACTGAACTATTTTTTCTTATGAGGAAAGCTAAGTTTCAGAAATTGTTTTAATTTGATAAAAATCAATCATGTTAGCAGTATATTATCTTAAATAAATGGTGTCCTTAAGTAAAAGGGTCATCCGTTTTTAATAATTTTTTTTATCAAATAGTACCACTGGCAAAGATCTCTTCATTTTTCACATATTAACCAACATATTTTAATACATTAATTACCATGAATAATTAGTTTCTAAAGTTACCAGCACGTCAAGTTTTTGTTCTTACTGTCCCAACACCGACACTATGGCCAGGGGTGAACCAAGAAGACGCATGTTAACGCCCACGCCGGCACGCCATTTGAGGGATAAGGGGCGAGGAGATCTCGGGGCTACCGACGTTCAAGGATCTATGGATCTACAGCTTGGATTGGAACTTTTGAAAGACCGAATCGGTTTTTTAACAAAAGGAATGTTGAAGTTGTTGTAGATAGTGAGATTAGTGAAGTAGTAAGTAGCATTGACAATATTCTGATGACGCGACATAGGTCCAAAGTGAACACAGTACTGTCTTGTATAGACTTATTTGAGTTTTGGTCAAAACATTTTACGGGCCAAAAAGTTTTCCTAGTTGTGGTACGGGATTTCGGTAGGACAGAATTGGTGAGAAAGCACGATTTTATGTGAATAACGGATGGGTTTTAAAAGAAGTCTTTCGATGATTTTGGACATCACAGGAAGGGATGTTCGGTTTGTAGATATTTCAGTACTCACAACCACGCTTTACTTTGAAGCAGCTGTCAGTTAAATAGGATTCAATGATATGGCAATAACGACTGGTAGGAAGCGTTTAAATTTTATTCAGGATGCCTGTTTGTCAGACCCAATAGAAACCCTATGCCACATCCAGGAACAAACCAAAACCTTCCGTTCTCTAGGGTGGATGAATTGATGTCAACGACTCTGAAACCTCACTGGAACTTGTGATAAATTGGTGGAAGCCGAATTAGTGAGAAGGAAATTCATGTGGGTATTAAACGTTTTAAATTTGGTTTTCGAACTTTTCGCGTCTTGGATTGGCCTAATGTCAGTACTCGTTGACGCATACATACACCAATTTTAAACCTAATAACTTTTTCCTGTTGGTCTGATATCAATTTTGAAAAAAAAAGAATAAGCGGAAAAAATCGATGTTTCCAATACTAAAATTTGCCTATTTATGCCTATTAAAATGACTATTTATGATTATATCTGGCATTAAAAATCAATGAACCGTGTTGTAATTGGTGATAAAAGAAAGTCCCCAATTTCATGACTGCTTTAGAAGAAATTAAACCGAATGTATCGATGTAGAAAATAAATCTCTTAACTAAAAGTCGTTTAAAAAGACATTTTTTTTAACTAAACCGAGTAACATTTCATAAATGGAATGAATTACCTAATTATTAAAAGTCGGGTTTGTGAAAATTATTACTTCCCTAGTATGAATTTTGTGTGATCATATTTATGTAAATGTAATACCATTCTTGCAACTCAAGGAACTCTTATTTGCTAGAGGGAAAAATTGTTACAGCTTCCTAAACTTAAAACAAAGAATACAAAAATTAATCCTCAAATTGAATACGAAAAAAATATTAAAGCAAATCCTAAAATGGAATTTTCGTATAGACCTAAAATAAATTGCATCATTTTATAAAACTTACACTAGTTTAATGTTAGTAAAAGTATATGATCGCACAAACGGTAAAAAACGGTTTTTCGTGGATTTGATCTAATATCGGGAAAGTCACTAGTAGTAGTTCGGTCAGTGAAAACTAGTAAGCTTCTTGCATTTTCAAACATTTTGTTTGCATAAATTTATATTTTTACATTGATTTAACGTCAAGAATTTTTTCTAGTTTAGCGTCCAACTAAGTTAAGGCTAATTTTTTTATATTTTTGGGTACGAGCTTTCTTCACGTCGGACATTGTGAAGTCACCTCTGGAATTTGTACGATGGACTCCTTAGCGTTGTGGCCAGACCCAGTCTGGATGAGAAATTCATCCCTAGACACAGAATTCGGTTAAATACCAGCTAGAGCAAGAATGCCGTCCTAATAGTTATGCTAACTTTTTTACTGTTAGGTATGGCCGGCTAGACAAGCGGCTATTTATTGAATGGCTTTCAGGTGAGATCACCTGTGAAACCAGTGGGTAAAAACCAATAAATTTGTCATCAGTCGTGATTTGCCCACGGGATGATAAGTAATATCATACACTATTTATCATATTTTACTACAATTAAATTCGTGAAGCTTATTTGGAGAAGGGTTTTTGTTTTATATTAGATAAAACTGAACTTTATCTTTGTTTTACCATAATTTAGTATCTTCGACAAAATAGAGAACTGAGTAGGTAGAGAAATTGTTTATTCTAACAGGTTCTTCTTATTTACACTCCGTTCATTCTAGGTACCTGGAAATGTAGAGTTCTCGAGGAGTGGTGTTAACCCAGCTCCTCCCAATCGTATGACCGAGAGAGAGAGAGAGAGAGAGTGATTAAGGCACATCACCTTATGACATAAGTAGACCAGTTCAGGAGCAAACAACAACAAACATCACCTGATCGGCTACTGGTGCAAGGCTTTCGGTCATTTCCTTACCAGTTTACTTTCTCCAGGATGGTGTTACGGAGGTGGGGAAGATATCTACTGCGCATTTTATCGTTGTACCCAAACTTGAAAAGCAAAAACAAGTCTGATCTATTACTTGCTACACGCTTTAATAACTGGGTTTTATATTCGGAAACACTAGTGTAAGCATACAAATAACGACAGAAATGGAAACTTGTAAAATAATATTGCATTCATTTGAGTTTTTCGATATATGAAAATAAAAAAGTCCTACGAAAATTTCCTTTCGTTTTAAATATTTTATTGTATGTTAGTTTACAAGAACTCACAGAAAGTGATAAAGGGTGAGTAAGAGACAGAAAGCAGAAGGGAAGTCACAGAGAAAGAAAGGAATAGACACAGAGAGAATGAGAGGGAGAGGAGAGAGAGAGAGAGAGAGTGAGAGAGAGAGAGAGTGAGAGAGAGAGAGAGAGAGAGTGAGAGAGAGAGAGAGAGTGAGAGAGAGAGAGAATCAATGAATGAAGGAATATATTTTTATTTTAAAAAATTTGCCAATTTAGGTCTCACACTACTTTTGAGAGAGAGAGAGAGAGAGAGAGAGAGAGAGAGAGAGAGAGAGAGAGAGAGAGGACAGAAAGACAGACAGACAGAGAGGGCAGAGAGCGAGAGATAAACAGAGAGAAAGAGAGAGAAAGAGTGAGAAAGAGAGGAAAAAAGAGGAAAGAGAGATCGTGATAACTAGATATAAATAGCATATAGATAGGAACAAAAATATATCGATAGGTATAGTATAACACTGGCATTATGTGCTTAACTACAGCCGGTGGCCCTATGTTAAGAAAGAGGTTCGAGGTCTACGTCGTTTCTTGGGATGGGAAAATGTAAGTGAGGACTTAGGCAGTAGAGTTAGTAGTAGTTAGGATTGTGAGCTTGGTTTTGTACATGGAAGCGGGATCGTATCAGTTCGTTGTCAAAAGGAATGTCGAGGTAGTTGAGCATAGTGAGGATAGAGACGAAGTAAGGAGCTTTGAAAATTGGCCAGGGACATTCGATTGGAAAGATTGTATGCGCTGAATTATTGGATGGCTTAGAGGAAGTCCGAAGTCGGTATGAGTACGATCAAAACAAATTTCTTTCCTAAGCGTTTTCGCAGTCGCCCAATTAAGTTGCTGGCTCATAAATCTTATGTGGGGATTCCACGTCAGTTTAAGTCTAGATAAATTAAGTATCTGATATGAGTGAAAGTCGTAACTCCTTGTTTATGTACAGTGAAGTTCAATATCAGTGTACCAAGTACTGTGTCTTCATTAAATCTTATCTTGTACTCCACTTTTTACAAACCTCAATTGATCTTGGTTGTTTGAGGTTGCTTGAATATGACTCAATCATCCACATAGGTGAAATGATAGTTTTCCGAAATATTTAGAGTGTCAGCAGTATAAATGATATAAAGGACAGGACCAAGATGGTCCCTTATCGGACGTCGCCTGTATTGGTCTGATATTTGAATACTCGTTGCCGCATCACTCTGAAGCAGCGGTCCATTTCGAAGTGTAATAGCAATAGTATAATAGTTAAATAATATTTAATATATGATAATGAAGTAGGTAGGAATAATTTTATGTTTATAGAAGGTATATAAAACTAAAAAGCTTCTAAAACATGGGCATATATTTAGGTCAATTTTTTAATGATTAATATGAATATTCAATAAATATTGTCACAATATTTTCATAATTGATAAAAAATGTATTAGGTCTTTGTGCGGTGCCTGTTCAACCTACTGTTATAATCGTGTTTTAGATTATGCTCTTATGATTCAACGAATAATGAGGAAAAGTAAAAGTTTTGTTTAAATGGAAGCAGCAAAGTTTAGGTAGAAAAGAAATCGACCGAGGATTCCGATCACTTCATGCCCGGTTTCGTAACTTGGAGAAATATCGTAATCGTTGACATTAGTCATAAATCCTAATTTGTTTGTACCACGATGGTCAGAGTCAGGTGGAAGGATAGTCGAAACAATTTCCAACGGTCGTTAATATTTGTGACCGGCGCCGGTGTCGGGTGATTTCAACAATCCTAACTTGAGTTTGAAACCGAATGGAATTGGGCCTTGTACTGGATGTTGACATTGACTTAGTTTGCGGGCCGTGTGACCCACTCCGTTTCGCATTCCGCCGTCTGGGAAGGGAGCAGGCTCGGGACGCGTGAGTGATTTTCCTACGGCGATCTAGGCCAGCAGGGGCAACGGGCAAAACACATTGCGCAACTGACTTTTTCTGCCTCTTTTCGAACTTGTGCCCGTGCCTCCATCAGCCCGCGGACTGCAAGAGGGAATTTTACAAACTATTTGCACTTTTGGTAGTTACTGTATTGGTCTGTCGGACGTATCATCAGTTGTATATTTGTGTGATACTTCGTGATATTTTATTATGAATTGTTCGCTTCACTTGTTCGACAATATGCTTAAACGTGTCTGAAAGTACAAAACTGCGAGAATAGTCGGACCAGAGTCGTCGCAAAGATCAAAATATACTTTTATCACTCCGTGGAAATCAAGAAGAAACTCACAAACCATTTGCACTACGGTCGTTTCAGATCATTATTGCATCTCTTGTTTTGCTATTGTTGGCCTTATTATTGTTGCTTCGTAATTTCGTTGTCATAAGTTGTGAGTCTGTGTGATATTTTGATTTATCCTTTATTGAATTTTCTGAAATTTTCGGCAAAATATTGACGCAAAACACGGATCAGGATGTTCGAAACGATTAACAACCAAATTTCCGATTCTTCACTTTGCTGACATCAATCGCGTTTTGACAAATCACTTCTGCATCAATGGTGGATTTCGAAGATATTTTGTGACTCATAATTATGATGATTTGGTGCACTTGTTCGACGAAATACTAGCACATGGCTAAAAGAATAAAACATCGAGAATTGACGTTCCAGGGTCATCGCAAACGACCAAAATATAGGGTCATCATCTGCAGAATGAATTATCACAAACTACTTATAATTTAGTTCTATCCGATCATTGTGGCATCTCTTGATTCGCTGGTTTTGGTCTATCATACGTGCTTTGTCATTTCGCCATCATCAGAGGTCTGTGAGATATTTTAATTGAAACTTAAATTAATTCGGAGAAAAGCCGAAACGCATCTAAATGGCCAAACCAGCGTGATGAGGCGGTCCGGGATGTTTGGGAATTATTTCCATCATTCTATAGTCTTCAAGGAGAAATCTCACTATTTCGAGTTTGGAACCTTAAGCAGACCAGATCAGTAGGAAAAAACAAAGCTACAAAAGTTTTATAGATCAAATAACAAATATTACATAACGAGGTGTCCGTTGAACCTTGACTAACGCAGGTACTTTTTCCTTGTAGGCATAACCTAATTTTGACAATGAATCAGTATTTCTAAATTAATTAAATACGGTAATCGAAGGGGAAACTGTTGTATGTGGAATTTTTATTCCAATAAATTTGGCATAATTTTTAAATAATGGGGTTGAATTGTAAGACCAATAAATGTTAATTGTTGATCAAACGTGAATTGTTACTTCCATTACTGAAAATGGCGTGAAGCGCGAAATGAGTGCAACTTAAACCAGCGAGAAATGAGGACTCTGTAAAGCGATAAGTGTCGATCAATTCAACATGAGTTAATCCACCAACCAAAACAGTCAACTTTAGAGAATATACACCAAAAAATTTCTCTTCAACTCCTATAACAAATTACAATTTTCTTACAAATTCTAATGTTTATTTTTACTTGCTCTAAGTCAATAGTTGTTTGTTTATACAATTAGTAAAAACGGTAAATATGAATCATGCTTTGAGCCTTGGGGTTACCCAGCGGCTGTTTAAAAATAAGGCATTTGATCCAAACAAGGATTCTGTGGTGATTGCTCATATCGTAGACGCAGCTTTTACTGCCGCTTCTTTTCCAAAGTGGTGCAAGTCAGTTCAAAGAATCGAAGTACAAACGGTTCATCTGTACTTGGATGAAATCACCGGAGTGGCCCGCTCCCAATCTGCAAGAACGAAGTGAATCGTGCAACTCGGCCAATGAATCAACTCGGTAAATCGCGCGGGGCTTACCCGCTTTCAAAGAACAATCAAGGACGGGACTTCAAAGTCTGTCAAAGTAGTTTTAGGAAACTAATGACTGAACACGAAGTTCACTAGTTAGCAGAGTCTCTTACCTCTGAGAAAAATCCATGCAGTTGCCTTACTTTTTTGTACTAGATCTCTTTTTTATTGATTAATATTCACCGAATGGAATGCTTTACTTAAATAACTTTGTTAGGTAATAAATTAATTTTTTTCTTATAATCCAGTATATCCATTCCGCGGTAAATTTGTTATCAATTACGTTCAGACCTTTCGCCATCTTCATTGAATAACTTATTCCTTTCCTCACCTTATGTAACAAAACAACAATATTTTCAATGAAATGGGCAAACCAACCTTTTAAATGATAGTGCAATTTTTTTCTCTTCGAGAAATTCATTCATTTACGAGATAACTGTGCAATTATGACGTTCTAAGTAAAAAATATGAAAACTGATTCATGAGTGTTACATAGTCATAAAATGCTAATAAAAGGATCAATGTAAATTAGACTTTGAGTATCAAGATTCCGTTTTCGTCTAAGAAATTTCTTGCTATATCTTGAACTAAATATATTTGAAATTGTTATTTACACCATTAAAATGTATGGCATATATCTTATTCCCGGATTATTTTTCAAAACAAACAAAGGATAAAACTGTGAGCTTGTTCAAAGTATATAAAAGGTAAAAGAATTTGGAAAATTTGAAGAAGAATTAGTAACAACACTGCGATCAAAATGGAAGAAATAATAGTTAAAGGAAAACTAAGATCACTAAAGCCACCTTTCGTACAAACACCTTAAACCAATTGAGAAGTTGCATGGGGGATCAAAACAGTTTTATTTTTTAAAATCATTGTGCGATCATATCTACTATCGATGTTTTTGGATCAGGGATGTTGTCCAAAAATGACAATTACTACACTACCGCCAAGCTTTCGTCATTTATCATACGACAAAGACAGGCCTGGTACTGCCCTCTGCAAACATTGGCATGATCTCAGTCATTCTTTCAATTTTGACAATAAAAAGTTATCGAAATAGACAATTCCCAAACATGTAAATAATCTGAGTGTAACGTATAGCGACACTATGTGATATTTTATAACCAATCTGTGCTACTAATATTCAAATTCTCTAGTCGGTTTTAGTTACTAAATCAGATCTCGTTCTGAATAAAAATTGATAATTAGTTTTATATCATAAGTAAATACGGTTGGCTCAGGATGAGTATTTATTTATTTGTAGAAACTACCAATTTAGAAAAGTACTTGTAAAAAAAAGTTATAATGATGTATCTATATATATAAATTTAACAATTGACCTAGCGACTACATAATAAGTAAATAAAAATGGAAATGGGAACTATTTTAAGTCTAATAATTTTTATATATCAATATTAGTTATTGTTTATGAATGTAGTGCCTTGTGGAGGGGAAAATAAATGTCGAAAGCTTGTCGGTAGTGCAATAATTGTCATTCTTGGATCCCTGATCCCAAAACATCAATATGGCATGCTGGACGCTCATCACACATGAAATATTTAAATAAATACAATCGCTTTATTTCAACCTTTGCCCACTAATCAACACAGCAAAAATAATCAAAATATCGATATTTTTACAGAAGAGATAAGAATGAACGTTTTTGGCAAAATCCCTGCTTACGGAAGTTTTAAAGATTAAAATTTTTAACCTTGGGAACGCCGATTTCAATTAAATCTTTTGGTGATAATAGACACAAAAAATGCAAGGCACTGTAAGCTTTTAGTCAAAATCCATTCACAATCGTATCGTTTCCACTGTACTATTCAATGCATATGTTAAAGGGGGTGACTAGACGTGATATAACCAATTTTAATAGAACTTTTTTAAAATTCATAATACATAGATCGAAAAATCAGAACGTTCAAGTCAATGAAACCTTGAAGGCTAGAAAATATTGTAATTTACATAATTTTCTTCTAAACCAGGTTTTCTGCCTTTGTCGTACATGTGTTTCAAAGGTATCACATATTATTCGATTTGTTCTGTTATATAGAATAAACAAATAAAATGCAGGATTGTATTGAATGAGATTAGTGATATAAAAAGTTACAAAACCAAAGGACGCTTCCAGTAAAGTATACCTACAAACCATTGGTTTAAAAAAAATCGGATTCGATTAAGCGCCCTTTAAAGTACAATAAATATGATGTTTTTATAGGAAACAAAAACGAATAGATATTTTTGGCTTTTAAAAAATATTTCAACCCTCTTTTCTACGCCACTCGTTCGTACAGCTCAATTTGCCCCCCCCCCCATTGTTGATTCTTTTGCAAAATAGATCATTATTGTTATATTATTTATTTATTTTTGGAAAGAAAAAAGTTAATCTTTGTTTTCTACACCCAAAAAAACCATAAATACAAGTGCTTTGAAGGTAAAAGATCAAATTATTCGCCTTCCAAATACGATCGATTTTTTTAAAAACAAAAAATGGTGAAAAAAGAAAATTAAAGATTTTCAACAAATAAAGGTGACGAGGGAAAACGCCTGCAGTTATTACATTTTAAACAAGTCTGATTACATTAAGCACCGTACGGCCTGGAAATTTCCGTCTGCCGGAGGTCAATGAACACATCAACAAACATCAGTGAAAAAATATAATTAAAACACGTAAAACAAGTAAAGTCAAAACTTGAAATTTAGATTGTACAGCTTGCTATCTTTTTTTAAATTATTATTTTTGTAGGAACAACTACGATAGTTACGTAGGAGCGAGAAGCAAAGTAGGTTAAAATATTATTTTTAGCGAGAAACAAATTTGATATTCGTTTTTCGCACCCAAAAACCACTGAATACTAATTTTTGTTTTCCCATTTTCGCCTTCAAAATGCCATTTTTTGGGAAATTCATAAAAATGCGTTGACACTGAAACGATTCCACCGATCTACAGGAAACCTTACTTAGATGGTCTTCATAAATAAATTAAAATTGAATATGTAAAATAACAGTTTTTTAATAATAGTTGTTGTTTTTTTTTTGGCTTTTTCCTCCTTCCTTGAGGAGTTCCTTATTTTTCTCACTTGTAATGTCATGAAATTAAACTTTTGCAAAAAAACTGAAACAAGACATATACAGCTTTTTAACTGCTAAAATAACGTTAAATTTGGATAAAATCGAAGATGTAAATTTTTAAGTGCAACATCGGACATCGGCGTAAGAAAAATTTGCCCCTGGCGAATTCAGCACAAAAATTCCTATTTTTTATTGCTAAGAAAATTCGTATTTTAGGCTTTAAAAGGGTGCTTTAAATGAATCCAAATTTTACCTATTTTACTGGAAATTCAAATTGGTTTTGTAACTTTTTAGATATCTAATCTCAATCTAATTCAATAAAAAAAAATTAAAAAAACACAATACAAAATAAACATTGAAAAACATGCACTATGGAGGCAGAAAATCATCCTCGGGTAAAACGCTGGGATGTGTATCTTATATCTTCTTTTCGAATTGTAAATGTAAAAAAATTGTAACTACTGTAGTACCAGATCAAATTTGACAGGTGCCTTCTATTTTCTCTCTCTTTAATAGAAGGTAAACCAGGCTTGAAATCACTGCATTCATCACTGATTCAAGCCGATAATCACTTAGCATAATCAAAATAGTCTAGACCAGGTCAATCGGCGGAATAAAACCACCAAAGTTGCAATTACATGATAATCATATTCATCGAAGGAAGAAGCTGGGGAAGCTAGGAATCCGTGGAACCACGTGAATCCCCACCTGGAAGAAGTGCTGACTCAGTGGGCACACGTGGCCCTGCATGGAAAAATACTTGGACGGGAGACCCCTTGATGCATTTCGCCGGGACCATCACCTGGACCGGGTGACGACCGGTCCAAGAAAGGATAACGGGACCCGGGGGCCGAAAGGAGACTCTCCATAGGACGCTCCCAGTCATTGCTCTTCCCCGATGCTCTCTCTTTTCTCTGTCTCTCTCTCTCTCTCTCTCTCTCTCTCTCTCTCTCTCTCTCTCTCTCTTTCTCTCTCTATCTATCATCTATCCATCTATCATTTATCTATCATTAATCTATCATTTATCCATAATCTATCTATCGATCTACATAGAAATGCGGAACCACAAGAATTACAAAAATGTTTTTTGCTCCAACAATTTTATGTTGAACTATAATTTGTTAATTTGTTTATAAAGTTCGGAAGTGTAACAAGAATTAGCTATTTGTAGCTTGGTCGTATCCCACATGGATTTCCTCCTCTAGCTTTTTTGGTTTTTTAGACGCGTTTCAAAATTTCCCCATTTCTAGTGTTGGTTTTTCATATTTTCATGTTTACTAACGTACAACCTGACTACCTCAAATAAACTGCGAAGACGGCGAAAGGAAAAACGCGTTTGACAGGAGAATATATAGAGGACAGGTTGACCAGAATGGGTTGAAACGATCAAGCAGCAGGTTCATCACACTCAAGAAGAAATCTTACAATTCATAAATTGCGCGCTAAGGCAATTTAAATTAAGTCGAACGTCTTCGCTCCTTGAGGAATGCACGAGTCTGACACGAATCCACGCCCACGAATCAAAAGCCCATTATCAGCTAAATGGTTGTCGACCCCACAGGTTAAAAGGAACGATACGATATAATTTAGATGGGATTTTTCTTAAACATATTGAATTTTTTTGAGTTTATGTAAACACAAAATCAATTATTGAAATACAAGTTTTTAATATAATTTTGATTACTTATGTAGTTTTGTTTTTATACAGCGAATTTTTGAATATTTGTTACTTGTTCAATCTTTATGGATGTGCGAAAAACAATTTTGAAAATTTATTATTGAAATAAAATATGCGATCATTTCAAATGTACATAAAATATAAGTGTACATATTTTTTATAATATTGTAAGACCATAAGAGAATTTAAGGTTTATTGCTTGAAAACAGAACGCCTGTTAGCAGGATCGAAATAGCCAAATATTTTCTAAAAAAACAACTTCGTTATTTCGGCTCCTTGCTCAAAAAAACAAAAAATTGGGAACTCGAATGACACAAATATAACGTAATTAGATTTATTTCTCTGAAACCTATAGCCTTACAAGCATCTATTGATTCCAAGTCTTATAATTTTGATTTTCCTTTTCTTTTCTTCCCTTTGATATTTTCTATAATGGATGGAATTATTATTGTACTATTTGTCAGACCTGTTAGAAGGCTCAGGATTTTTTTTAAATAAAAATTTTGAGATTAAATATTTTAAGGGGCGGGGATGGCCGCAAAGGTTTAGGCGTTCGTTAAAACTTTATTTGTACTTGTTTTAAATTTGAGATTATTCGCTGTCATGGAACGACGAAAGGATACATCCCAGTGGTGAGCCTCTAACATTATATTTTTTATTTTGTGTTATTATGAGATTATATCAAGTGTGGTTGCTAACCAGTACTAATTTGCAGATAATTTGTAAATATAATTTACAGTTGATACTGGGTGTATGCAAGTCAGAAAACTGAATCTACATTGGGTCACTTGTTGAGTCCGTCATCACTTCAGGTTTTTAAACTACGCAAACGCCTTTCGGCATTGTACCATCTTCGGTGAAGATAATTTGTGATTATAATATATAGAATTAAATATAACATCTGAGAAGGGTGGATCCTAACCCACCCATTAGCACATCATTCTTGAATCTTGGCGATAGTGATGATAATAATAAATTTATCTTTATATCTTTTTTTTTTTTTTTTTTTTTTGGTAGTCACTAGCCTAAAATAAAAAAAACCTGGTGATTATATCGAACTATATCGAACCAATTAACCTAGGATAGTGAAAAGGTGATGTTTACTCTGTGTGAATGTGAATGAAGGAAGTGCGTCAAGATGAAAAACGCAACAATTTACCTTTGTCGAAATTTGATTTGGCCAAAGCGTTATGACTACTTTTCTCACAATTTATACATACATTTTCTAAACAATGTATATATATATATATAATGGAAAGTGGAGAGGGCACAGCTCAGTGGTGAGCCTCTAAAAGTTACACTGTTTCATATTATATTTTGAATAGGTTACGAGATTACGTTAAGTGCGATTTCTAACCAAGTATAATTAATAGAAACTGAACATATTTTATAGGATTAAATATAATATCTCAGAACAGATTATCTTAACCCTTCAATTACACACCATTCTTGAATATTGGTGATAATAATCGTAGGATGAACGGTAACGACCAAATTCCAGGTTCATGAGCGATTTAAATAGTTTTATTCCCAGATTTTTTCAGTTTCTCGACGTTATTTATACTCTTTCCAATAATTAATCGTTTTATGTAAGTTTTTTGGTTGAAATTAAAAAGTTAGTACCACAAGCGGGATTACACTAACTTTTTCATTTCAACCAAAAAGCTTACATAAAAAGATTAATTATTCTTAATCTGTAAAAACCCTGCATATTCTTAATAGATGCAATAATCACTAAAGTCATCCTAAAAGGACAATAATTTCTACCATATACAACGAAATATTTTATTAATCATAAAATTAGACAAATTGTAGTGAAATATTAAAAGAGAGAGAGAGGGAGAGAGAGAGAGAGAGAGAGAGGGGGGGAGAGAGAGAGAGAGAGAGAGAGGGAGAGAAAGAGAGAAGACATAAAGATAAATGGAAAAAATGAATGAACGTGGAATGGAGCGAGGTTGGCATGGTAGAGCGGGGGAACAAGACTGCTCCGAGCTCCTTCCGTATCATGTGCTCCTGGCAACATTTTCGGCTCTCGTGTGCAAAAAGGGCCTAAAATCAAAATGAATGAACGGGGTGGGGATCCTCGAGTCTTTTTCTTCATTTGTCCGACAGTTTTGTTCCATATTCTCAACTAATTTCGTTCGTTACTTTGTTTCTTCCAGAAAATGTATTCGAAATCAGCCGGACTGATTCAATCACGTTCATTCCACAATAAATTATTAATTAGTCATTAGTTGACGTGAATACTGACGAGTGCTTGGATTTCCGCATATTCCAAAACTCTTCGTCATCAGATTTTATCGGCTTTTATGGCCAGCCAACTAAAAGACGTAATTACCCACCACTCTTTTTATTTTTATGTATTTAATTTATTATGTATTTAATCGTTAATGTTATATAAAAAATTATTTAATAATCCGCTGTTATTATTTTATTTTAAACACAAATTATGGCATTTGAAATAGTGATAAATAAAAAGATCCAAACAAGGAAAACCTGAATGCAATGCCAATAAATAACAAATAACATTTTTTTTATTCGTGGATCGTGTCTATAATTTTTATCTGCGCTGTTTTGACTGAAAGAGTTTTGTTTTCCCATCATCTTCAGTATTCTCAAAAGCTAAGAGTGGATTTTCATTTTTTATCTATGTATTTATTTTTTGTTAGATTGATCAATTGAGCAAACATTCTATGGGAAACACACTAAGTGACATAACGAGATAATTCAAATTAAAAGAAAAACAAAAACGAAGGGTCATCGAGTGGAGAAGCTATCCAGTGATAGCACTCCTAAATTAAAAATCACCACTCGCACTCCCTGAGAGATCACGGGGCCACTGCCGTTTTAGATGTCTAGGAGGATTACTGGGAAAAGGAAAGTAGTTGTACATGGCGATTTGAATGGGGTTGGACGTTAGTGTGGTATTGTTTTGGGAGGAGGAAAAACGGAATTATTAGGTCGTTATGGATAGTGTGGTTGAAAACAATGGGCGTTCACGATGGATCTAAGGATTCGTCCGGATTCTGTAGAGATTGGAAGGTCTGGTTGAACCTTATAGTTCTATGCCGTATGTCCATATTGGTGCTTTATGTAATCGCTATCGTCGGTTCAGTTTTATCTTCTTGATTCCAGGTCAGTCCTTTGTCTAGATTCAGCCGATGACGTTATAAATGGGAAGTGATTTGAGATTATAATAGATGAAAAAATGCGACGGGGGTGAAGATTATGTTTTATGATTTTGTGGCGTTTAGTGATTCGCCATTTTTTTTAACCTTTTTCAACGGGTATGTGTCTGCTGTAGGGTTCGCTGAGTAATGACAGTCGGAGTTAGAGGATAAAATGGCGGTGTCTTCAGAGTATGTTAGGATAGTTTTAGGTCAGAATAGTTAGGGTTTGTCATTTAAAATCATGATTTTAGATTGGCACTTATCACCAAATCAGCGTGACTAGTCAGATCAAAAATGGTGGTAGTATACCAGGTTACAATTTCTTTAATAATAATTGCCTTTTTTCATATGTTTGGCTTTCAATTAAGGAAGTTATCTATTATATAATGTTTATTGTTTTTATTTTGTGTTTTTATATAAAGTTTTGTAAGTGCTGTAGATAACGTAATATGAATGAAAAATAGCACACCAAAGTTTTATTATACACATAAATTGTATTACATTTCATATTTTATATATACATATATTTGGAATTAGGTTTTGACCGTTTACTAATACAAATAAAAATAAAATAAATATAGATTAATTACCCTGCAGACCCCTAAGGAGTTTTTTATATTCAAGATCATAAATATTTTGGAGTACTGGAAATTACTTGCAAAGCTAGTTTAAAATTGATTTATGTTAGGGGGCTTATCCCCCAATTACCCGGAGAAGGATCGTACTCTGGGGTAGTGAGAATACATGTGTGAATTTAATTTATTAGCGCGAATAGCGTGGTTTATCCCTTATTTTCCGATGAATATCGAGTATTCGGCGTAGTGTGAATGCTAACCATGCTATCGTCTCTGCTTCTGTGTATATGTATTATATTGTCCTCAATTGGGGAGACCCTGAGGTACAGAGAGGCTGGCAATACCATAAAGAAAAGAGAGAGTTGGTTACGGTTATATCATAAAATGAACCACATCCTCTTTTGTCCATAAGTTACACAATAAACCCTATATACGCTATCATTTTAAATAGCCAACACAAGTCCATAAAGTTAATCGGCTGTTCATTCAAGAAGTAACAATGCCCAGCTGCTTACAGAAGGTGAACCTACATGATTCTTTAGCGTTCGCCGAATACTCATCCTGATTCTCACCTTTACTAATTAATTTGGTAGTTGGCTCTTCAGGAGCGATACATTATATAAGGGTGGACAAGTCGCAACGGTATTTTTCAAAAAGAGTCAACCGACTCCGAAACCCCAAAAGGTCTTTTTTTTAACCACCTCAATCGCAAGCCTCTAGGAAGTCTGCAGGATGGAAGTGTACGTGGGCTGAAGAACGTGGAAGATGTCCCCTCGCCTGTTGAGAAAGGTCGCTCAATGTATCACACTTGATCGGGACTGCAGGCCTTGGCCCTTTATAGGGAGCGAATAGGCATGGCACCAGATAAAAACAGTCCTTAGGGATGAGAGTAGGTTGTGGGTTTTTAAATAGTGTATCTAGTAATTATTTTTTTGTGTACATTTTCGGATGATTGTATGTTTGTATCACAGGGCATTAGAGGCTGAAAAAATGCCTGCATTTAAAACAAATATGGTTCAGTCCTGATAAAATTCCATCTATAGAAACATGGAAAATATGAATGAAAAAAAAGAAAAGTAAGGCCAAAATTAAAAACTTGGAATCAATAGACCGAATCGTACGACAGTAGTTTCAGGGAAAGAAATCTCATGACTGACATTATACAATATTTGCGTCATTCAAGTTCCCAATTTTTTTGTTTTTAGGACAAGATGCCGAAATAACGAAGTTAACTTCTAGAAAAATTCGGCTATTTTGATCCTGCTAACAGGCGTTGTCAAGCAATAAACCTTGATTCTCTTATGGGCGTACGATATTAATCAATGTGATATGTGTTCAATTTGGGCAAATTTCATCTTCTATTTATATGTATTATGTTTGATCATAAAGTCATTCATGCATGAGCACAGGATAAATCGTATTTCGAAACATGATTGAATGTTTTGAATCACCTTTTTTTTTTTTAATTTTAAGTAGGTCAACAATCGTCAATCGGCTGATCACAAAAACAGGTATTTCTTCAAGTATTTGATAAGATTTTATTTGCTTACGTTTTTCCTGTTTCCTGTTCACCTGGTATAAGCGGGTCTTTTTAGTGTAGATACTGACTATAAAAAATGTGGTTTGCAAGTGGAATAAAATAAAATCTATGCGCGTTATGTGATTAGTAGACTCCCGAATCATACATCTTACACCAGGGGGTTGGCAATACTTGCTACAATGGTGTAATCTCTAGAAAATCAACAATCCCCCCCCGCAGTGCACAACTGCCAAAAGCGATGACAATTTGCGGGTGGGTGGCGTCGTTGTGGGCTTACGCAACTTTTAAAGTGCATATGGACATGGGGGTCGAACAAGTTGTTTACATTGAACAAACGTTGAAAGATAACTTTCACGGCGGGAATCCGATTCATTTCCGGAGCCAGAGGAACTCCGGTTTTCTAGCTTGCGACTCGGAACCTCACGGGCACCGTGCCGAGAGATGTCGACAAGTTTAATTGGGGTAAATTGAATTTTTAACAATTTCAACTAATTATCTCGTCTATTGACTACAATTTATCTCAAACTGTAAAATTTATGAAATTAAAAACATAGTTACGTTTTACAAAAAAAGCGTACATGCGTTGGGATCATTTGTTTATTTGGAGTGTCGGAACGGACGCGTTCCTAGATTTTACGATGACAGATAAGGTTTAATCGGAGTCAATTTCCTTTGACGCAATTCACGCGTTTTAATCTTGGTTCGTGTGAATTTATCAATATGCTGTGCGATGTCTCATATCCTATGGATTTACCCATCGTACAAGTTTAAGGAAGGAATTTTCGGTTAAAAGTGCATTTATCAAAAGGCAAAAAGCAAATTCGCGTTATCACATCTGCTTTAGCACATGTCCATAAATCAAGGCTAATCATATTTGGAATTATGGTAGTTTGTTGTTGTTCTGACTCCCTGACCCATAGAACCACCGGAGGAGTTAATTAATTTTGGTTTCGTGCCAGTTTATCTATACGTTGAATTGTCTTATTTCCTGCGGGTTTATCAATTGACAACGACAGTGATAGAGAGGAAGCATCGGTTAGTAATTAATATACACTGAAAAATTAATAATTGATTTAAAATGTAAAAATTACATTAATAACTTGTTTCCCTCTGTAGAGCGTTACAGTTAGTTAGAGTGTTACTTATCCTTTTACACTCTTTAGCTTAAAAATAAAGAAAATCAATTTCTCAAATTCTGCTAACTTGGATCCAACAGAACACTTATGCTACATGATAAAAATGCTTGTATGCTCCGTCAAACAGCTCTTTGGGATTCAATTTTACAAGACGAAATCCGATCGCTTAATTAAATAATTTTTATTATAACTCGTGAATTTATGTTCTAATTTTATTTAGTTTACATTTAAATAAATATGTTTATTTAATATAACGATAAAAATGCATAAGGTAAAATAAACAAGAAAGTACTAGTGCCCGATTTTTTTTTTCCTTTGAGTGAATTTACAAATCATCCCAGCAATTTATAATAAATAATATTTTCCATTTCTATTAAATATTAAAATACCTTCTAACAGTATATTAACTTATAGTATGGATGTATGTATTTATTAGCGAGAATGTTCGCTGAATGAGTTTGAATGAAAACCGACCGCTCTACGCAATCTCCAAAATTCCAAATACCCTGAACGGCCTTGGTTTTAGTTAGTGGTATAGTATGAATGAAGAGTGGCCCTTGGCGGAATATTGAGTACCCCCTTTATGTTTTCATTTGTAAATAGTTTAGTATATATATATATATAAAATTGTGAAAAATTGACCAATAACTAGTATCTGCGAGAACGATGATGATATGTGGTGTTTGCGCCACCATATGTGGTGTTTAGGCTATACGTTTTCAAGTGAATTGTGATGCATGAAAAAATGCAGAAGAAAAGCAAGTGAAAAATTGATTGAAAGCTATCTGATCTTGTGTCGGAAAAATTAACTTTAGGTTTGCTTGTTGCTCTGGCACAGCTCAATTTCAAAAATACTCCCTTTTTGACCCATCACAGTTTATCAATACGTTGAGTGATGTCTCATTTCCTATCGATTTATCTATCGAGAATGACAGTGTGACAGAGGAATTTTTGGTTTACAATATATTTACCCTACTGAATTTTAGCTGCTGACGATGAATATAAAATTAGCTTTATTGCTTTTTGTCTACTCATGGCTACTTGTGCTTAAGATTGTGGTTTGATTTACTAGAATACTGATTCTACAGGTTGAAATTAAACGCTTTTTTAATCAGTAATATTTAACTATCTATATATAACTATATATTATTTTTTTATAGTATTCAAATAACTTTTGATTGTTGGTTGTCCTGACAAATATCAAATTAAAAACCACTTATATTCCGATGGAACTACCAAAGAACTTTATCTAATATTTACTATGGGCCAGTTTATCAATACGTTGAGCAATGTCACATTTCCTATGGATTTATCTACTGTGAATAACAGTTTTCCAAAGGTATTTGTTGTTATTTACTGTACTGTATTTTTGTCTGCTGACTATAAACAGAAAATTAGCTTTATCGCGTTTAGTCCATTTCCTGATAAAAATCAAGGCTAAGGAGTCCTCCTTTCCTTTTTTTATTCTAAATTTACATCCATGTGTAAGGAATATTAAAGTTTCTTCTATTACTAAATTAATTTTTGCTCGGTAGTTGTTTATAATAAATAATATTTATCTTAACTTTTAATTTGTTAGTTGTTTTGGGAATATTTAAAAATACCACAGCTAGGAAATTCGCTTTATCGCTTTGCCCCGATCACATGTAACCACTAACAATGAAGGTTATTTATAATAAATAATATTTATCAAATGTATTAAATACAAAAGTTTCTTCTAATATTAAATTAACTTTTGGTTTGTTGTTCAAAAAAGCTCTCTCTTCTACCCATCTCTTCTACGCTATTTAACGTTCGCTTCGTGCCTATCTATCAGATATACGTCCGTGATGTCTCATTTTGTTTGGATATATTTGTTGTGAATGACAGTTTTGCTAAGGAATTTTCTGTTAAAAATATATTTACGAGACTGCATTTCTGCGGTTGACTATAAATAAAAAATTAGTTTTATCTGTTTCCGTTTATCATTTGACAAAAATAGAAACCACCGAAGAATCTTATTTCATATTTGATTCATGCTGGTTCATCAAAATGTTGAGTACAGTCAAAAATTAAGACTATCCTGATCCGCCTAAACTCGCTGTTTTGTGCTTATCGCCACCATCAGTGGTGGGTCTGATGTACGTAATTTGTCTTATCTAAAATTTAATCTAACAATAGGTTATGGCAAAGAAACATTTTCAGGCGTAACTTATAATTGGTTAAGTCAGTTATTTGAAAGAAAACCATTTTGGATACTTAATAATTTTGATTACAAAATAAATAAATAAATTGTAGGTCAAACAACCCCCCCCCCAACCTCTAGACCACGTTTAAATTAACTAATTATTTTAGACTGTAAGATTTTTCTTGACATCTGAACCGTAATGAACTTGTAGTCTTCTCATTCCCAATCCTCCTGGTCCGCCTAGGCTCTTTGTTTTGGACTCCAAACGCGACAAAAACACACAAAAAAGTAAAAAATACAACAATCTAATAGTAATATATAATCATTTTGTGCTAATGAAACTTTGTAAGCCTTGTTTTTCACAATATTTACAATAATTATTGCTGTGAAATCAATCAATTTGGACTAGTCCGCCTACCTTCCCTGCTTTGGTTTCTGAGGCGCGTTTCGTCATTTCTTCCTTTTCAATTATGTATTTGTTGTTCAAAATAATAATTTTGAGATAAAACTGACCAATTTTCTACAGAATAATGGTCATTTTCAATTATGTATTTGTTGGTCAAAATAATAATTTTGGGATAAAATGACCAATTTTCTTTAGAATTAAATTCACTAATTTCGTGGTCCGCTTGACCAATTAATATATTACAATTAATTAAGGTTTTTTGGTTGAGATAAAAAAGGAGGGAAAAATGGCAAAAAAGAGGGAAAATTCAAAAGGTGGGATTGAGATGGGAAGTTAGTGTCCGAGTGGATCGAGGTCACGATAGCTCAAGTGGTAGAGCAGCGGCGTATCTAGCCGAAGATCGTGGGTTCGAATCCCGCTCGTGCCACTGACTTTTTTATCTCAACCAAAAAACCTTAATTTCTTTAGAATAATGGAACACACTTTTTTATCAACGGATTGTTTATTGTGATTATATGTCTGATTTCTTCATGTACAATAATAATCTCATTAAGAAGAAAAATCAACGTATTTTTTATCCAAAAACCAGACGGTTTAAATTAATTATTTTAGTCTGTAAGATTTTTCTTGAAGTCTGGGCTTATGAACTGAAGTTCTTTAGTTTCCAATGATTCTGGTCCGCTGGTCTCGCTGTTTTGTTCTCCGAATACAAAAAAAACTGATAGTAAAGTTTCATAAGCCGTAATTTTAGACTTTCATTCTAATTAACAACACTTACAAAAAGGTCACTTTTTAATTTGTCATTCTGACATAGCAACCGAAAAAGGTTATTTATTATTTTTTATTTTCTGGAATATTTGTTTTGCGTCAAATTATCAATATGTTGAATGTTGTTAAATGTCAAAAATCGAAGCTAATTTTTATTAGGTTTATTAGAGGATTTTCATATTTCATTTTCATTCTTTTATCAACTTTTATAATAAATTTACAACGCCCCTAATTATTATTAATTTCTTCTCAGATTAAATGATATTTTGGGCCACGAAATAAGATTATTTAATATTTGTTTCGCTGATCTACATAAATAAAACTAATTTCTTAGGACTGCATAGTTGTATTTACTAAATCCTGACGTTGAAATTAGGCTCAATAATACAATTATTTAACATATAAATATTAAAGTTTCTATTGATATTAAATTAAATGTTGGTTTGTTGTTTTGGGATGGAATCTCCAAATAATGTTATTTAATATTATTATGAAATACTCTGTGTAAAAACGAAACGTGCCGCAGTATTAGCTACGTTAAAAATATTATTTTATTTAAAAGTATGTTGAAAATTGTACAGGTTTTACTTTTGTCCTGTTTTTATACGATCAGCATTTGATGACAGCCTTAAATGAAAGTTCGAAAGTAATTAGTCGTTGAAACTTATCAAGCCTATCAAAAAGGAAGGCTTTTTAACTTCTAAAAATGGATGAAAAATGCCACGTCTGTCTATGCATCGAGCTGGGTATAGAGAATGCACTTTTGCCAAGTCAGGTTTTGGCCCGCGGATCCTCTTGTCAGTGAAATATAAATCGTAAATAAAAACGCGTAAGCCGTTTAAGGAACAAATTCACGACTACATCACCGACAGAAATACCCCAGTAGACTGGGCTACCGGCATCAGGCCCGTTTGTAAAGTGTAAACGGGGTTGGTGGGTTTCGATGGGAAAGTTGATCGATCCAGGGAATGGGAGGGATGCTGTGCGCTATGGATACCGGTTTTAGTTTAATAGGAGCTCCTAGCGAGAGATGTGATCCTACTACTTGAAACTAGCTTGAGGAAAGATCTGCCACAGAGCATCATCTCATCCCCTCTGAACACGATTGATTGATTCATCGATTCCTACTATAAAATAGACTCTCCCGTAAACACTGTATAAAATATGCCAAACAATGGTTGGAAACAGCAATAACAGTAAAGAAATTTATTGAAAATCAATAGGTTTGTGATTTAAGATGATTCTTGTTTATCGGCCTGTTTCATTCATTTGTGAACTTATTTTAAAATGTTTTATATTTTTAAATTCCACTAAGGTACAAAAGAATTTTTTTAAATAACACGCCGAAACGCATCTGGTAGACTAAAAGAGCGAGACTAAGCGGTGACCAGGATGATTGGAAACGACCGATTTCATCATTCCCCAAACAACTACAGAAAAAGAAAAAAATGTGGTTCGAAAAAAATGTACCGACATGTGATTTACTCATTAGATTTTTCACAAGCTTTATAAATTAAATAAGTAAAAATTAAAATTATATTTTTCTTTCAAATAACTGACAAACTATTTTAACTTTTTCCCGAATATTTTTGTGCTACTTCTGCTCTTAGATTATCTATTGTTATGTAAATAGTAGCAGTTTTGTCATTTCCAGCTTAAAATCTTTATTTTGAACGACAAAAGATGGCGATGTGCAGAATAGTGCATAATAGTCCAAAACAGCCAGGCTAGGCGGACCAGGATGGTAGAAATTGGCCGTTTTCCTAGAGTTGATTGTAAATAACAACCATTGGGAAGAAAGATTGTCGCACAATGTAAGTAAATTGAACATTTTAAAATTATTATTTCGAACGACAAACACATACAAAAAGTATCGAAACGAGTCTGAGAGACTAAAGCATTGAGACTACGAGGACCAGGATGATTTATTTGTAAATGGGAAAATACAGGTTCAGACCGGATAGATCTAAGGCTAGACAGACCAGGATGGTAGAAAAAGGCAGTTTTCCTAGAGTTGATAGTAAAATAATAACTATTGGGAAGAATGTATGGCGCACAATGTATGTCAAATTGAACATTTTCATCCTGAAATTATTATTTCGAACCACAAACACCCACAAAAAGATTGTAAACGATAAAAATGAAAAAAATTCACTTTAAAAAAAATTATATTCAATGAAAATTAAAATAGACTTTTTTCAAACTAAATTCACCCTTTTGTAAACTAAATTCCCCGATTTGTAAATAAAAATTCGCCCTTTTACAAATTAGATTCACTCTTTTGCTAATTAAATTCACTCATTTACTAATTATGTTCACCATTTTTTTTTCAATTAAATTCACTATTTTTCAAATTAAATTCGCTCTTTTGCTGAATAATTCACACTTTTGCAAATTAAATTCACCTTTGAGTAAATTATATTCTCCCTTTTCCAAAGTTCATGACTGCTCTGACCAAAATCTTACCACAGGCTAGACGTGCCAGGATAGAAGAAATGGACCGTTTTCATAGAGTTGAGAGTAAATCAGTGTAATTAATTAATAATTAATATAATAATAAATATTACGAAACTTTATTTGCACAAAAATATCATCTTCTAAATTACTTTATAATTTTGATGGACAAACCCATCACAGAATCTCTAAACAACGAGACTTGGTGAACCCCATCAGGACCGCTCAGATTTCAAGAAAAAATCTTGTGATCAAAAATAATGTTGAATTCCCTTTGAGAATAAAGGTCCATAAAAAAAAATAATAAAAATAAATAAATGATTTTCGTCCTAACATTCTAAAATCATTTTGAACGGCAAACCCATCCGTAAAGATGGCGTAACGAAGAAAAAACGAAAAGATCTCAGAGACCAAGATATTGAGGCATATAAAAACCAGGATGATGAAAATTTCACATAATTATCGTAAATGTATTTTTTTTAAAATAAATGCTTATAAAATTTATATAAATTATCCAATTTTGGTTGTTTTTTCGCGTTCAGATACCAAAACGGCGAGACTGGGCGGATGGTGGGAAACTAGAAAACTACAGATTCATGAGATCTCAAACTTTAAGATAGTCTAAAATTATTATTTTAAACTTTCTGGTCTAGAGATATGAGGGTTGTTTGATCGACAATATATAAACAAATTAAGGATATTGAGTTTTTGGCTGAGAAAATGTTTTTCGTTCAAATAACTGATTTAAAAATTTTAATTTGTGTCTGAAAGATGTATTTTTGCTAAAACTTAGATTAATTTAACATACGCTAAGCGAACGACAATCTCACCATTGAAGATGGCAATAAACCAAAAACAGCAAGGTTGGTGGATCAGGATAATCGGAATTACCCATTTTGCTTGAGATGATTGTAAATAATAACAAAAAATTTGTTTTACGTAAATCTATTTGAACAAAATGACTATTTTTTCGATTTTTTTTCAAACATAATGTTGAAAGCATCATTTCATTTCTATTCACGTTAGAGAGAAAGATCGAAAGATGGATCAATTTTATTCTTGATTATTTTTTTAACAATCAATACACAAAATAAACTGTCGAAACGAGACTTAGAGACAAAACCGGTGAGACTAAGCGGACCAGAATTATTGGAAATGATAGAAATTCAGCTTCATTACCACAGACTTCAGAAATATATCTAACAAAACAAAATAGTTTAGACCTTCTCTTCTAGATGTTCGAGGGTTGTTTAATTGACACTTTATTTGAAGAAATCGAGGATATTGAGGATATTTTTGTCAATTCCAATAAAAAAAGAGTGAACTATGAATTGATATTTTTTGTCTATCATCATTTCATCTAATAACATTCTCAGAAATGATTGAATTGAATTACAGAAACATTTAAATTAATAAACAATTGTGTCAAAAGTTGTATACAAGTTAATTTGAATGAACTCCATTTAATCCTAAACCCTTCAACCCTCAATAGAAATCTCAATAACTGAATTGTTCAAAAAAGACAACTCTTACCTATCTAAAACAAGCATCGAGATATTCAACTGTTTTCATTTTATGAATAAATATAGTAACAATATTAATATTTTAATTGTAATTTGTCTTGCAAAGCAATTTTATGAAGTCGATTATATTCCAAGAATTATGACATCGCTTGAAGCTTATGCACTTAGAGACCTAGTAGCACAACTTTTTCTAAGTGCCCCAACTTAAATGAATGCCTAGAGTGAAATGTAATACTCAATACAGAGTATAGAATTAAATGTGTTTACTTTTTTTCTATTCCCAAATGTGAAACGAGTGTTGCAGCTTACCTTAATCAGATGGTGATGTATTTCCTTGTAGAAGCACGGACGACCTGAAACAATTAAAACACAAATTAATTATTATGATTTATTAAACGTGACCATTAAATTTCTTTTATATGGAAGGTGTGCTTAAGTTAGTGGTACATTAACAATAGATCATGCTTCATATTAGTTCACTTAGTTGTAAGGTTTAGTTGATCCCATAGTAGACGTTTAATTAGTCACAAGCATTGATTCAGTTCTGTGCTTGTAAGCCGTGTATGAGGATTCGATTTGAGTAACTCGCCTGGCTATTTACAGCTCACAGTAACGGACGACGTATGCGTCGGAGAGTAGAATTTATGCTTTTGGATTTAGGTTTTTAGAATAACGCGCCGTTTGTACGTCCAATGCATAGAGGGGTTGATGTAAATGTAATGGCTTCGTTAATGTAAATATTGCGGTCAAATATGAGAATCGTAGTGCCAAAAGTGGCAGTGTGCACTGTGTATATCAACCGACCCAGGTCCACATGTGAAACTCCTACATCCCTATGCAAAGGAGAAGAAGAAGATTCAACCTAAACTCTAAAAGAGGGTATAAATGGTAGTAGAATGCCCTACGGCCTCTCGAGTAAACCATGATTTGACTGAAAACCTGTTTCCACATCGAGAAAAAGCACTGGGCAGCATTTCTTCCAGTAAGAACATGCAATAATACCCTCAACATGATTGCACTAGTGTAAAGTAGAATGGTGATGCCTGAAACCAAATTGAAGGGACCGGGATAATATTAAAAAATTCGAGAGTGGGATAAATTTGCTTGTAGAGTTTTTCCAAAAATTGTTATAAGCTGATAGAGTGATGGGAATTTGGATAGTAATGAGGTTTGTTAGGTTTAAGGATTGGTCGAACAATGGAGGACTCCTTTTATTAATACATAAACCGGAAAAAATTCATTAACCGTCACATTTATTACGTAGAATGTATGATAAAATATTAATGGTGCTTTGTATGTATTTTCCACCACCGATAAATTTAGGATCAAAAGTGTTAAAAACGCAACTAAATATTTATTGGGAAACAGGTTTAGTGGTAGGACAGTAAACAGGTGCGATTAAAAAGTTAAATGAATAAATGACGATTTGAGAAAATTTAAGGGTGAATAAAGCAGTTGTGTAAACTAGGATCGCCATCCCACCATGGGCTGCATCATCGGTGTATTTAATACGTAGATTTTTGTTCATTTGTATGAGGAATAAAGTACGTACTAATATTGAGCTTGTAATTTGATCGTTACATTTCATTTAGGTTTGTCAGACGTATTTATGCATTTTGCCATCTTCAGTGTGTCTGAAGTATATACAGGAAATCCTTAGGTTTAACGAAGATCTCTAGATAATGGAGATTTCACAATAGACCAATATTGGTCGAGGTCGTAAAATGACTGAGCCTTTTAACCTCAACGTTCAGTGAGTATAACAGAACAACACCATACTTACTAAGACATTAGTTACTTAACGTGACTTAACTGTCGTGTTAATGTTGTCTATTATACTTATACAATTAAGTGGAGTCAATTTCGTAAAATTTCATTAAATGTATTTCGAATATTACTAAAGCGAATACCTAAAGCAATGCTTAGTCGAAAATAAGATAGGTAGGATGGTTAGGGATCCCCATGTTTTTAAAAAATAAAAAAGATTACTAGATGACACGTCAACATGATAAAGTAAATAAAAAAATATATTTAAATTTTTTTATTGTTACGTTACAACAGCGATAGGTAGTTACAAGCTTTATTATTACAATTGTAGACAAGTAACTCTTAGTTACACTTCTATCACAGCAGTATACACATTCCTCACTAGGGAGGAAATTTCGAGATCATTTGCTCTTTAGGCGTCGTCAGGGTAGGTTAGGGATGAAAGGTGTCGGGGTCGGGATGAAGATCCAGGAGGAGTCTGTATCAACTTCTTGCGATTTCGAAATCATGAGGAATTGGAGGTCTGTGTGAAAAGAAAGGTTGGATAAAAAGTAAAGCGTTTGCGCAATGGTTCAAAGGCTTATCGACTAAAGTTGGTTGGTTGAACCCCTCCGTTCACATCCGTATTTCCAGATTGTAGTACAAATATATTATAATATTATGTATTGGGAGATTCGATATTGTCAAGTAGTCTATTGGGTACTATATATTTCTGTAGTTTTATTATTTTGAATCTAGTTTAGGGGTTCCAAGTAAGTCTTTTGTCGATCTAAAGTCCCACATGAGGAAAGATGGACTTGTAGGAAGACATTTTACACATGATTTAATGTCAAATAACTTTTTTAATATGAAGAAGATAAGGAAATCATTACAAATGCATATCCTCACAAGGTCTGTCTTAGCTGCCTTTTTTTAAGCGATAAACCTTGAAAAATAAAGGTAAATTTTCCTTTTTCCTCTTGGTTTTCCATGTTTGGACACTTTTATTGTTTGTTTTTTTCTTGTATAGAAGGTATAATTTATCGTGCCAAACACGAGGGTGATGAGGCTGTTGTGTAACCAATGATAATTGAGGTGTCATAAATAGAAACGGTAAAAATGGCGGCACAAAAGGAGAAACGTAGCCTTCATAAGCAGTCAGACTTGATCATTTCCCACAACAGCGCAGAAGAATATTAATATAATGAAAAAATAACTTCATTCGAATTATTCAAAGAATTAAATTTCGGTTTTAGTTTTTAACTTTAATTTTACCCATCTCCCGGCCATAATGTTTTATTTATTATTCGATAAAGTTCAATTACTCATTGGTAACGCCGATCTGAACAGCAAGAATTGAATGTAGGGAGCTAGTAAAGACAATATTATTAATACCCATTTATATCCTATTAGCAGAAGTTGATTTATTTGGTCATATTAGTAATTTATTCAAAATAACCTTTTTCTCAAATTAATCAGACGTGATATTTCATTTCTAATTGCTTTATTCCTTGTGCATATCAATTTTGTGAAGGAATTTTCAGTTAACAATTATAAAGTTGGAAGATTTCTCTGTGTGGTCTGCGGAGTGATGAACCTATTAATTTGGTCGTTACCGATCATTTTGGTCTGCCTACCCTCGCTATGTTGGTCAGTCAGATGCGATTTGACATTTCGCCGAGTTCATTGTTTGTTCTGTGTGATTTTTGTTAAGCCAAGTCTCTTTTATAAGATCGTGAGGGATGGAATGTGAGATTAAGTATGTTTTAATTATGATATAAATTAATTTATATAGTTTTGATGATAGGCCCATGTAAGTCGTTTGTCAATGTAGCCCAAGATAATCGACTTCATTAGCTTGCACATATCACATTAGCTACATGTTCACATTTTTGTATGTTTACTGTCATTTTCCACCGTTTGAACCTTTGCTCAAGATTTGTGAGATTGATTTACAAGTTTCTGCCTGAGATGATGGGACCTTTATGAGAGAAAAACTCTAAACTAAAAAAGAGTACATCAATTCTGCATCCGGTTCGTTGCGCCAAGGGTAGGAAATAGGAATGTCTGCGGTGTAAATGTGTAGGGGATAGGTCCTCAGAAATTTTCTTGGGGTACCCCTGCATCTGTACAATGTTCCATATCCGATAAATGACTTGCTTCACATCTAGAAATAAACCTTAGCAGCACTCCCTTCGCTCAAGATGTCTACAACGCGATGACACTGTTGAATGGTGGAATGAGAACGTCTGAACTCAAACTAGTGGTCAGGAATAGGGTTGTAGGAATGAAGAATTGGGAGAATGTGTTTAATCAGGAGTTTTTTTTAAAAGGATTTTGCCCAATATTGACAGCTGATTAATTGGGCAGTAGTATGATCGATGGTCCTGAGGTTTTTTAAGCTTTAAAATTATACTGATGAGGGAAAATTTCAATAGAGATGGGGATGTTTCTTGTTCGAAGATGAAAGGAAGAAGATGTAAAGGTAGGTAGGTAAAACTACAGCTTTTTTTAGGGAAGTGTCGAACGATTTTTTTCAATGATCAGGTCAAAACCAGGATCTTATGACTTATGACGTGGGATACTTAAGTACAGTGTGTATGGTATTGGAGTTCTTGTTGAAGAATTCAGTTTTCCAAGGCGAAATCAGGTCGCTTATTTACTCAATGCCTAAGAGACTTAAGACCCTCCGCAAGTCCAGAGGAGGTAGGTAAAATAAATCAATAAATCACTAAATGATTTTCCGGTGTTTTGGTGAATGTTCTTTCAAACCATAATTAAATAATTTTTATTAAAACTTGTAAATTTCTAATCTCGTTTAATTTGGTTTACATTAAAATAAGTATGTTGTAATTAATATAACGATAAAAATGCATATAGTTTGAAATAAACAACAAAACATGAGTGTTCGGTTATTTTTTTATTTATTTTTTGTTTTTACTTTGAGTGTATACACTATTTGACATATCTAATGCATATTAAATGGACTTCTAATATCAAATGAACTTTTGTCATATTTCAGTCCAAAAAGGCTTTCTATTTTGACCTTCTCAACATGTTGTTTTTATTACTTAGTTCAATTAACCATAGATATTGCAAAATCCATATAACTGAACACAGGGAGTTGCTTAGTTTGTGTAATATTATTAATACCAAATTATACCCTATTAGAAGATCTTTAATTGTACTTTTTTGTTAATTTAATTAGCTTATTTGATATTTTGCATCGATTGGCCAAGTGGCCCCAAAATGTCAACGAGTTTAAAAGATGAAGGTCGAGTCATTGACTCGCGTTTCTGGCTGTAGGAAAATTAAAAACCTTGGATAAAAATACAAGCTGGTAGCACATCCCATCAGCGTCGCAGGGATTCAAACCAAAAACGCACGCGACGTGGGCGGTAACAATAATACAAAAACCATCCCAAACGCGAACAAGACCGAAACGGCTGATTATGCAAAAATGTTAATTGCTCGCGGATTTAGATCTAATAGCCCCCAGCAAAAAAAGATTTGACATACGTGCCGCCCCGAACGTACACAAACACATTCTTGAAACCCGGGTCCAGTAATGTCCACGAATTTCTGGGAAAAATGCGCACGCGATGTTCCTTCTTAAGATCCGTATCTAGTTTCGATCCTCTTCATCATTCTCGACTTGACAAGGTTACATCCTGTCTATCGTCACATGATGCACGCCTCTTTGCGACAATCACAAGCGTTATTTCCTGTCTTAAACTTCGTTTCAATACTTCAACGCAGTTTGCGTCAATTAAACAAATTCGACTGACCCTTTTCCACAAGTCTTTTCACTCAACAGCAATAATAGTACAACAAAGTAGTGATCTATTTATAATTTATCTAATTATTATTAACAATCAACAAATTGGTTGTTATATAATTATACAGGTGTGATTCACTAATCGTTCGTGATTCACTAAGAAAGTTCGTCAGGTGCTTCTAAGCCTCAAATGCTTAGTTGCTTGATTAAGCTAAATTTAGTCTCTTAACTTCATCGTTTTCCTATGTAATACTCCAATACTATCCTTTTCCACCCGACAAACCCATTCACTTCTTCCTACAGTCCAATCAGCCTATACTCCCTATCTTTTCAGAAATAGTTCAGAAGATCATTCTCAAACGATTGAACCTTATACTAAACTTCCTCAACCTTCTCCCAGATCACCATTTCGGCTGTCGTCCTCAACGCTCCACCACCACCAGGTCCTTCGCGATATCCTCATACCATGAGCGTAAAGTAAGGTGAGGGTCTCCTGTACAAATTGAAGCGTGTCCTCCCAAATACCTTGTACTTAATCGTACGCTCCTACCAAACAGAACGATTTTCCGAATTCGCCAGGGATCAAACTACTTCGACATATTCCCATCTGGCACAGAGCAGTGTACCCTTACCAACCTTGTACCTCACTTTAGCTCCGATATTCCGAATACACGGACCACTCTCCTACCTTCCTTTGTAGACGACACAACTGTCCTAACCTGATTTTGATCCCGCAATTGCTTTGGAGAAGTTCCAGATCGTCACGGGATTCAGCAACTTTAGAAAGCTTGGAGAGCAACACTGGTTGATGGCTCCCCTCAGGATATAAGTAAACAATAAAATTGTATTGTATTTGATTACATAATTTATATAATTTGTACAGATGATAATTAAATTAATAAAAAAATGGGAAAAAATTCAAAGTTGGTTATTGTCGTCGTGTTTGAAACTTGATAAGATCAAAAAGAATTTTTTCTTGTTTTGCCAATAATTTTCTACTACGGTCATTTGCATTCCACGTACTTTTAAAAAAAATGTTTTAAATTTTTTAAAAATAATCGATTCATCTTCCCTTTTGTCAGGTATTCCGAAAAGGAACTGGAAGCTGTCTCCTACCCCTGTCTTAACCCGTTATGGATTACAAAATTTGTCCTATCACATGTCAAAAAACAGTTATGATCCCCCCCCCCCCCAAATGTATTTACAATTATGATGCAATTATGTTTTCATTATAAGCGTGAATAGGATAACGTTATATTTAATGCAACCGCACCAATACAAAAAAATTAATATAAAAAATTTGAAAAAATGCTATTATAATTTCATTAAAGTATGCAAGTAGTGTTTTTTGCCATAATTTCAGTTTTTGTTTTAAATAAAAGTACCATCATAAATTGTCTTTCAGACCTGTGGGTATTGAACTAACGCTGGCATCTATGAACGTTGAGAATAACTAAGTTAGTTGAAACAGTGCCGTTCTAGTGCAAGTAATTCCTATAGAAAATTTTAACTTGGAATTGACATGATTCCCGATTTACATTTAAACGTATTTGTGTTAATTATCCAATCATTTTTTATAGTTTTGTGAAAACTGTAAAAATTTTATAGGTGTGTCTACACCTTAAAATGTAACTTTATGGAGTACCTAATGGTTTAAAACAGTCAAATCACACCAAGAAGGAGGATTTGTTCAACATTCAAAAACATTCCTTATAAATAATTGAACCAACACAAATATTGACAATTTAGTGTCTTTACTTTTACAACCATTGAGCATAACACATCAAAATCATCACAAAAGTAACATTTCACCATCACACACACACACACACACACACACACACACACACACACACACACACACTATCCTAATAGTCCTTACCTCAATATATATTTTTATACATTTACAGCAGTCAGTAATCTATAGGTTTACAATTATCGAGCAAAACATTAAATAACATAAAATTATTAAAAACATAAGATCCAACAACAACGCCTTCACTCTAAGTCAAGAGGAAATAATAATTTAGAGGAAAAATAATTTAGGAATTACTGTCTCTTTATGACCATAAGGCAGGATAGACAGTGCAAGAATCTGGAAATTGAAATGTTTTTCTATATTTATTTAATAGGATGTTGGGTAGTTAGGACAGCCAACTATGTTTTTTCTACACTTACTTGTCCCAATCGAAGACCGAGACTTTTAGTGAGATTAGGTGATAATAAGAACTTCTAAGTGTTATTATTTAGTATAATCTGATGGACAAATTTAATGCGCCACACAATTTATTTAGTTTGCAATTAAATCCATTATCTTTCTACATTATTAGGATATAATTAGGAGCTATCATAGTAAAAATAAACAATAAATAATGTTTTTGAACTAATCAATCCCATTTGAACAAAAAGTAGCATTATGACCTTCTATTCTGCTACGCCTAAAGATGGCTTGCTTTTAAGTTACTTGTTTTCCTTTAATGATTTCATTTGATATTACTCTTTTTCTTAAACCTTTTTCACTGGCTCCAGTCAGGCATTTGAGGGAATATGACAGTATCAGGGTCATAGCATTATTACAGAAAGGATGAAATGTAGGAGGAAGGAAGAAAGAGCGTGAAGTCACCATGAGACTGAACTTAAATCACTCTACCATAGGAGGGGTTTCTTCAGCGCTTCAGAGAAACAGGAGACACTAAGAGGCCAACACAGGCCGCCTAAGCCTACAGGCCAGAGCGACTTCAGGCTCTTCAAAACCGCAGGATTACAGGAAATGACATAAAAAAATTTGTTATGACAAATCCGAAATGTTTTGATTTCCTCGAGGGCTATAAGAAGAAGGCTCCATGAAAATAACCTCCGGCCTGGCACCCAGCACATGGACCTCTTCTTACCAAAGTCCGAAAATGGCCAGGCTTCAATTCACAAGGGAATATGTGAATTGGACATTTGGAAGATTGGGGTGAGTTCTATTTACAGATGAGGTGAGAGTTGGCCTCAAATCTTCAGATGAGCATAAATTCATTTAGAGATGAGAGAGGAGAAAGGTTTGCTCTATTCTGTATGGTTCCTAAGGTGGCATTCCAAAGTGAGTCACTGATGTTCTAGGGTGGTATATAAATTGGTTGTTGTGCACAGAAGATCACTAACTTTACAGAGGTACTTACAAGACATACCTAAAGAACGTGTCCCCACACACAAAGGGATCAAAAAAGTTAATTTTTTTAACCATTTTTGTATGTTTTTGAATTTTATTTATTTTTTTAACTCAATAATTTTTTTTATAATTAGGTAATAAAAATTTTCTTTTTAAAATTTTTACAACCAAACCTATTTTTGGTATGCATAAACCTATATGCATATGAATAAACCTAAAATCATTCAAATTTAAGGGTGGTGCATTAATTTTGTCCACCATTGTATACCATCTAATGAAAGTTGATTGTGAGTGTTGGTCTGATAGTCAGTGTACACATGTTGAACCATCATTGGATCATTTACTCTTAACCAAATTCAGTTCCTCACTGAAGAAGGATGCTCTTTTTGCTTCTGTACTCAAGAGCATCTTGTTCTTTGTTTCCAAATTTTGTCAGGATTGTTTATGTTCAGTGTGTGAATATTATTTTCTTAGCCTAAGATGCTCATCGATATATGGATCCTTTACCACATAAAGTTTTACGACCTATCAGCAGTGTAACAACTTTCCTAGCAATGGCATCCGTTCTTTGTTTTCTTCTACACCTTCATGTCTTGGGACCTGCACACTAATTGCAATATAGTGTAATCTTGTTTTATGCATCTAATCTGTTTAGTTTGGTTTTGCAATTTGTGAGGAAACATGATTGTGATTTGATTTTGGCCATATACTTTTAGTGTTGCATCTTTGACATTTTTCAATTTGAAGCGATAAACGTAATATAACACAACTTATAAAATACAAAGTATGTCTATAATCAAGAAGATTGTCCTTTCTATAGACTATCTGTTTGTAATTCATTTAGAACCTTTATTAATAGCTTAATTAGTTGTTAAATTAATTAGCTAAAAAATTTAAGTGAAAATAAAGCCAGCAAGTAAGTTCAATATTGTAATAAATAATTAGAATCAGCTAAATTAAGTTTATCACTCTGCTGGCAGGTCCTGAAACAATTTTGTGATATGAAATGGGCTTCATAGAAAAGAAGACATTATGAAATTGAGGAAATAATGGAATTCACTCATTGGGCACAAACAATCTTAAAACCACCTGGTGAGATTTGTAAAAAAAATTCAGAAAGAAGAAACTTTGAATCCTAATAATAATGGGGCATGTGCGGAATGAATAAGAAGAAAAGACCCCAATGCACCTGTTAGACTGTGGTGCTACACTTATCCACAGGAGAAAATGTTTCTGAAAAATCAAGCCTAATAGTAAATTTATTGATGAAGTGGGACTTGCTGGTGTGCTACAGATACAGAGTGGTGTACACATGTATAATAACTCACAAAGGGCAAGCCGTCTACATCTGTTTCCATTCCTCGGCCTAATATAATTCATATTTCAAGATAAATTACCCTACAATTCTAAATTTGATTTAAATTTGTAGTATTTGCTGGAAACTTCATGATATCAATGTTATGGTGATAAAACTATTGGTTAAAAGCAAATGTTCAATCCGTTAAAAAAGTGTACAGGCTCATCCATTGAAAGAATATCTTTAACAAGTCATAACTGACAAGAACTAAGATTTGGATTTATATAAGCTCAAATCCCCATGTGTATGTACATGAGCTTGCTTCTCATAGTCCACCGGCAATTCCAGCTTATGCTGTTTATAGTAAACTGCTGGCAGACTCGATGGGTGGGGGTCAGATCTCAGTCTTATCAGTCCAGCCACTGAGGTTGGGTTCCAGGTGCTGTCAATTCAGTACCAAACGCATGCAGTTCCAAACCCATTTGTACTCATGTTCATTCCTATTTACATACCATTCATTCGATTCTGGCGATGGGGTACTCGATATTCCCCCATCGACCCTCTCACGCATTCACTCTCTATACATATTATACCATTACACATATTATACAATTAACTAACTGAGGATCGATGAAGTACTTGATATTGCCATCAACCCTCACACATCAGACATTCACTTTTTTGCTAATAAATGCATTCACTTTCAACACAAGCTGGGTATACACTACTATTATTACTAAATACAAAAGAACAACCCCATTTATTCCAAGTATCAGAACCGGGGACCCAAATACTTGCTGCCATACTCAACGACAAAAACTATCTTTCTTTCTGTTAATTTAAATTTATATTAGTAGTAAGTGCAACAGTCTATCATGTTGAAAAAAATTTGCTCGTTATTTTTGTTAAGTTTAGAAACTGAGATTTCATGTAAAGGTCTGCATATTCTGATCATTTTGGTCCACCTATTGTCATAGCAGAGCTGAAACGCATCTGAAAGCAAGGTTAGGCAGACAAAAATGACCAAACTTCATTAGAAAGAAATTCAGATATCAATTTCATTGATGACAAATTTGTTACACATTTAAGTTCAAAATTATTCTTTCATACATTTCCTTGGCATTTTTGTTAGCATGGAATTACTACCTCAAACTGTGGACCAGAGTTCATGGTCGACTCGATGCGCAAATCTTCTGGTAGTTTTGATTTAAAAGTTTAATTGTCCTTATTGAGGTTAAAATTGTCCACATGTCATTATCAACAGATAAAACCTGTCAATGTGAAACATAAACCGATGCACCAACTTATTTTAACCTTGGTTCAATACTGACACAAATAGAGTTGATTGTAATGAATTGAAACTAGAACTTAATATTAACAAAAGATAAGACTAAATAGAGAAAAATGACAAAAAGTTTTATATCATTTATATATTATATAGAATTTATATTGGATTACTTTTTTATTTCGTTAAATGTTAAAATAAATAGAAAAATAAACATAATAATAGTTTTTCCTTAATAGTTCCTTGCCTGTGTCTGCGTGAACGGAGATCCACGTAAAATAATGAGTTTTTTCTTCTTTCGTAATTCCAGTTGTAAGAATTTAAAAAAAATTTAACGGTAAAGTTTTTACCCGGCGGGAATGAGGGACCATCAGCAGAAAGCGACACTTCTCGGCGGTAAGAGGATTTTTTTTCCCGGTATGCAAGGAAAGAGGAGGGATGTTCCGATGCCACCTACATATCGATACATTTCAGCTTTCAAAAGTTTTATTATTGTATTAAAAAATAAACAAATAAAAATAATTAAAAATAAATATTTTTCACAAAATGAGTAAAACATCTGTTGAAATATAAATGCATAAATAAAATAGTATATCTATACGACGATACAAATAAAATTACTTATACCGCACACCCCACGGCCCACTAGAAAAGTCGAAAAATTCTAAAAGCGGAATTATTTAGGTTTTTATAACTGTTCGGGTGTGTGTGTCTACAGGATAAATGAAACAATTCAACAAACAGGATCGCAACTTCGAGCATTAATACTTCATGATTTAGAGTTTATTTGCAAATTATACACTGACAGGTAAAAAATTCCACCCACTTGTAATATAACTTGATTTTTATATATTTTTGTATGTTAACCAGTTTCGCGTTTTTTTAATGTTTATAATTGTCTAAAAACGTTTTTAAAAAAAGTAAATTGCTAAGGAAAGTGAAAAAAAGACAGATAAAATTTGTTTTAATTAGGTTTTTAATTAACATTTCGATGTCGCGTATTTTCCTCCTATTGCTTACTTACATCTCAAAGACGGCCCGGCATACTTTCTGCCAGTCTGGAAATGTCTTGGAAGGGGCTGGAGCCCCATTCTTCACAAAGACCTTTCAAGATCGCGGAGTGTGTCAGGAAGCATGATGGACGTGCTTTATTCATCTTTTGAGGTTATCCCATAAATGTTTGATAGGCTTATGAGGTTCAAGTCAGGAGAACGGGCTGGCCAGGTTAAAGGCCCTGATGTTATGCTGTTGAAGGTGCGTTTGTACCAGACTAGGGGGGTTTTCATTCGAATAATGAATAACGGATAATTTTTCATTCGCGCCAATCATCCGAAAGTTTTGTAGATAATTTTTGATCTGATAATGCGTGCCCGTCCCCAAATAACGAATACAAAATTATCTGCCCAGCCATGGATGACGAATCATCTACTTGAGAAATCATCTAGATGAAAAATCATCCGTTATTCGTGGCATAGATAACTTTACTTCATTCAAGTGAGTAGTACGCTTTGTTTGTATTGCACATCATTCGTGTTGCTGTAGCTGATATAGTTTTTCCGTCTAATTAATCCTTCCCCCCTTCTCTCTGTTTCTTACAAAAGTTGATATACAATGAGAAAGGAATTATTTTAATTCCAGTAGGTATGAGCATGAACTTTGGTTTGTATACTAGGTTAATTATCGCTAACGGTGTTGACATTTGTACATACTGGCTATTTTTAAGGAAGTAGCTTCCTGCTAGTTACAACATGAAAGGATTAAGGTTGTTGCTTGGTTTTAGACCCGGAAAAGTTGACCATTAACGATAAAACTTATTTAGCCAAACATCTGTTTATCTGATCGAATAGTACATAAGTAACAACCTGTACGAAAGCTGAAGTATATGATTTACTCTCACTTCGCAGTGGATAGGTTTGCACTTACTACAGTGTTTGTACTATCTTCAATGTCTATTCTATCTCAAATATTGCAACACTATATAGCCGATTTCATCCACTAACAGCCTGAGTAGAAGCAAAATCCATGGAAGTAAAATGAAACTGAATTATGGATCCATCTATACCCTGCCAGTGATCTGTTATTTCCCATTATCTAGATAACACTTTATTCGAATAAACGGTCATCCGCACGTTTCACAAATAATGCATTATCTAGATAATGTGTCATCTAGGTGATGCGTTATCTAAATGACAATCATCTTCACAGAAGATAATTGAATAAAAAAATCATCTGTTCAAGTTATCTAGATAACGATTTATTCGAATAACCCCATTCTCTGGTTTGTACTATGTGAACAATATGTGGGCGGGCATTATCATGCATTAGAATAGGATTGTCGCTGATTTCATCAAGGATAAGGAATGCATGATGTTCTAAAATTTCATCCACATAGCGAGTGGCCGTAAGACCCTTCACAAACAACAACCAACTATGCACGACTCTCCATTGAAATTCCCGCCCACACCATCACCGAGCTACATTGAAAAGGTTGGCTCTGGGAAAAATTACAGGCTTCCTACCTTTCATTTCACCTTCTCCACACTCTTTCACGCCCTTCTGGAGATTGAAGAGCAAATCTACACTCTTGTAAAAAGTACAACAGTCCAAAGACCAATGACGGTGTTCTCAAGCAAATGCGAGTCGTGCAATTCTGTATGTTCTGGCCAATTCTGGTCTTCTTACCAGCGAAAAGCCATCAGTCCATACTGATTTAATCTTCTTCGAGCTATGTGTTTAGAAATTTGGAGACCTCGAACTTCCTGGAGCTGAAGAATTGCTTGAACAACAGTAAGGTGTTGATTTCACAAAATTCTCAAAGTCAAAAAACAGTCATCCTGTGGTTCTGAAACCTAAGGCGTCCAAAATCAGGATACAGTTTCTGGAAAACATCTAACTGCGTCTCACAGATTTTCCTAGGGAACTCTGATGGCAATAGCCGCATACCTGATGGAACGTCCATCATCAATAAGTGCCACACCACACACAACATCCTCAGCACTAAGTGGCATTTTTAGGTTTAAAAATTGAAAATAAGAAAACAAAGATGAAAACTAAACAATTTATTGCTTCAAAATTCAAATGAGACTGAATAAACCTTTTTAATAACCATAAAACCATAAAAAGTAAACTTGAAAAATCTTTTATCCTTGTTTTGGATTAAGGATTAAGTCTGTTTACCTCTAATTGATATTCCCAATTTAAAACATAGCATAAACAAATATTTATTGGTAAAAATAATGAGACAAATAAAGGGCAGAATTTTCTTTTATAAAAAAAAAAAAATTAAAAAAAAATCAATTGGGTGGAATTTTTTGCTTGTCTTTAAATGTCTATACATTTAAATATTTGTAAAAATGACTTTTACGTCAAGTGAGCTCTCACGAACACTCTGGATCAAGGTCTTGAAGAAAAAAAATTCTGTTATTACTATCAAGCTTTTGACCTATTTAGAGTCATTATCAAGACAATTTAATGCATCATTAATTTCACATTATGAAAACAGTGTTAAATCATTTGTACAAATATGTTTTTCATAACAGATATTTATGCTTGTTTGTTGTTATCTTGTTGTTGTGTAGTACATCAAAGATAGACAAAAGGTGTAAGTGACAAATAGAAAAAAAAAAAACTAACTAATAATATTACGGTTCACAGGATCTGTCTCCCTGGAGGAGCTGTTACCCGAAGGAAGCTGCTTCCCGGTGGATGGACAACATCCTACTTGGTGAGTTTACTTAACTGGTTACTAAACTTTCTCTTTTAGTTTATATTATTTCATTATTTAATTGGTTTAGAATGCATCAACATAAGGCTACATTCTTGTTTTTATACTTTTGCGGGATTAAGACTTTTTTTTTGTTGTACAGCATAAAGTTTTATTTTGTTTAATGTAGATTGTAAAATAGATTTTTTTAACCTTGATTTAAATGAGGTTCCTAGAGGTGACTTTGTGAGGTTGACAAGTTGTGAGCGTTCAGGTGAGGAACAATCATTACGATTTGTATTGTTTTACTGGCCGAACAGAGCGAGCCGGAGGGGCCCCCATTTTGTTAATTGTGAATCCAAACGGGATCGCGTGAGTTGGTTGGAAGCCACTTAGTCTTGAACTTGCCAATAGTACAGTGGTTATCCCTACAGATCTGAACATGGGTGGTTCAATGAAATCCAGCTAACTCATTTTTTTCAGTATTCCCTGACCCTTCACCAAATAATACCGCAGCGCCCAACTTATTTTTTTAATTAATTAATTAATTTTTGCATCTAACCGATATTCCTGTTTTCTTATTATTCTCCTACCCCTTCTTCTTCGAGCAGCTAGCACTCCAGTTACACCCTGGCGAATTTTGGGCCATAACAATTTATTATGAAAATTAATCTATTTTTGATTATTTATTATATCCAGAACACAAGTGAATCAATCAATCATAATGGAATGTAATTTAAACAAGTTCATGCTCTAGAAAATTTCATGAACGTTTCTTTTGCCTTTTGGTTGTACATTTTAGATAAAAACTGCAATTGGCCTGCAACGCCCGCCTTCAATGGGTGCTCTGTTGAACTAAGCTCTACTCCAGCCGGTCGCTAGGGAGCAGGCCATTCTACTTTTCAAGTTCTGAGATTTTACTCTGCACTATATTAATTTTACATATATGTATTCAGTTCCTTTATTAACTAGGACGTACCAGTGTGCTTTAAGCACAAAACGGGGGATACAGCAGCTCTTAAAGGGCTCAGAATAATATACACCCCGACTAATACATATATTTATATATCTAACCATCTATTGCACATATATTTTTTTAACTTCACAATGGTAACCATTGATTGACAGTCAACACTTAACTTTTCATTTTAAAAAAAATCTATCGTCAATGTTGAAAATGACAAAATACTGAAAAAAGTCTGCATCTAGGAATGGTAGAACATCTACTGATTGAACTTTGGATACTGACTTCAAAACCTTTAACCATCGTTAATGAGGATATGCACCTTAAAAAATTAAAAATATGCACTCAAAGACAAAAAAAAGACACTCATATTTTATTATTTATTTTAAACTTAATATATTTTTATCGTTTTATTAAGTAGAACATACTTATTTTTAATGTAAACCAAATTAGACAAGATCAGAAATTCATGAGTTTTAATAAAAATTATTTAATTATGACAGTTTGAAAGAAAATTCTCCAAAACACCCAAAAATCATTTCGTGTTAGAGTAAAATTTAACTAATAATTTATTACCTGGTTTTGCTCTAAATAATGCACATGACATCCTCTGTCCATAAATCTCCTAGGCATTGAGTAAATAATTGGTAGGATTTCGTCTTGTGAAAAAGAATCCCATTCTTCAACAAGAGCTGTTTGAAGGTGTTCAACGCTTGTTGCAGGCGGCGAACAATGTCTAACCCGTCTCTTTATCCTGTCCTGTAAGTGTTCTATGTCAGGAGAATGCACTGGACAATTTACTGCATTCTCCAAGTAATGGGTCAATTTGAACTACATGCAGTCGAGCATTATAATGGATTACGTTGAAATTGTCCCCAATAAAATCAGGTTTAGCAAAATTTATGAAATAGTTTAATTTGGTAGGACCTGTAATGCACATATAGGGCTTGAGGAAGGTGTTAAGTATATAAGGCCCTTTTGACGAACCAAAATTTTAGTTAATTGGCGCAGTCTGTGAGTATTGGGTCTCCCTAACATACAAAATATATAAATTATAGTTTGAAATAAACAACAAAATACTCCAGTCCAGTTTTTTCCTTTAAGTACATATTTGCATCTTAGATTCAATTAGTTCACTAATTATATATTCCAATATTATGTGTGGTACAATGGTTTTAAAAATATTTACCATTCAAACATATTGGCGAGAGTCAGGATTAATATTAATTGTATATTACTGATTACTGGTTTAGAGAAGCTCAAATCTGCACATGTACAGAATTGAGACTATCACCTCTTGCAGTCCACCGGCATTCCAGCTTTTGTAGTTTGCAATAAATTACCAGCAGGCCTCGAGAATCCCCCCCCCAAATGTTGACACTCCGGGGGTCAGACCTGGTTTTATCCGACCAGCTACCGAGGGCTCTGGGGGTTATCAATAGGTAAGTCATTTCAGCACCCAGAACAATCCTAAATCCATTCACCCTCTCACTCCCTCTTAAATATGTCCTTAGAGGTGAGCTTGCTGTACCTTATGAACAAAGCCATGAAAAATATTTCGATTCAAAACATTACCTGTAATTGGAAACCTAAAATCAAAAACGCAACGTTTTACAAATATTCACTAATTTCATGGTCCGCTTGACCAATTAAATCATTACAATTAATTAAGGTTTTTAGTTGAGATGACAAAAAGTTAATGGCACGAGTGGGATTCGAACCCACCGAAGATCATGGGTTCGAATCCCGCTCGTGCCATTAACTTTTTTTCATCTCAACTTAAAACCTTAATTAATTGTAATGTTTTACAAATATTTGATTGTTTCATATCAAACAATTAATAAGTCAATGAAAGTTAAATATAAATTTGTTAGAAAATTCTGAGAATATTAATCAGTTTTCTTTCTATTAAGAGATAACAAAATCCATTTATCACATGATTTATATTTATCATAAGCAGCTTCTTTTATTGTAAGGAAATGAATTAAATAATTGAACCAGTATGTAACTGAAAATCCAATAAGGAATTTAATAAATATTAAGTTCCTTTTTGATAAATATATTTCATTAATATTCTTTTATTGATTTATTTTTTTATATTTATTTTAGAAATATATCATAACTACTACGAAACAACCCCAAATTTATTAATAAAAATGATTAAACTAGATGCTCCCTTACTTTTCACTTATTTCAACTCCTAACTGAAGATGGACCGATTAACTAGTACCAATTCAACAGTTGTTCACACAGGCACCAATTATTTATTACAAGATGTAAAATGCGAACGTGCAACCTTTTCAAAAATAGTCTTACACATTTGGTGGCAGAATTGTCACCAAAAATGTCTTACATCTTTGGTGACAGAACTGTCACACAGGTGGAGTTGGACGGGATTTATTTATATGATTTAATTAAGCAAACCAGTTCACAATTGAATCATGGAATATTTCATAGAAGACAGATCGTTTCATTTGCGGTTTAATTTTTTTCTCTATGGAACAATGGTCGCAGTTTGCGGCTTCGACGTTGGAATCCTCCCACGGTCGCGATCCAGTGATTTGAACGTCGCTGTGGGATTTTCTATTATTCCGTGCACCCACTGCAAGAAAGCGTAAACCGTTAAAATATTTTCTTCCATGGCAACTGGGTCATTATTTTAAAGCATTCTCACAAATTAGGGACGACAAGCACGGACCGATTTTGCTGGTATTATATATGTTACATATTTATCACGTGTGCTAATAAAAAGGAAACCTTGACATTGACTCATATGAAGCAGTGGACGTTGTAGTTTCATATTCGGAATATAAATTATTTCCGTGCTCCTCGACGTTCTTCCTGTTGTCTGATCCCTGTAATGAATAACGGCAGGATGTCCCGTGATGTCTGCATCTGATTGTAGATAAAAGACAGATCAAACCGATCATTTCTGTAAACAATCGGTACTACCGGAAGATTTTGAATAGGAATCGACGCTAATGAATGAGAAACATGACAAACTATGCACAAAAAAGGAAGTAATAGAAGAAGAAACGACTATTACCATACGTGTGAACAATCACAACTATCAATCAATAAACAATTAAGTTATCTTCTAAACAAAAGTCCAAATTATTAATATCAAAAAATTATAAAAAAAATATGAATAAATAGAATATAAAAGATAATTAATTAATAACTATTTTATAAATCTTAGTTGTTTATTATTTATACAACATCTGCTGGGAATAGGTTCGTCCTTTGAAAAATAGTCACGACCTTTTCCGAGCGATTTCTTAGAACAAGAAAAATTACATAACACGTGCAATTAACACGTCCAACGAACAATTAAACGAATATGTTTTAGCAATCCCACAAGCGGTTTATACAGTTTTTCGCTCACTTTTTTAAATATGTCCACCGCCTTGTCAATTTTTCAAAGCAAAATCGATTGGTTTATTTATAACATTTCATCTTCGTTTCGATAGAATAGGCAGTAGGTAATAGAATTTTGAACTAATAATTGAATATACAATTTCTTTTTTATGAGAAAAGTTATAATTAGTCTTATATTCTACTATATTTAACTCGCTTACCTTGTTAAAACAAGAGAGGACAGGAAGAGCTCTGAAACCAAACAAGCAAACAATTAGCATTACCAATTCAAATTCAGCTCTAAATAGCGGACGAGGCAGCTAGGTCCGGGACGTCCCAACCTCCGGACTAAAGCACCGCGATCCGGCCCTCCGACGATAAAAATGCAATAAAACATTATTTTAAAAAAGTGGCAGCGTCGGTGGGCCAAATCGAAGAAACTCTTGCGTATTAAGAGCACTGTCGATAGGTGACCCTCGGACGATCTCCTCGTAGGAAATAGTCATCAGCCGATTAAGAATAGGCCATGCGACACACTTACTTTTGGGCCAAAGCCCGCTATTTGTCACACAGCCTGCAGAGAAAGGTTGTTCGATGTGTACCGCCTGATTGAGGGGCACGATTCCTTGGCTCCGTACAGAGAGCGCGTAGGAGTGCCAACCGATATGAGAATTGTGCTTGAGCAGCGAGTATCTACGCCCCCTTTTCCGATTCTTGGAACAAACAGGGTTGTTTTATTGTGTATAGTACCGATAGTTTTGTGTCAGTAGGATGTGTTTGAGAGTGAATGTATTTATGAGCATGAATAGACAGCCGATGGTGGACAATTGAGTACCCCAATCAGCCCGTAATTAGGGTAGTTATGTAATAGCTGTAAAAGGTAATGGAGGAATATCGATTCTCCACCGCACAACTGAGTGAATGGTACGTAAATAAGAAAGAAAAAATTACGAATGAATGAGAGTGTGAATGGGTTTGGATCTAGGTATTGAATGCTTGGGTTAATCTAGCTGTTGGCAGCATCCGGAGCCCAACCTCGGTGCTGGACGGATAAGTCCGAGCTCTGATCCCAGTCTACCAACACCTAGGGTGGGTGATACTCGATTTATTGTAAATTACAAAAGCTGGAACTGCCGGAGACTGCGAGAAGTGATAGGCTCAATTTTGTATATGTGTGTATGTACATGTGCGTATTTGAGCTTATATAAAACTAATTCAAACTCAGCTTTACACTTTGAAGTAAAGTTCGTGGTAAATAAGACGAAAAATGGAAATTAATGCTGTCAACAGTATGTTAGTGTGTACACAGCGGCAGAGAAAAAGACACGTAGCCTAGGAATTTAGGATAGTGGGAGCTGAAGCGTGAAGATATTTTAATGCCCTCGCATGATTTTTTCGTCGACATGCATTTGTCTTGAACCGTCTGAAATAATTCAAAGACTTGATTCTCCCTTGAAATCTACTAAGCGTGCTTTTATATTAAACTTGTAAACTTCACTTGCCAAATGAAGCCAGATCTTTGTGATGTACGTGAGTTCAGGACGTGCATTCACATTCTTTGTGTAAGTGGAAAATTTTGTCATTCCGATTCAAATATTTATGGCTTTAAATTCGTATTGTGGATGCTGTCGAGTTTTAAATTCTACTGTTGTTGGGTCAAGAAAAGGGGGGAAAATCTTTCGGGAACTTGCCTGCTCATATGTCTAGATAGTAGATACTACAGATTTGATAATCGAAATTCCTTACTGGGCGGTTCTAAGAAAGCGTTGGGCTTGCGTTCGTAATTCTTTCCGGATCGAAGGACGGCTATTTTCGTACATCGACTAATTTTGAAGTGTACCACCGAATCTAGATTAAAACCGATTTTGTTTAGTCTCTGATAGAACAAAGACCAGAAGATAATCTGCGTTATTTTCAGAAAAAAAATATGGTGTTGAAGTTCCCATCAGAGTACAACAAAATACAGGTCATTACCAGTCATAAAACCCATAAAAAAATCCCTACACAACATTATTCTCGCGCAGTGTAAGTTAAAAATCTGTCAAGAGATCTTCGAACAAAAGCTTTATAATGCTTTAAGAAAAGCCTATGTTTTACGGCTTATCTATTTTCCAAAAAATTGGATACATGTAATAATAATCATAGATCATAAACCAGGCAAAACAAAAAATATAGCATACAGTTATCGCCTTTGAGCTACTATTTATTCCGCTCTTACTTTGGTAATTTAAAGATCTAATACTTGCTCCACAGTGGCTGATAGAACCTTGGACTCGATTAAAAATGAATAATATAGTATACCAGACCTTATGTTTGAACACAGACCAAGCATTTGACCGTGTTTGAAACGAGGCTTCCCAGCTAATTAAAAAAACAAAAAACAAAAAAACAGACGTTCTGTAGGGCCATATAATCTTGCTTATCAAAACGTACGTTTGCCGTAAAATTGGGATATTTCTGGTCCATGATAGGACAATAGGACCATCATAAAGGCTGGTGTGCCTCAGGGCACAGTCCATTATTTTATCTACTCTATTCCTCTGTCTACCCTGCTTTAGAAAACAACCCAACTGCACAATTTGACGGTGATGTGACGATCATAAACTAAGTTAATACGTTAATATCAATTTACATTACCGCATTAAACAATTAAAATTCTTAATTATGGCCAAATCAAATTTTTCACACCACTCACAAGGTGACGCCCAATCTAATGGGTGTCAAATTGAAGGGAGGGGGTCTGCTTCTCCATCTCAAATTAAAATCATACAAAACTGGGTTTTGAGATAAAAGGTGTCCCATAGTACATGGAGATTGGGATGTACACTCTTAATGGTGGTCGTAAGAGAATCCTCCCGATGATGACACGTAACTATAAAATAAGCCACCCCAGTAACCAACCACCACCTATGGGCCAGCGACGACTGAGAAAAAAGTGCGACCGATATCTTCAATGCTGAACATTAACTTTTTTTTATCATCAAATCAAATACTGGCGTTCCTCAGGATAGTGTTCTGATCGCCACAGACCAGGTTAACATAGATGACATTCCTTCACATCCTCAAGCCACCACACCCTCATTTGCAGACGATACAGCGATCATCTCTAGTAACAACGATCCTGTCATTTTCACTCGAAACCTTCAACACCTCACACTACTAACAGACAAATCCACCTTTTCATATTCCGAAAAACGATCTCCCCTACAGTCTACTTAATAATATTTCCCTTCCAGTTGCGGACAAGGTGCGGTACTTCGGACTATTCATAGAAACTATTCATTAAACGACGTGGAATCCTCACACACGAATCAAGAAGTTATGACATGATAAAAGATAATTTGCGCGAATTTTTGACAAAAATAAAAGGCTGCTTTTCATGCATAATAGTTAAGCCGATATGGACTTACGGACTGGAAATGTGGGGTACAGCTAAACGTTACACGATCAGCCATGAACTTCCTTCAGCATAACTCTGTCTTTTGTAAATATTTTTCTTACTTCTTTTTACTTTTAACGATGTTTCGACCCCAATTCTTGGATCGTTGCTTCTAAAGCAAAAACAAAAAACGTCGATTTTACTTTTACGTCACACTTTCATTCAAATCCCTAATTAAAATGGTTAAATAATTGTTAAAAATTCCATAGTATGTGATAAAATATATGATGAAAATATGTAGAATGAAGGAAATTTGTAAAAAAATTAATTGACCTCAAAATATGTGAAATTGTTTAACATTAAAGTTTTAAATCTTGTGGTCTGGGAGGGGTAAAACTTTATAGACTTAACAATCACAAAAACAGAAGACAAACTACAATTTGACATACACAGAAAACTTACAGCAACTGACATCATACGAACCGACTCAAATTACCCACTTAGACACAAAATAGCAGCCAGCACTGAGATGCATGACAGACAGACTAAAATCAATCCCACTAAACAGACAAGTACGAAAAAGGGTTAAAGAAAAGAATACAAATCATAGTACACAAAACGGCTAAAACTGAAACCCAATCAACACAATAATAACAAAACACGCACACAAAAACAAAACAATACACCACAAAAACAGACACTAAATAGAGCACGTTCACATATATTGGGAGACAAACGTACAAACTAACTACTTATTCAACAAATTAGACATAAAAACAGCACTATAAACCACAAACACAATAGTAAAATTACCAAGACTTTTACCAAGTCCAACAGACCTACTTCAAACAAGTATGAATCTACTGCACAACGTACAAAAATGACGAAAAATGAACATACTCAAAAATTTAGAAATATGCAAACATAACATATTCATCACTGAATAAAACTCATAAATACATAAATTAACAGTCTCACAAACATTTACACCATTGAAAACATTATTAGAATTAAAAAGAAAGCGGACCGATGACCAAAAAGACCGACTAGAACAGTAAAAAAGACGACGACTTAATCCATCATACACAACGGCAATCAACACATATCCCCACACCATCCCCAACCTCGAAACTAAAACTTCTTTCCACAAAAATCACAAACCCTGATGATGGCGAAATGCCCTAAACCAACAAAAACCAGCGAGGATGGGCAGACCAAGATGATTAGTAACTATGAAACATTAATTTTTAAATTGCTTCAAAGTGTCATAAAATATCAATAGTAAGCTGTAATAGGTCAATATTTAGCCAGAGGTTAATATTTTAAATAAAGTAGACATATACAAATCCGCTCCCTTCTCACGACTATTTGTCATCACTCATCATAAATGAAACAATTGTCAATTGGAATCCCGGACCTAATAGTACAACGCTTGATATTTAACTATTTTTGACAGAAATAATATTACTTGGACAAAATGTTACACCCAGTAGTTTTTTTTTTTTTTTTTTTTTTTTTTTTTTGGTTATTGCTTACAAGAACCTAAGGAAGGTATAAAACCGATCAAGTTTTGAAGGGTGGATTTTATTTCGTCTCCTGTTGATATAAAAAAAGTTTTACTATTCTCTATTAATTTTTAAATATTTTAAAGCTAGTTTTTAGACTGTCAATATTCTCTCTACTTTATGAAGAATTTATAAAAATTAACGAAGCAATGGAAACTTTATTGTTATATTTTTGATAACCAAATTTTGACTTTATATCTAACTTATTAATACGCATAAGTACAATTGTCCATATACGTTTTACAAAAGTTTCAAGAGTCAATCGAACGACATTCATTTGACAGATTGAAATTGAAATTGAAAAGTAAATATATCATGGGTTTCCCATAGAAAACACATTTTATCGTTAAACACTTACTAGGTGAGATAAAGGTTTTTAAACATATTTGTCCCGGCACGGGATAATTTAGAAAAACAAAACGATCTGTGGTTAATCAGGTCATGCTTTTCTGTGGGGTTAAAAATACCTTTTCGCGTTTTACTGGGTGCTCGAGGGAGGCCCGACCCCTTGAACACTTCCTGGAACATTAGAGTCTGCCTAGTTATTCCTGATTGATGTCCGATTCGGGGAAGAGGATCGATAATAGAGCCGAGTCACGTAACCGAGAAGGTATTTAAAAAAAACTTCACCAGGCCGTATACACTAGGACTACTAGGGTATCTTTTCATCGGGGCCAACGAAAATAAAAACGGGTCGTCACGCGATTGTTCTTCGTGTTTTGTCTCATCGGCGTGTCACGGAATCTACGTACAATGTTGTATGAGTTCAGAATGGTAGACGTTTAGGTTAGGTTTCGGTTACTAGTAGTCGATCTCCTTATGACCTTACACTTCTTCCTTAAGCTTAAGGCTTTTTATCAGATCTAAGAGCTTTGTTAAAAGCTCCCGTCTATATCCTCAGGCTCTGGCTTTTCCTCTCCCAGCAATTGTAATACGGGCCTTCGCACTAACAGAGGACATGTTTTTCTTTTTCCTAGCAATATCTGTTTCAGCTGCTCCGAGTTTATACATATGCATTCGAAGCCTAAGGGTGCAATTAGCAGTTTTCCTATCTTTCTTGTCCTTACACGTGCTAGGTTTAGTAGTTTTGCTGTTAGACTTCTTTGTTTTTTAATAAACTTTTACGCATGCCTCTGTCCTGTATAACATTGAACCGGGTATAACATACAGGAACGGGTATGATGTATAACATTATTATTGATCAATTGTCTAATCGATCTATGCTATCTATTTGTAGCTATCTATATCTAGCAATTCGGTATGCTACAAAAGGCCTGAATTTTCCTTGGCTTCATCATAGTCCAGTGAGTGGTTTAAGTAAAATCCAAAGTAGTATAATTAGGTTATCGTAGATGCAAAAAAATAGTTGAGATAGACTGAAGGAAAGGGTTTTTCTGTTTTCGGTGAAGACTGTACAGGCTATTGCAGGGTTAAATGTGGATTCACTAAATAAAACTTAGTTCAGTACCACCAGGACGAGGTTTCTGTCTTTACTGTTTCCTTATTAACATTTTTGTGATTTTAGTCTAAAATCAGATTTTTTTCATATAAAATCGTAATTTTTCAACTTTACCGGCATTAAAATACAAATCTGACCTTAATTTCGCAAACTACAATACATTTTCCACAAGATAACATCATTTCCGTTGAAAAATTCGCGCACCCGTAGCTGCTCAAACAATAACAAATGGCAAAAGCCATATTTTTTTGGGAAATACTCAATATGGCTCGTGCAATGACTTTTCAATCAAAATTTTCGGGGATTTCACCAAAGTTGTCTTATTTTATATTCCAAGGGCGAATAACGTGATATGGAACCCAAGGAGAATAGCAACCCAACAGCTCGTACATGTCATATTTAAAAAAAAAAAACATTTATTAGTTGGTAACAAAAATCAGATCCGTTTCCCTTCCTTCTTTCCTTCATGTGATTTCATTGTCCTGTATGAGCTGTCCCCTCGATTCGATCGGTGTACTTACATTGTACTTTGAGAATTCCTCATATGTAAAAATCTAATAGGGTCAAATAAGTGCTCTTCGCTGGCCATGCCATGAGAGGAAGGTATCTAGTTTTTGTTGCCAACTAATAAATGTTTTTATTAAAAATATGGCATATACTATGTTCTTGTGTAGTAAGAAGACTTTCACAAGACACACTCTTCTTCTTGGCAGACCCTACACAACTTACTTCTACCACTCCCAAAGGTGGCATTTTCGGGAAAAGTTATCAGTGATCCTTCCGACATGTGGAAATGTTTTTGTAATGAGAAGGGCAAGCTGTAAGGAGAAAGGATAGCTCAAAAACCAGTATAAAGGTTAAGATATCGTGGTTAAGAGGTCGGTCAGCAGTGTAGTCGCGTGTGTCAGGATACTTCCTTGCGAAACACCAGCGTTGATCAATAAATGACAGATTTACAGGAATATTGTGCTGGGATGGTCGAATAAGTTGGATTTGAGTAATCGGTGGATGGAAATATTCACTTAAGTTTCCACAGCAGACCTAGGTGCCATAGTCAAAATGAATTTTTGTTGTTGTTACCTTTATAAAAAAAAATTTATTGGAATATATTATATATTCAGTGGAACTTGTCTAGATCTGAAATTGGCCATGTAAACTGTAAAACCTGCCTATCTCATAGTAGACTCATTTAACTTGTCAACCATAGCACTTACACGTCAGTGTGATGTCAAGAGTGATGCATCGTCGGAAAACAGAGCTATATTTAGGTTAGAAAGTCTAACTCTGAGAACATCGTAGGAAAGACAGGAAAACTGTAGGTGTGTTACCAAATAGGCGATTCGATATTGTTCTTGGCAATTAGTATTGGCTGGCTAAGTACTACATGTTAAATTCTCCGTGTCGTTATAGACAATTAGTATCGACTCACTGTAAAACAACTCTGTTACGTTTTGTAAGTACGAAACAATATCGAGCCGATGGTAATAGTTCAAGGGCGAAGAGGAATGAAAGACTTTCTAGGCCGTAAGTATTGATGTGGACATTTCGGCGCCGCGCTTCCTCCTCGTTCTACTCAGTCTAATGATATTTGTGACGTCCAGTTGGCCTTCATTTCGTCCCCCTCATCTCTGGAACAATTTTAAGACTTTCTGGTACAGTTTGCCAAATAACTTTTTGTAACAGACAGACAACTTTTTTATAACAAACCAAAAGATGTCACGTTTTCTTGTCTCTTGTCTCATCATTGACAACTATGCTAATCCATAATAAATGTTAATTTGTCAAATATGTTTACCCTATAATATAGCTTACTAGCTTACTACCAAGTGATACGGAATACATTACTACATTACTATAGTATTATTGCCAAGATATATATATATATATATATATATATCTTATATATNATATATATATACATCAGAGCCTTAAACCCCTAAGAATATGTTTGTCTCCAGAACATAGAAATGTCCTTCTTCGAACGTTGACGGACGCAAAAGACATTCATACGCCGCACGTACCATAAACATATTTGCATGTTCAAGCGACGTTCATAAATAGTTTAAAAACAAGGATAAATAAATTACATATCTTGTGATCAATTTTGAAAAAAATGATAAACACCTTTCACCTTTCAAGAAGTCTGAAATGATCAGAATTTATGGGCTTTTAGTGCAAGTTGTAAAACGGTGTGCAGTTGAAGTTTTATGATTGATATTGACCTTTTCGAAATAGACTACCTGAGATTTTAGTGTCAACAGAAAAAAATGTGTAAAACAAAAACTGTCAATTGTTCGGATATTTCGTCTGAAACAGTTGTGTAAACAAAAATCTGATGCTTGGCCTATTCGATTATCCTATTTTGGTCCGACAGGCATGTTTAGACAATTCATCATCTTCAGTGGTGTTTATGCGATTTTCGTTTACTAGGATCAGATTATTTTTGTCTGCAGACAGGTGGAAACGACCAACTTGCAGGCAAACCTCAGGAAGAAATCCTACAAATTAAAATTTGTAGCGTCCTGGTGTAAACTTAAATGCTTCTAGATTAAAATATCTAAATGCAAATTTATTAGCATTCTGCCTGGATTCTGGGTTTTAGGTCTTTGTTGGTTTAACTATACCTGGATAGATTTATTCTAAATTTCTAGGGTATGTGGGGTGTCCGAAGACACCATACTATGGGTAAGCTGAAGAGCAGCACGTATGGTATGAGATGATTAGTCACTAATGGTAAAAAGCAGGATTATTACGAAATCGTGTACTGATGGACATTGGCTAGCTTTAGGTCAAATTGCTTTTCAGTTGTTCCAAGGCAGTTGAATTATAAAACAAAAAACATGCAAGTGGATTTTTGGAAGTAAGAAGAATTCATTCATTTGGTGGAACTTCTGCCATACCCATCGTAAGACCTAACCTAGATATTATTAATTAAGATTAATACTTAACTCGAAGGCTCCCTATTTCCACTTGAAAAACCCGCGGGAGACGTTATACTAGCATACACAATTCCCCGGACACGGATAGTTTAATTATTCTGGTAGATGCATTTTGCGAACAAAGTTCATAAACAGAAAAAAGTGTGATTTACTTATGTTAGATAATTTAAACTTTGGCAGTATTACTTAACCTAAAAACACCTTTGTCACATGAAAGACCCTTTTGTCTGAGACTATCTTACAGGTCAGAATCTGTAGATTGGTTGTTTCCCATCATTCTGGTCTTCAGAGTCTGAACAGTCTCCGTATTTCATCATCTTCGGTTTTAGAGGTGTGATTTTCGTTTATTCGAGTTCAGTTTATCCATTTAAGAGAGGTGGAAGGCTAGTGTTATCTTTGTCTACTGACATTCGGAAACGGCCAAAATAAGTTAACCACCAGTTCAAGAGAAAATCTTAATTTTACACAAATTAAATTTTATTTCATGCCCTCAGGGGTTCGTTAAACCGCCCGCAGTTCCACTTTCGAAGACTAACCTTGGATTTCTAGAAGTCACGACTGTTGTCCAATCTAACTGCAGATCTGACAGCAATCTTCATGCTCATGCCAGTTGATTGTACCAAATGATTCGGGATTTTTCTGTTGCCAGGATCTGCTAAACTTTCAAAGAAGTAGTCTAGCGACACTGACATAGCCACTGGATGTGAATTGGTAAATTCCTCTGAAAGACGCATTTTTCGAGCAAAGTTGAATAAACAGTAAAAAGGAAATTTGAAAATGGGACCTTTAAGATTGACTTATGTTAGATATTTTGAATTCTTGAATCATTAATTAACAAAAAACCGAATAAATAAACCAAATCTGCGGGTTGGTTGTTCCGATCGTCCTGATCATTGGCTGTTGTTGCCTGGCAGAAATATATCGGCATTCCTCCTCAGTGTGGGTTTGTTGTGATTTTAGTTTATGAGGGTCGTTTTATATATCTGTGAAATGTGTAAGGCGTCTCTGTGTTCTCTGATTTCACAGACAAACGAAAACTATCGAACTATACAGATTCATTTGGAATCTAGCTGAGTTTCATCAATCATTCGTCGTGTAAATCAAAACCTTTGCACGCCCCCCTGGAAGTTCGTTATTCTTGAATATTTCTAGAATAATTTGAGGAGATAATGGGGCGGGAAGGGTTCATTTCACCGTCCGCAGCTCCACTCCCGAATAGTGGCCTTGGCTTTGTACACAACACACGATTGTTTGACTATTCATCGGCTCACGTGTCAGGAACAAACTCCCATAGATCATTGCTCTTTTGCCCGGCGTTTCCATAAAGGGCCGCGGGATCGATCCGCGGGTTCGAGACCAAGGCCTAAATTAGACTTTACCTGTCTATCACCACAATCTAAATCGGCTTTCGTGATGTGCCTTTGTAGGCCTAAGACGGCTGGCATCTTAAAACCCGACACACGCGTCACACGGCGATGCCGGCAGCTGATTGCACGCACGATTCGTGGGCACCGTCCAAAATCAAAGACCCGACTATTTATACCTAGTGAAATTATTTAAGACTTGGAAAGTTCAGCGCAAAAAGACCGGACATGCAATAAACATCGACATTTTCAATTGGATTTTTGATTAAATTTGATTTCTTAACGAGGCACCACATAAAATTGAAAAAATAAAACCATCCAACACACTGTTTTCTGCATGTTGTTCAGCATTTTTTCCCATTTTCGAACAAAGAAAAGTTTTGTCCAATCTCGTTAAACAGGGAAACGGCATTGTTTTGCAATTTTAAGGTTTTTTGTTCTTTGGACCATTTGAAAATAACACAATTCTTTTGTTATACAAGTCTAATCATCCATCCATTGACAAAAAAATCGAAACGATTATCGAACAATTTGAGAAATGTGGTCACTACCTCCTAAATCATTACAAAACAATCAAAATTTATTGTTATTATGCTTTATATTTTTTATTAGACTTCAAACCTTTCGGAAGGTTTTAGTTTAAACACAATAAAAATCCGACAGAAGGAAGTGCTCTAAATTATTTCAAAAATGTTCAACTATGGCTTTTGGAAGAGTTCATACCTCGCTCTCACCTAATTTGTCTAAATTTGTTTGCAGAAATACAATATACACAGAAATACACATTTTTTCAAAGAGAACATATAATAAAAATTATTAATTAGTAAAAAATATTATTTTGCTTGGTTATCACCGAGAAATCATTTTTTTAAACTGAAGGAAGTGCAATAGATATAACATAACTGTAAGGGAAACACGATAAATAATGAGTGGAATACAGTTATATTTAGTTCTATGAGCAACTGTTTGAACCACTGATCAAATATTTGCGTTTAGAGAAGAGCTTTTGAATTATTTTTCATCTTAATTTCAAATAGAGGACATCAACATCACATTTTACAGCTCTCTTTATTAGATAAAGATAAGATAATAAATAGAGTATCGTGTTATCAATTTCTGATTCTAACACGAGACCGTATAGAAAAGCTTTATTTGGTATTTGCAAACTGATAAACAAACGTAAATTATCAGATTTTTATCCTAATTTTATAAATATGTATATAAGTATTTCAAATTGTACGTTGTACGGAGACTCAGATTGAGGTATAACCCATTGTTCAGGTGAGGATAGAACAATAAATCTGAAACGCACAAAATAAAGAAATATTTATAGCACGTAACACCTTTTCTGTTTTACACCAACCGTCTAAATCAATTTTTTAATAACCGTGGAACATAAAACAATATGAATAAAACCTTATTCAGATATTTTAAACTCTAGGCTATAAATGTAGACTACACAAAAAAACTTATCGCTTTATATACGTAGCTTTATGAGTAACGATCCCTCAGACTTTATTACTTTACTCTTGTAATGATCTACTTGTTCAAATAGGGATAGGGAAAGCACGAAAGTTGCGTTAATAGAAAACTGGTTCATTTACATGCAAAACTATTTCAACAGTTTGTTTTATCCCATCTCGGACAAGCACGAATCAGTTAAAAGATGTTTGTTTAGCAAATATTTTTTGCTATAAATTTAACTGGGCATATACCATTTGTAAATTACTGGTAAGAACAGAAAGAAACCTGATGGAAAATGTTTTATGCGTTTTCTTCTTTTCTTATTCGATAACGTCCATTTTTGGTTTAAAATGGTTCTCAGGGATTCTTACGACTTTCGAGCTCATTGGAAATGTTTTCTAGTTTTAGAAAAAGACTTGTCCCATTTGAACTGGATGGCTTGGTAGTTGACTCTCCAGTCGTAAATTTGCTCCAAGCTAAATAAATGCCAGCTTCATTCGATATGATTTCTATGAAATGCTTGTTTCTCCGCTCAGGAGTTGGAATTTGTATGACAGTTTATCTATGTAAAGTACTAGTGCTACGCATTTAACATATTGGTCATTTTATATACGTAAGACCGAACGGAAAATCAATATCATTAAGGTTGATGTTTTCCCAGGCGAACGTTTTCTGGGATGTGACGATGTACATGTCTAAAAAAGACATGATCAAAATAGGAAGCCGCAAATGAACAGGAGACGGTAGATTAGCTTTTAAGAAAGCCATTTTCAGAGTTTAACTCATTCATCATTTCAGTAGGCAACTCTCTTAATGCCTCGGATATAAAGGATAATGAGCCTCTTAAGATCCGTGTCAATTTGGGACAGAGTAAGAACCCTAGTATTAACATTGTATTTTCATTTACAAATGCCCACGTTTGCAAAATTATTTAACTAATATCGCCTTGAGCGCCTACAGAATCGTCCTACGCTCTTATAGTTGTATTTTATTTCAAGTCGTTCTAGCTTTTATCTTGAGTCGGAAGCAGGTGAAAATTCCCTGAAATAAAGATAATAAAGATTATTCTCAGCACCTATAAGTATGCGAAGTATTCAGAGATAATCTTTTATCATCTTTGATGGCATAATCTACACCGGGGTTTTCTCTCAACGAGTAAACGTCACACCTGTATCCAAAGGGTGATTTCCGGGTTTGACATTTTGAAAAATGATGGCAAATATTTATTTTTTCGTCGGAGAAAATATGTGAATAGGATCCATTTTATAATTGATAGCAAGTGGCAAACAATTATGATGTTGTATATTTTTTGACAACAAATTTACTCATTTAATACTCTGCAATATTAAGTGCTATACTGGATAAAAACTCGAGTGACCACATTCTTTTTAGACGACTGCGGGGATCATTAAGAAATTTGGAGGAATGAAAAGTGAAAGATCGGGATAAAAGAAAAGTTCAATGTGTTATCAGCAAAAGTCGCCATTACTGTTAAAAGAGAATTAGGAATATAATGCGTACAAGGTATAAAAAAGTACGATCAGTAATGCTTCCTTGCGAACACCCGCATTAATAGGTAAAATAAAAGAGTGTGCAATATGTGTGCCTCTGTTGGTTTGGTAAGATGCATGATAAGGTCGAAAGTAGGAGCTAGGATGCAGGATGAAATAATAGCTGGAAGTTAAAATAGGGGATAAGGGATTATGACGAAGATAGGATGCGGAATAAAGTGATAAGAGGATGGTGACATGAGGTTCCCGAGAACTCTTCGTCAACAGGACAAGAGGATCTTTAGCGTGGCCTATCGGGCCTTATCGGACGTTTTGATTCTCAAGATGAGAGCTGACGCACCTCTGCATACGACGGAATAGTGTTACCGCCGCAGCATTGGTGTAGAGGCGCCCCAGCCCCTATGGGCCGAGACAACATCGCCCTCCGCTTGTCCACTCCGAATTGTCGGGCCCGCATTGTGCATCGGGTCGTATGCCGAACGCAAAGGGCTAACAGGCCGAAATACATCAGCCTGTTCTCCCGCGTACTCCCTAGATAGAGAAAGCGACTCTATTACCCACAGTATTAGGGCTTCCCATAGCGTAGAAACTTCCGGATCCGCCCCGACCGCAGTTTTGTTTTTAGTGGAATTGCTAACCACCCCCTAGATGAGCACCGCCTACGGTAAGATCTCCTGTCGAGCTCAGCCTACACCTGCCATGCGCATTCGAGGGACGCCATTGGCTTAGCCTAGGTAGTCCGATCCTTCGCTTCCCCAAGGGTACCACGCCGGTCATACGCACTACCCGTTTCCATTCGCTCACTCACGTATTCGAGGGACTATTCAGCATAATCGTCGCGTCCTCAATGCCTATACGCTGTCGTCCGGGCCACCGTCTCCCGTGAGGCCGGGGATAATAACGCTGACCATTCGCAAGCTTCACGAAGGTCACACATAGAAGACAGCCTCTGTCTAAGTTCCCGCCAGAGGCGTCACCACGTACCACCACGAATCCATTCCCAGTGTATCTATGGCTGAATTTGGAACTTTTCAGTTACCCCGTGGTACGTCTATGCAGCCAGGATCTGGTGCACTGGCCCTCGTGTAACTCTGCTAAGGCACCCGCCGCCCATGCCGACCCTATGCCGACATGAGTACAGCTTGTGCTTTAAAGAGGTTGCCACGCCCTCTGGGCTACACCTTTATTTTGTGCCCAGATAGCCCCCTTGCAACCAAGGGTTGGGAGGGGTCACGGGATAGAATCAAGGAACCCGAATTGAGAAAAAGGGCCGTGGATGAGAAGAACTCGAGGTGAGCGTTTCGGGGTCTCGAGCCTCAAATCAACTATACCACCCGTCGTCGCCGTAGTATACATTAATAAGTACGATGACAGAAGGTATTATGTAGAAATTACAATGGAAGATAGTTGTAAGTGGAAGATAAGTTGCGGAATAAAGTAGTAAGGAGAAGGTAGTATGCAGGATAAGATAATACGTGGAAGAGAGACTGAAGTATAAGCTTATTTGTGGAAGTTTGGATGGAGGGGTATAGTAGTAAGGTAATGGCGGGATGCAGGATAAGGGATTATGTTGAAGGTAGAAGAAGGGATTGGGTTGTAAATAGAAGGTAGGATGAAGGATAAGGTAGTATGTCGACGATAAAAAGAAGGATAAGATCGTAAGTTGAAGGTAAAACGCAGAATAAAATATTAAGTGGACGATAGAATGCAGGATAAGGTAGTAAGTGGATGATGGAAGAAGGGATAAAAGAAAAGACGGAAAGTGGAAGATAGAATAAAGGATAACGTTTTATGGGCAGGTACGGTGCACGGTAAGATAGTATGCATGGTAAGGTAGTATAATTATTCAGAAATCGTGAGATGCGGTCTGGTGTGATGTAGATTTCAGAAAAACATTTTCTTTATCGTGTCAACGTTTCGATCTTTATTGAGATCATCTTCAGGGCTCAAAGTGTTTGTCTTCTGTGTAATTGTGCCATTCTTGCGTGTCGTGTTGAGTGGTGGGAGTGTAAGATAGGAAGAGTCGTCACCAGCAAACCGAGTGATCAGTGTCACTCTGTTCAAGATAACTAACTAAAGAAAGCACAAAGACAAAGTGTACACAGACCCAATGAGGAAGTGCGTCCAGGATTTTGCCTGGATTGATGATAAACTGACGATAGTGAAAAGTGTAGGGCCTTTTTTGGATTAGGATTCCATTGCATGGTCAAAAATGAAAGATAAGTGAGTGTTCCGAAGAATATAATCGAAGATGCGAGAAAGTATAGATTGTTGAAGGTATGAATAATTTCTAAACAACATCACAAATTGGTTTCCAAATTATAGAAATATATTGATTGAGGTTTTCCTTGTAAAGAAACCAATTATTCCAAAGCGTTTATCATATGATCACGAGCAATGGCGATACGATAAGTGCAACACTTGGATCTGGCATTTATTCATGGCAATTCTCGTTTTTTTCGCATTTCTCACTCTTCCGAGTTTAATCTGTGTACTATGTCGGAGATGACCAAACAAGAAAATCTCTGAAAATAAAACCAATTATTAAAAAATATCTATTGCCAGTCTACTCCCATAATGAAAAAAAATTAAATAATAAATATGCTTTTTATAGAGACAATTTTGTCACTTTAACAAATAGAAAGTTAAACATAGACTCTTAACAACTATTTTTAGCTATTGTCTAACATTTCTATTCCTACTGCTTGTTTCAGACATCAAAATGCTGACATTTGCTTATTCCCACCATACATTATCAAGTTTATGAGACCGCTATATGCCCAGAAAAGAACAATGTCGATGGTGGACAGTATTAGTCATTTATCCGTTGGACATTTTTTCCTTTTGGACACAATGGATTTCCTCGGAAAACGACAATTCCAAACAGTATGCATTCTATTTTATTTCCTTCGTCGATGTAAATAGGATTACTTTTATAATTCAATACGGCTTGGTGACCAACACAGATTTATTTTATGAATTAGTCATTCCATCCAAAATAATGTTAGAATTTTCTATTTCCGAAGTCTAGGAGGCTGAAAATGGCCAATAAAACGAGTACAAAACGATTTCTTTTTATAATTGTCTGGCTTTTCAAAGCCAACTGATATGATTTCATTCTGGCTGCTTTGAGCACGTTTCTTACGGTTTAGTTATCAAAGGAAAACCTACATATTTTTAGAAAACACTTCTAGATATGACTACAAATGCCAAAGATTAACGAAAGTCTTTATGAAGCCTTTTAATGCGAAGCCGTTAAAGCGAGAATGGTTAACGAATATGGAAATATTTCTTTGGCATTTTTTTTTAATTTCACGTTTTAATCTTGAAAAATACAGATTAATGATGTTACATTGATCTACAAAAGAACGTCATAAACAATATTATATAGGACAGGCTAGATTCCCGGAATGGCAAGATCCTTGGCAAAATAATTTGGTTTTTGACTTTCAATTTTAATTATGAATCGGTTTTAGCAAAGAATGGGGAAAAATTTTTGAAAAAATTATTAATTTTTTAAAGACTTCGAGGACCGACCAGATTAAATCAAGAGAATAAGTTTGTAAATCATCTTAATTCCGGCTTCAGACAAATTTTTAACGACAAAATATATAAGTAGTACAACAAAAGTTAATATTCCTCCATGGATTAATATTAGAATAAGTAAAATAATAGAATTATATAATTAGAATAATAAAGATTAGTATTAGAATAATTAGTTTTGCTGTGCCGTGTATAAGGGTTACACATGATTCGCTTATCTAAATACAGCCCAAGGTAACGGACGACGTTTTCGAATAGATTGGAGCGAGAGTGATGCATCGGAGGGTAATGGTTATGCTTTTAGATGTTCAGTTTTATAAACCGCTGCTGTAAGGAGCACAGTTGAATCTTGGTGAGCTAAGACCGGATCGGGATTTGGTGATAATATGGCGCGTCAGAATTATTAATTGGAATCAATTAGAAGGGCAGTATGGGCACTTATACTGCGTATAATAACGGACCCAGGACGCTACCCTGAGTTAACTCCTGCATCGACCCTATTCAAAAAGAAGAAGAGAATCCAGCTCCAATTCAAGAATATCTATCAACCAGATATAATTTGAATATTAGAAATTCTTTAAAGTAGGGAAACCCTTCAGCTTCCAGAGTAAACTCTGATGCGAGACTTGATCGAAAGCCTATTCCGCATCGATAAAAAAGCTCCTCCGAGCAATCTCGCCTTCTTCTCAAGCAAAGATGCAATAGTATCCACCATATAGCACTGCTTACAGAACATAGAATGGTGTTGCCTGAAATCAAATTATGGTCCGGGATAATGCTAAAACAGTCGAGAATGTGGTGGATTTTTTGTAGAGCGGTTTTCCCAACATTTTCCTAAAATTGATACAAAGTTGATGTGGCAGTAGAAATTTAGAAGATAATGTAGGTTTGTTAGGATTGGGAATTGGTAGAACAATGGCAAACTTCTATTGTTAAAATGACAGAAAAAATAATCAACAGCCACATACACTATACCAAGAAAGTATGGAGAAAAAAGTACTGCTTGTGTAGCCTCCATCAGGAATGAATTTCGAATCAAGGGAATTAAAAACGGGGTAAATTATAATAGAATGGAGCGACCGTGATGCCCCAGAGCGTAAAGTTTAGGCTTTTAGATTAAGAGGTGTTCACTTCAATGCGTCATTTTGCAAGCCATTGATCCAAAAGGTAGAGGCTGGTCTGTAGGTTTCGGTGAGCAAAATAATCCTGATTTGGTATACCGCATATATGGTGGAGGTGTCAGAAATTGTCACAATGGTAGTATCAGAGAAGGGATATTGACAGTGTATACTGCGTATAACAATGGGCCCAGGCCTCTACCCTGTGGGCCTCCTGCAACGATCCTATGCAATGGAAAATATAATTAAAATACAGGGCTAAGGAAGCGTAAGGGGATAATAGTACTGGTGCTTCGCATCGTGATTTCACTAGATGAATTTAGACCTAAAGGAGTTATAAAGAAATAAATAAAGTGTAATATACTGGAAGGAAAGTGATGCACTGAAGGTATATTTTAAGCTTTTAGATTTAGAGATATTCAGTTCAGTGCGCTATTTTCTTAACAACTGCACTAAGAAGTAGTAGAGTGTCTGCGGCATGGTTTTAACAATCACATATTTTAAACAATCTATTTGAAACGTTTTCCGTACAGCACCTGTCTCATTCTAGGCAAATATTCATGCAGAGCGCTATGCGAAACTTTTAACTTTATAATGTCATGAAAACCTGCTGATGTTGAGGTTAGGTGCGGTCTCGAAAACGTTTCAAATACATTATTCTAAAAAATACGGTTGTTAGAAGTATCACATACTGGATCAAAAACCTAACCAAGGAGAAAAAAGCATGCAAAGAGAATCTTAGTGTCAGAATGAGAGGTGGTATCGGCCGCGAATATCGTGTACAACAACAGACTTAAGACGCTACCCTGTGGAACTCCTCCCCGTGCAAAGTTGAGGAAGAGGAATAACGCTTTTTCTGTTTACTAGGTATGTTGATTTTATTGCGTTGAAACATAGTTTTTAACCTGTGGAGGTAGCCTGTTTAGTTTTTAGTGAGATACAAGCCTAGGCCTTATTTCCTGGTTAATCTCACCATAACTCTTTATTTAGTCAATTTTAATTTAATTTACTTTTCTTTACGGTTCGCTGTTTGCGTTTCAGCGTGGCGCCCAATTTCAATTTAAGATTAAACTACAACTGCCCGCAACCACGAAGTAAATCCGAAACATTTTTGCACCCATATATTCCTGCACTAATGTTGTCATTTTTTTAAATTCCTCGATATTGTATCGAAACAGTGGAAACATGGAATTCATTTTGAACCATAACTTTTATCATTTTATGTAATTCCTTAAAATTAGATCAACTTATTTTACAATTTGAGACAATCTATGTTCGCTTTAAATCCAATTATTAATCAGCATTATTTATATTCAATTTGAACCATATTTCAAACCATTGACTGTTATCATTCCTCGTTTTCTATTAAGATTTTCAATAAAAAGGCATATCGACACATTTTTTTATATTATCTCTTGCTAATGTCTATTTTGATTTTTGAATGTTGTAACATCATGTTCAATTTTTGATCATTTTAAATCCAATTGTTGGGTTCGTCATAAATTTCATAAGTCTGTTTTCTTTAATTTGGTATTTTCGACTGATTTCATAAAACTATATTTTCTACTTTAAAATGACAATTTCATAATAATAAATTAACTACGTCCAAAATTAATTCGTTGGCTACTCCAATAGCATTACGTTTATAATTTAAGTTCAGCAGACTATAAAAAGCAATTTAAAAAATCGTGCAATATAATCTCATGTCAAATGACTTCAGAAGTCTAATTGTGTTACGTCTCTAAATTTAAATGGCTCACCTGGTTGAGTGAAAAGTTGGGAGAGCGTGGGAGTCAACCGAACTGAACAAAGCCCAGGCCAGACTGTTCTGTGTTCACTGTCGAGCTAAGACCGGAGGGACGCAACTCTTTTAACACCGGAGCGGTGGGGGCCCCGAAGTCCACAAGTGGGGGATCATTCATAGACACGCGTTAGACTATTTTTAAAAATGTCAAAATTACTCGGATCATTTTGTGGAAGAAAAAAAGAGACAGCGTGAACGAGAACGAACGACGATCTTTCAGGGTTTTGGGAGTCTTGCGGAGACACCGATTACAGCGGGAAAATTCCCATATATTATAGACAAAAAAAAAAAAAATTAATTAGATGTAACTACGATCAGTAAGAAAAACCTACATCAATAGTTGAGTCTATGAACTCCTTTGAACTGGTACATCCATTCCACTGATCGAAGTGACTAGTCGAATAAAGGCATTTGTGAAGAAAAAAGTCAAGATGCTGTATGCTGTGATTTTTTGGTATGCCCTATTATAAGTCTGAAGAGAATAACGATGAACTGACCCAACGCCGAAGCCCAAAATCGAAGTCAATTCAGCAAAAATGAGTCAGTATAAGTCGATGAGACATCAGTTCAAAATATTTTAATAAATTATATTGCTTTTTTATATATTTTAATTGCTTTTCATGAGTGAATGACTAAGGAAACAATAAGTGTAAAAAATAAAGACCATATACAAGGGAATGGTCTTAAGATTGCTGAATGATTTTAAGTTACAGATAGTACAAAGAAAATTAAAGAAAAATTTCACATTCTACCAACAAAATACAATTTTTTTAAGATCATAATATATTCAAAAGGGCTGTTTGGCTCATCAAATAAACATTTTAATTGGCTCATTTTACTATGTAATCGGGGGTACTATGTATTTATCTCTATCTGCCAGGAGTTTAACCTATACATTGATAGTTTCTTCCTTTTCGATCACATCTGGTCCGCCTAGCCTGTTATCCAAGATAAAAAAAAACCATAATAACTGAAGATAGCAAAATGTGGAAACTTGTCTGATGTTGCCAAGTTTTTTTTTAGCAGATTACCAATAATAAACTTTGCAGACCTAAGGAAGAAATCGCACTAAAATAATTAGCTCAGAACTTCATAAAACGCTATTAACAAAAAAAATGTTGTTCAGAAAATTTGGTAAGTCGAGAGGAGTGGTCAAGAATTTTATAAAAACACATTTTTCATTTTTTTGCCGACATTTCGACCTTTATTCGAGTCAACTTCAGGGCATAAAGTGTGGTGCTATTCTTGTGGTATCATATTGGTTGATCAATCAACCAATCACAACAATTTAAAAAAAAACAATATGACACCACAAGAATAGCACCACACTTTATACCCAGTGATCCGAGTAAAGGTCGAAACGCGACAATAAAAGGTGTTTTTCTAAAACATTTCATTCTTGACTGCTCCACACGACTTCAACTAATTATTTACAAAATAAAATTTATTTTGAGTTTGCGATCAATTTGATCGGCCTAGCCTCGTTTTGATCTGCCATACATTTTCGGCTTCTCGTTGTCTTCATTGCTGTGAACTGAACCCGGAAAAAAGGAAAAAAAGCAATCATTGTGTTTCTTTCGTTTCCGGTTATGTTGATCTACTTGTCCTCGCTGTTCCAGCACGGTTGTGTTATTTTCTTAATTATTCAATAAAGTTTGTTACAAAATCACCACAGAAGAGATGCCTAAATTGATGAATGAATGGACGAATGAATAAATAAGGGTAATAAACATACAGTCAAAACAAAGAATAAAAGAGATTTAAGCATGGCGGCATATTATCAGATTGACCTCCGGCTGTCGTAGGTTTAGATGATAACTTGATCCCCGGGGGAACGAAGTCAAGTTAGCGCAAGTTAGAGCACCGGGGCTTATAGACGGGGAGGTCGTGGGTTCGAGTCCCGATCGTGAAACTAAGTTTTCATCTCAACCGCACATTACATAAAAATGATACATCAGTTTAAATTGTGAATAATGTCCAAATTTTAGTTAAGTTGCGCAAAATGATCAACCTTCAAGTTTTTCTGGACTGCCGAAAGTTTTTACTGATTAGACTGTAACATTCATGAATCGTACAATCATATTTTTCTAATAAAACAAGTTATTTTGTGAACATATGTTAAAGACTAGACACCTTCATGATTTCGCTATTTAAATTTATTTTTATTTTTGGGATTTTACTCAATTTTCTAATTGTTTCCATAGGTTATAAACATCGAATTTACGAACGTGGTAGTTTCAAATTCATAATAAGTTTGCAAGGCCAACATGGGATGCGTCCGATTTGCTCTGGTGTCCTTTTTACGGAAGATACTGTCTTACTTTGCGCGCACTGCATTTACGACCTCACCGGTGTAAACCTGCTCGTTCCAACCGTCAGAAATCTCAAACATTTCGAAGTAGTTGCCGGGATATCTTCGATTCTGAGAGATGAAAATGGTTACGAATACAGGATTCCCGAATACTGGATGACTCACCCAAAAGTGGCATTCAGACAAGCGTTACAAACGTGGGAATACAATCTCGCGTTGATCATGTTGGATCGGCCATTTTCTGTGAGGAATCCGTACATTATGTGGCTCAATCCGTTGACAATCCAACTCAAATGGGAGAACGACCGGAGCAATTATACGAACGTCGGTTGGAATAAATTCAATTTGGTCGCGAATCATATGGGTTTGATACCGGGTCCAAAGTACAAACTGACCGGCTTGATTTTAGTACCCATGGAAAAGAGGGATTGCCTCAGATTCCTTTGTAAAGGGCTGAAAGACTGCGATAAAGAAGCAGGGTTTATCACTTCCTCTCAATACAAGTGTTTCGATAAAAGTGATTACCCTAAAAATTACCTATGTGAGACAGGGTCGTTGTTGATGAGCAACAACAAACTGATCGGAGTCGCCGTTCCCTACGACAACTGCAGTTATAAGCACGCTCCTTTGGTTGTTTCCTTATTATCGCCAGCTTTATCGATGCTCGATAGTTTTTACAAGTCGTACGCAAATGTGAATTTAAACCATTACGGGTTAATTCTAATCACTGTAAATATACTATTATTGATGTGATTTTGTTTTCCTAATTAATCATGGTTTTAAATGTAAGAACATAACTCTACAAAAGTTCTATCATCTGTTTTCTTACACGTACAAATCCCAATTTAGTAATAAAACAGTATTTTGTTTTTTAAAGCACAGTGGTTTAAAACATAGTTCAGTCTGCAAACAATGTTTTTGAACTTTCTCATGTGCAAATTGAAAGCCCAAATAAAAGGAACCAGTTATGAACAGACCTAAAATTTGAAGTAGAAGCAGGTTTTACAAATGTAATTAGGATACCATTTCGCTTTTTGGGTATAATAAACGAAAATATCATGAAAAACTATCACATTTAGACGTATGCACATACGTTTTCGGTTAATTTTTTACGTGTGTGTGTGTGTGTGTGTGTGTGTGTGTGTGTGTGTGTGTGTGTGTTGTTTAGTGTTAATGATTATTTGGAGATCGTGAGATGCGGTCTGGTATGACGGTTTTAGAAAAACTATTTCTTTATTATGTGCCAAGTTTCGATCTTTATTGAGTTATGTAAAATATCCGTTAATACAGCAGTGTCGAACCATTGTTATGAACGTGTTTTTTGATAGACACATAGACCGTATTAACGGATACAAACAACTATTTGGCATAGCCATGGGTAGCAACATAGGCCCGATACTTGCAGATCTGATTAAGACACGTCTATTAAACACAGTTATATCACACCTTACGTTCCTCACTAAATACCTAGATGATACATTAACAGCAGTTCCCACAGATCAAATTCAAACATTTAACACTTTAACAGCTTTCACCCACGCCTACAATTTACTCGTGAAATCGAAAACAACATAACAATACCATTTTTACATACACATTAATCACAGATTGGTATCAAAAATCAAAAAACACAGATCGCTACCACAACTTTACATCACACCATCCTCTTCATACAATAATAAACACGGCCAAAGTGCTACTTCACAGAATTATTACCCTAAGCCATGAATCTTTTCACCACAAGAAGATAAGATATACAAACATATCCTACATAACAATCACTACCCTAAACACGTAAGCATACTCAACACTAACATCATCTACTATTACTAAAATACCACATCAAATCTAGAAAATACAGACAAACCAATATATATGCCGTTCATTCACGGCCTATCACATAAATTAAACACATTTCTCTCTTCTGATACTTTAAAATAGCTTTCAAACTATAAAACAATTTACACACTTTTTTCCAAAATTAAAGATCCCACACCAATAACAAATAAGTCTGATGTAATTTCCAAAATTACGTTAAAATTAAACTGTCCTGCAACTTATATCGGAATTACATCCCAATATGTGGATAAGAAAGTAAAGCAGCATATCTATGATTGCAAAAAACCCAAACAAAATCCTACAGCACTGGCTGCCCACCATTTTGAACACAAACACAATTTCGACTTCAACAATCCAAAAATATTACGTACAGAACAAAACAAACATAAACATAACTTCTTAGAAATGTTTTACATCAACAAGGATAAACACAGCATCAATTACAGAACGGACACAGTTAGTCGAAGCTACGCTAACATCATTAATCAGATTCAATATCAATAACATACATATATCATCATCACATCACACAAAACATAAAACAAATAAAACAATCATCACATTCCTCACATCAAACATTTCAACATATGTAGTCTAATTCTTCAACAGGTTGGCTTTCCTTTCCTAATTACCCCCGTCTATATAATCCTTAAAGGATAATCAGGCCGCCGAACCATGCGCCGAACCCACTTTTCCCCATTGTCGGTTCCTTTCACCCCAAAGAAGTCGAATCCTCATATAAAAATGTTTTTCTATCCCTACTTCCTTCTACACTCCTTCAAAATCCAACGTATCATAAAACATCAATATACATAAAATATCAATATCTCTCAATACGACTCACAATACTGACACATCTACAAAGAAAACAAACACTTTGAGTGAGTACAAATATTTTGATCGAGTCTAAAATTTCTATCATTGTATAAATTTATTTTTCACATCCTACATATATTTTATAATTTAAACAATGTTTATAAATCCCAGGCATGAAGATGATCTCAGTAAAGATCGAAACGTTGGCATGATAAAAAAAGGTTTTTCTAAACGTACGTCACACCATACCGCATCTCCAAATGATCATAAATTTTTGACGTTTATTCTCAATTTCTACATGGTAAACAGTAAACACTAATTCCAGATCTTATTAAAAAAAAAGTTTACCAAGACTAGGGAGTTCCACAACCGCACTCCATTTTTCACCCTTACATATTTGTGAACAAAAGGTGGCTTTCAAGAGGGCCAACTTGGAATTTCGAAAAATCGAGGAAAACAAACTCGGAAAACGTAAGGGAGATATCAAACAATGGGGTACAGCAATGGAAAGCTGACAGAAATAGGAAACAGTATTGGCTAGGCTAAGAATAGGTCACACAACATTGTTTTGCACGGCCACTCTATGGCCAGAAAGCCTCCCCAGAATGCACAACTTGTGGTTATCAAGCTTATTCTGACATCATGTAGAAACTACGAAGATATTTGGGTCAAATATAAGCTTGCAAATAAAATGACCGAAATTTTTGAACATTCTCCATCTAAAATCAGAAAGCTGAGTTCCTTACTGAAACGGGAATGAGAAATAAATTCGTACAAATAAACAGAGAATAAGATGACTTAGAGTTCGCTGGGGTAAGGGTGGCTCCTGTCGACGTTCTGGCCCATTCCTCACTGATCTCATTCTCTCATTACCTGCCAACTGACTCCTGAGGTACATAAGAAATAAAACCAGATATAAGAAGAAGCCATTACAAAATTCTGGAGAGAATTAATATAAAACAAGTGGCTATAACAGTAACTGATAAAATGATAGGGACATTCTACTTTATGAACACTGTATCAAGGTATAGCCTTGAAGAAGAAAAAAGCAAATTTAGTTGCTCTTGGCATTAGCATAAGTTGGCATTAGTTTCGACCTAATTTAAGGTCTTCATCAGGGTAAAATAACCTTAAATATGTCTACAGATTGACATATTTAAGTTTTTTTACACGTCCTTGGCAATGTTTGGACTGGATCAGTGTTCAAAGAAAGTTGAGATTGCTTGTAACAAAAAACTTAAATATGTCATTCTGCAGAGATATTTAAGGTTTTTTTTGCCATGATGATGACCGTAAAATATGTCGAAAGCTTGGCATTAGCAACTAAATTTGCTTTCTTCTTCATGAATATACCTTGATCGTACGTATTCGTAAGTGAAAAAGTAGTCAATAGATACTTCTAACAGTAAAAACATTCAACCTTGACAGACCCTTCCAAGTGGATAGCAAAGATTTTTGGAAGAAATGCAACCCCAAGTTTCAATAAGGGTATAGTATTGGATCAAAGATGGAACAGGGAATATCAAAGTAAAAGGGGCCGAATTACTCCACTCTAATAAACTCCTTTAGCCCAATCCTCATTCAATACAAACCACCCCTGTAACCCTGCCAGCTACTGGAGCTGAGATAGCCTCGCGACCTCCTATCGATAAATGAACTATATAACTATGTAAACTGTGATTTAAGACTTCTCATGATCTGTACCAGTTGCAATGAATGAAAATGTACCAATAATGGACGAATATAACATAACAGTATTTTAAAAAAAGTATATTTACCTTCGTTAAACCGTCTACTGGAATTGACAACTGTAATAAAAATTAAACACTGAACTTAAACAATGCTTGTGTTAAGGTTGCTTCTCAATTCAAACAAGACTGGCCCAACCCTGAATCCTGATTATTAGGAAACTAAACCCCATAGGTCTTGATCGGACCAGAATACTAGCTGATCAAGTGCCTTACATAATACGAATTAATTAAAAACTTTTAAAAACAAATTTATTAATTAAACAGGGACATAATGATAATTAACATAAATTAAATTCGTTTTTATTTTAAAACTTTTTTTTAAATTTGTACAAACAGCAATTTCATCACTAAAAAATACTATATGCAAACCATTTTCCAGAACATACGGAACAAGGGTGGATGGGTACTCCATATTTTATTATAGTCTATCCACTGTGAACCATGACTTCTTCATCACTATTTTTTAGGATATAACACTTTTCGTCTCCCATCCACGAATCTGCTGGATACCCGGACTCTACCCTAAAAGTCACTTTTTCAAGCACGGAATGACTAAACGTGAAGTCTAAATCAGAAAGTTGTCATTACGAAATAAATTGAAGTATGACACTTGTATGGTAGATAGATAATGATGTTTATTTACAATAAAAATTATTTTACAGAAAATATACGGTACATAAAACATCCTAGACAATAGCCACAGGCTGTTCGTCGATTGACAAAAGAAAAAACAACAACATAGAATAATGTTAATAATAAGAATACTAATAATAATTTACACAATACTTTATTAATAATTGAAATTATCGACTAGGAACGCTATGTATTTTCGGGTGTACAAAACATAATTTTAGAGACCATGCCAGTTTTTCCCATTCAAAAATGAAATTACCTCATTTAAAAAATATATATATATATATTTAAAAAAAACAATTGCCAAACCACCTAAGTCTGAATTCCTTCAATATAGGGCACACCGCCAAAAAATGGAAGCCATCCTCATGTACACCTAAATTACACAAAGCACAACGGTACGCTTCCTCATTTCTGAGAACCGAGCAGCTGACCTCTTGCCTTCATTATCACACTTATCATATTCAACTTATAATTTTTATTTAAATAATGATGATTTTCTCCTAATTCCAGAATCAGCTCATTGTATAAACTATGGAAAGCAGACCACTGTGCTCTTAATTTTAGTTTATTTATAAAGTCAGTTCTCAAAACATTTACCAGGCTTTACACACTATTTTTATGTAAGTCGGAGTAACTCAAGGGGGTTAAACCATGTTGTAGATACAAATTTTCAAATTCTTTTCCCAAAATATTTTCTACTCTAACATTTTCAACGCCAAAATTCGAGGGAGTCTGGCAGAAGAATGATAAAACTTTTGGATGTATGTCAGATGTAGGCTTAATGCGTTGAAAAACATTTTTGATTTGGTCAATCCCTGTCTCTAAATATAATACGTAATCAGGTGTATCCTTTCTTAAGAAAAACAACCTTTTGACGAAATATTTATTCAATTTCTCCACACTGTCGTACCATTTATAGCCCCAAACCTGAGCACCATGTAACATTACCGCCTTGGAAACAGAGTTAAATACATCATATTTTGGTGAAATGGGAACATCACTATTCGACAAGAGAGACTTCCAAGTAGAATTAATACCAAATTGGCTACATTTAATTTTTCTTTAAGATGTCTTTCCATCGTAAGCTGCGGTGAGATATATGCCCAGATATTTATAATGGTTCACAATCTCAATATTTTGTTCAGCTTAGTTCCAAACCTCTTTTCTCCCAAGCCTACCACCTCTGTGGAACGACATTATTTTTGACTTGTTTAAGTTAACAAACAAATTCCGTAACTGACAATATTCGTAAAGCCTATTAACATTTTCTGCAGTGGGCTCCGTTGTTAATAAACAATGTCATCTGCATAGAGTAAATAAGCAACACTTGTATGATAGTAATAAATATGACATAGAATTTCTGTCTAAAAGATAAATAGTAACATAATAATAATGAAAAAAATGAACGATTGTTAATTCAGGATTTGGCAGGGATGGCGGTTGAGTAAAATTAAAAAGCTAAATTAGTTCTTATCTGTAAAACCTTGCCTATTTTGTTGACCCGGCCAGACTAGGGCTTTCTTTTTAGTTCGGTCAGAATTCGAGGTTTGAATAATTTGTAAACGAGAAAGAACTCCAACTCCAGAATATTTGAGTCTATATTCAGATAGTATATACTTTTAGCATTTCCCTAAGAAGTAACAAATATTTTCCCCTTCTAACTCATTACACATGGAACATTCTTATCTCTGTTCTCGAGTAGTTCACACCTAAGTTTAAAGAGCCACACCAGTGTCAACTGATGTACAAAACCTTATATAAAAGATAAAAGAGTGTGCTCTACCACTCTGTTTTAAATGGTAGGAATGTTAGTCTGGATAATTTGAGATTGTATTAAAAGGCAAGAAAAATCCGACTAGGAAAATGTCGTACAAAAGAAAATAATCATTCCAATAGTCGTAGTAGCTTATAATTAGGATGAATCCAGAAAATTTGGGAAATGACGGGCCTTTATTAGAACTCGTGGTGATCAGTCGAATCAGCGAGATTTCACTCATGCCCTCCATCGTTAACCAAATATTTTTGTGTAGCTCCGGGTTCACGCGGTCATGGTAAAATGAAACCAGCGAGGATTTGTAGGATTTGGGTGTGATCGGGAAGGTAAGCCTGTCTGACTGCGAGCATATCTCAGCATTTTTTCGGACAAGGACAAGGCAAGACAATAACCGCACTGTGGCCCAAAAACCCTCATTTGATTGTGCCCATTGTCATCCCTATTTATGGATTCTGTGGATTAGTGTTGTTCAGAGGCCAAGAAGATATTCTGGGTTACTTTGCTAAGGTTTCTAATAGGTTTACCACACAAACAAAAAAATTGTATCAAATTCATTAGTTTTTTATTTGTTTATTTTATTTTTTACTATTTTTTTTTTTAAGTTTCATTCAGACTGCTTTTACTAAATATTCCCAGCAATATCCTTTTGTTTGACCACGTTCAATTCTTTATCGGCCATATTTATATGTTGGAAAACACCCGTTTTTAAGGAGAAATTTTCACATATATTTCTATCGTGATCATGCCTAAGAAAGAATAGAATATACAAAAAAAATACATTATTATTTACAAAAGTTTAGTTTAGACTAGTAAATCTTATTTACATCCGTATAATATGGTTTACAACCTTCTGTCGGAGATCATTACAATCTGCCATCAAACAAGAATTTCATATACAAATATGACTCAAAAAAATATGTATTAATGAAAAAATTCTAATATAAATTATGAATAAAAAGCTAAATAAAGACGATCTTCTGGAGAAGTTTATTAAAAGGAACCATTACGATGCAAATTAATTTATTTGCTGCGGTTTAATCTGAACTAAATCGTATTGTAGGTTAGGTCCATGCTTGGCGAGCATATTGTATGAAGGCCCTGGCTTCTGAGTTGTCCAAAAATTTAATTAGGTTTTCTTTTGGTAGGGTAAAACTCACAAGGTGTAGTTTACGAATTCGAATTACGAAATTAGGGAGAGCTGACTGCAAATCAACTGATTCAATTCTAAACACTCCCAATGGTGTTGACTGGAGTTCTTCGATAAGAGATTTGAGAAAAAACTAGGCCAACAGCCGATGTTTTCCTTGGATGGAAGGTCTAAAAGGCCATATTTTTTCCTAAGGAACGCCATTGTACGAACCAGGAACATTCCAGTTGATATCTCCCAGACTGTGAGTTAGGTTAATTTTGATTCGAGCAACAAGCAGGTTTTTAGGACGTACGGAAAATGAAGTTTTAGGCTAAAAATAAAAAACAGGTCTGCGGTGGTTCAAGATATAACATATAGTTAGATGTTAAATTTGGCAGTGAAAAAGGTTTACGTATAAAAAACCTCTGAACTTTTTCTATATTTTCATACTGTTGAAACCCCATACTTGACACCCAAAAAAAGGATCTAATAATTGCATCAACGGCATCCTGACCAGTGTCCCTCAGGTCTTATTGCAGGCTAACCTTACTACAAACGCCTTTTGCTTGAAATGTTTCTACATCGCAAATCAGGAGTATATTTATATTCGTTGACTACTTCAATCCGTTCCCCTTGGTACTACCACTTGTCAGAACTCTTTAATTTGCAACTCTTTCTGAATACTAATATTTTTAATTTTTTAAGGTTTTCGGTCAGGTTCCATTGTTGACAGCTATCAGTAATCGAATATTTCTTTTCAGGGTATAAGCGCTGTAGGCGCCGTTAAATAAGGCGCGCGCTGGTGTGGTCGCGAAACCAATAACAAAATAATAAAATAAAATAAAATTAAAATAAAACCCCAATGCCTGAGGAGACGAGTGTGTAGTCCTCGCCAATCTTCTGTTCGGTACCAAGCAATGCAGCACCTAAACCCTCAACATAACCAAGGCCCTGGATAATATGATGGTTTAGATTACTACAATACCTGCTAGGTTGCTAGGTTTTCTATCGGCGGCTGGCGGATATCACTCCCGTGATTTGAAATTAAAAGAAAACTAAACTGAAAACAATTTTCTAGCTTTGAAGTAAGGAATGCTAAAACTAAATAAAATGTTTGCACGGAAGCAAGACGTTCGTTTCTCTCGGACGCATGAGAGCAAGTCACGACGGGAGCCAGTTGCAGACGCAGTGCCCTATCGGCCCGTTTTAGGGATTTAAGCGTTTAAACAGAAACAAAATATTTACGCTAATTACTTTGACGTAAACAAGCGCTCTCCTCCAGGATTACAATTTTTTCTGCATATGGTAAAATTTTATGATAGTGCTTCCTATTTTTATACCGTATTCCAAAACTTGTGGAAGGTCATCAAAGATTAAAGCAAATAATAAGGGACTTGGGGGCAGCCCTGCCTAAACCACATCCCACTTTAAAAACTAAAAACAATCCGGCCTGGCCTTTTCACTCTTCATCTCGTGATATCAATAATTGATTTTAAGAAGGAAGAAGTTCCCAAGAAAGTTCCATTGAGAAAACCAGCCGCCATCAAAAAATAGCTTTGTTAGCTTTTAGTTTTAAAATGCAATAGTCAGGAAATGACCGTGACCTTAAGGTTACGGTTGAAGTGACCGCGACCAATATTGGTCTATCGTGAAATCCCTATTGTTGTTTAGAGCCTGTTGTTAAACTTTTTATCAGATCCCAAACCTTTGTTAGGGACTCCCATGTACTTCAGGCTTTTCCTATCCCATTAGTAGGAATGTCAGTCTGCATAGGTTTTCATCCTAACAGAGGGCATATTCCGCTGTTTCCCCTTCTTTATGGCAATATCTGCACAGGCTTATTTCTGCTGCTCCGAGTACGAAGTTATGCCTTTGTAGTGTGCAGTATCTAGTCAGTAGTCCTACTATTCTAGTACATACACGTCCCAGGTTTAGTAGTTCTGACGTTAGTCTTTGCGATGGCCAACGAACTGAAAGTATGCCTCTGTCCTGGAGTACAATCCCATTGAACTTATTAAGCTTATTTTTAACCCGTTTGATCGATCAACGGTTTTGGTAATTAGGTATGCCGCAAAAAGGTAAAGGGCTGACAATTATCCTCGTCGTTCCCGTGGACAAATTTCAACCTCCTTGTAAACCCTCTGCCCTATATATCCTGGAATTTAATGCTGGGTAATTACTGTTGTCCCAATTGTGTGAAAAGGTCTTGCTGTAGTTCCAAACGGTCTGGACTTTACTAAAGGTGAAGTAGTTGCTTTTTGTGCCGCCTTTCCGTCCAAGTAGATGGCTATTCTTTTGTTGAATACCAATAATACCAGCCTTTCGATCTCTCTGGTACTGGAATATGCCTGAAAGCAGTGGTGTTTTGTCCAAGAACATATTTTAGTCCTTGGTTTTATTTCCATAACTACCACCTCCTGATCCATGCTCGGCATTAGAGATATTTACCAGTTATGGCCATCATTAACTGGGATCCTTTTCTACCAGGCTGTTCTATCGAGTGCATAATCTTAGAACAAAATAAAAATTTCAAATGGCTGAAAAACGCCCTCTAGATAAACCATGTATGTACATGGAAGAGCAATATCGCGGACCGCACTTTATTTTTTATAACCAAGCGATCCACTCATTGAAGCGTTATCTTTGCCACTTTTAAAAATTAATAGTAGTAATAAAATTAACTCGTTACATAATAGTATACAGATTCTAATAAATATAATTTTAAAAATGTGTTATAATCTCAGATGTTTATTTAAAAATGAACATAGATTGATAAGTTTCTTAATTCAAGCTGATATGAGTTGTTATATATTTACTCTTTTATCCGTTTTGCTTTTACCCCAGTGTGTCCATTTAGTAATTGACAATGTTTTCGTTTACGAGAGAGGAGGTGACTTGAACTTTTTAGTCAGTTTGCAAGCTCAACGAGGTTACCTCCTCATCTGTTCCGGCATCCTCATAAGCTACGACAAAGTTATTCTGAGCGCACACTGCCTTCATGAAAAGGATATCATCGAGTCTCCAAACATTCCGAAGATCAAAGAACTCGAGTATTGTGAAATCATAGCCGGTATATCCTCCTTGGTCCGAAACGAAGATGGCAGCGAAATCAGGATTCCACAACAATATTATTTGCACCCGTCTACGAGGTACCGCGCCGACTTCGATGTATGGGAATACGACATCTGTTTGGTATATCTGTCGAGCCCTTTTAGCGCCGGCAAAACCTACATCGCACCTCTAAAGACGTCGAGGCGATCGCTGACTCTCGGAGGGAACGAGAGAGCGGAAGTGATCGGTTGGGACAGATTCAGCCTGGCGATGAGGCACAGCACCATAGCCAGTAAGAAGTACAACATCCGCGGACTCGTTGTTACGCCCGTTAATGCTTCGATGTGTAAGCTTTTGTGTGATAAGGTATGTCCCTTCTACAATTCGAGAACGCACGCCTGCTTCGACAAAGGAAATTACTCTTGGCCTCCTTTCTGCTTAACCGGATCTATATTGATTTATAGAAGTAAAGTAACTTCATTATTCGGATTGGTAACGAAATACAAAGGATGTCAGAAAGCCGATGTGCCTCTTATAGTGACTGTATGGGGAAATGTTATCAACCAACTTGACAAGGGATACTCGTTTGCGAACAGAAATTATTTTGGTTTTATTTATGCTATCATATGTTCTAGTATTTTAATAAATTCTTAAATCAAAGTGGATTTTTTAATAAGCTTTATTTGTAAAATTGACACATGTCATGAAATCACAATAAGTGAATCCTGTCAGAGCATAAGGCATAAGGTTGGGTGTCGCGGACTAGTGATGGCTGTTTTACACTGCTTTTTTCCTAAGTAATAAAATTGCAAAGTATTTACAGGGATTCGGAACCCGAAACCACTAGCGAGGCGATTACGAGTATCGCACAGTATAAATGTTGCCAATTTTCGCCTTTGAATTTTAATGTTGACATTTCAAATCACTGATTGCGTACTTACCTTGCATTTCGTTTTGCTATAATTTAGTATTTTTTACTTATATGCCGAATCAGTATTTTGATGGTTTTCATGATATATCAAACCCGTTCTCTGCACAGTTTTACAATTAAAAACATAAGCCCGTTTATTTAATTAAGCGTTTAAGCACGAGCTTATTTTTTGAGGGGTCAAACGATTCCATCTAAACGTTTTCCTCCGCTGGCCCAAGAACAAATCCGACCTGGCCGATGAGCGTGGAGAACTCTGAATAATTGAGGACAATAGTAATTACTACTTAGTCGAGGAGGAGTGGATGAAAGATATAGAAGTTGAAGTAAAGAGAGCGTGAAGGCCCCAAGAGCCAGGAGGTAAGTAGAAGCGTTCAGTGAGTGCTTTCTTCACGAGAATGAAGGACCGCGATTAAAAAAGGAAAAACAAGAAATAACGATCCAAGTTCAACAGCTGAAAAACCAAAAGGAAGATCGGTTCTTCAAAACCGTGTCATGAACATCTGGGGGGCCATCTTCATACTAGTTCTCTGTATTGAGTAAGTCTTTCTATTTGAATTGAAAAAGAAGCAAAGAATTTTCTCATTTAATTTGTAATTAAGTATACCTCATGAGGTGAAGTCAATTGCAAGCAGGACATGCACTCTTTCCAATCCAAAATCTCTGTTATTTTTACACTAAGATTTTAACCCACTATACTAGCTCAACAACCAAAACATAAAGAAAAAAATACCTTTCGTTTACTTCAAGTTAAGTTCAATTTAACAGATAATATGTAAAAAATATTAATCAACACTCAAATTATAGGATATTTACGTATTTATTTATTTAAGATGAGTTCAGATTTAACAGAAAAGAAAAAAAAATTGAAAATAAGTTATACAAACCTTTGAAATGTTCTTTAATTTCTCTTTTACTGTGACTTCCGATATTTACATTTTCCATTCACTGCATGTATTAATTCTACCTGACTGAATAAATCGTTTTCATTTTCATTCATAGGGAAAAATGTTCATTAGATGAAACTGTATTTAATTTTATTTCAATATTTAAATTTACTTTTTATTATCCAACAGGCCACTAAATAATCCTGAACACGTGAGCACACTCGGGCACTCGCACTCTCACCCAAACTCAATCCATTTCTCTCTCTTTCTCTCTTTCTCTATCTCTCTCTTTCTCTCATTCTCTATCTCTCTCTCACATTCTCTCTCCCTTTCTCACTCTCTCACTCACATTCTCTCTCCCTTTCTCACTCTCTCTCTCTCTCTCTCTCTTTCTCACTCTCTCTCTCTCTCTCTCTGTCTATCTATCTACCTACCTATCTATCTCTCTCTCTCTTTCTCCAACCCCCCTCCATCTCTCTACCTCACTTTCTATCTGCACACACACACACACACACACACACACACACACACACACACACACACACACACACACACACACACACACAAATCTTAAAAAATAGTCATAGATTGAATCGACATATTGACTACGTATATATCTCAGCATTTGGTGATTACAACAGTGTTTTTATTTTTTCTGTTAATTTCTGCCCTTTCTGTATGTACCCGTTTCAATTTTATTGCACGAATCTACAATTGTTGCTGAAATCCGCGCGACCAATTATCAAAGGTTCATGATGTAAAACTAACCAATCCGTTAAAAATATATCATAACATAATAAGTGGATTGTTGGTGTAATGAAAAATAATAAAATAATATACAAGAAATCTGTGTGTAATGAAGGTATTATTTATGCATTTATAAAAAATTCAAAAACTGGAATACTGAAAAATTCCTGAAAAAAGTACTTTACAGTGATATTAACGGAGAAATATACTCCTTTTGTTTTTAAAATTCTACATATCACTTTGAATGCTATATCAAGAAATAGCATGGCGTCATATAAGCTCTTGATAAATTGGCCCAAAGATTAATAATTCGTCATATTTTGTATACTTATCAGCAACCTTTATCGGTACACAATATTACAATCGTGCTATTAAAAATTAATTAACACATGTTGTGTAAATACAGAATTAGCAGAATATTTTCTCACTAAATAATCTGGATCTCTGCATGATCTGGATGAAAATGAAAATTAAATTATCTCCCAAGCTTTCGTCCTATTTTAAGGTCATCATCAAGGAAAAACTCTTAAAGATGTCTATAAAATGACACAATTCAGTTTTTAATAGATGATGTGCCTATTTATTGACAGTTCTCGAGGACGTTGATGACGTTATTGATGGTTGAATATTGAACCAGCTAATGATTTGAATATTGCCAAGGAGTGTGACAACGGTGGGACTGAGTCTGCCTGGCAAAATATTGGGTTGTCCGGAAAATAATGCAGGATTTTGGTATTAAACAAAAAAAAAGAAACTAGTTACTTTAAAGCAATGTTCTTTAATCAAAATAATTTCCCATACTCTCAATACATTTCTCCCAACGTGTTGGTAACTTATTAATTCCGTCTGAGTAGAATTCAGAATTTTTAGAATTGATAAAGTCAATAAATGCATTTTCCAGTTCCGTTTGATTTTTGAATATTATGTGTTGTAAGTAGTGGTCCAGGTGTCTAAAAAAATGGTAGTCAGTAGGCGAGAGGTCCGGAGAGTAGGGTGGGTGAGGCAAAGTTTCATAGCCAAGCTCCAATAATTTTTGTGACGTTACACGTGACACATGTGGTCGAGCGTTGTCATGCAACAAAATGGGCCCTTTCCGATTGACCAAAGAGGGGTTCATTACTGCCAATTTCTGATGCATGGTATTAATTTGGTTACAGTATGATTCAGCATTGATGGTTTCGCCAGGATTTAAGAAGCTGTAGTGTATTAAACCAAATGAAGCCCACCATACCGTAACCATTACCTTTTTTTGATGAGTTGGGGGCTTTGGAAAATGTATTGGAGCTTCTCCTTTGTCGAGCCACTGTCCAGAATCCACTTTTCGTCACATGTAACAATTCTGGCCAGAAATGGGTCATTTTTGTTTCGACAAAGAAGTGATGCACAAACATCAAAGCGCTGATTTTTTTGGCGATCGTTTAATGAGTGTGGAACCCAATTTTCGAGTTTTTTCACTTTTCCAATCGCCTTGAGGTGGTCAGCGACGGTCGTTTTACTGACTTTGAGTTGCTCTGCACCCACCACTGATCGCAGAACATCATCATTAAGAGAGGAAGGCCTTCCACGACCTTCTTCATCTTCAAGGCTGAAATCTCCCTCCCGAAATTTTTTAAACCACCTTTGCACAGTGCACTCATTAACACAACCCTCGCCCCAGACTTGGTTAATGTTTCTAGCCGTTTGGGCTCCGCTTCGGCCGAGTTTAAACTCGTAAAAGAAAATCGTACGAAATTCTCGCTTTGACATTATAAGGATGACTGAATTATTTCCAAGTAGCGGAATGCTACAGAGGTAAACAAACAAAATGAGTAATCCTGTAAACGTAAACAGAATATTTTATATAGATTTTTTTTAATGAAAACTTAAAATCCTGCATTATTTTCCGGACAACCCAATAGATTAATAGACATTAGGCAGGCAGGCAGACAGACAATTATCGTAGAAAGAAAGTTTTTTTTGTTCTGTTGATGATAAAATAGGTCGAAAACTTGCCAGATAACTGAATTTTCATTTTCATCCAGATCATGCAGAGATCTAAATTATTAGTGAGTAAGAAACTTGTCGATTCATCTAGCATATTAAAGAAATATTTTCATTTGCAGTAATGGTGAGAAAAAATGATGTTTTCGATGTTACAAGAATTAAAGCATAGTCATGGTCACTAGGACCAGAACATTGTTCGGTATATTTAACCTATTAATGAGCAATTATGTTCCGTGTTAATCAAAAGCTTCATTGTATTTAAATTTAAAATGTGAGTCACTTTTTAAACAGGGAATTGGGTGAATCATAATCATTTAATGTATTGTGCAATAAAAAGGAAAGCCAAGTCGGTTTTAACATTTGATCCCAGAATTCACTTTCCTTGGTTACTTTGAACAACAAACGGTGATGAGCGCTTATCGATCCATGAATTTAATCTCTCGCTTTGTACAAATTATGAAAATCGAATAGAATTTCAAATTTTCCGACCAATGAACACAAGAGACAGACTATGTATAACGAGGCCGTAGCAGAACGACCACCGGGCCGTGACTGTAATTAAACGGCTTTTTTTCGCACGTACGGAAGTAACACCGTTTATTTAAGCCTCTAATAAGCTGAATAAAAGTCCATTTCCACTTGCTAAACATTTTGATTCTGAAACACTCTCGATTTCATTTTAGACTTCCGGTCAGACGGAATGTTGCAAAAAATAAATATTTACCAATTCTTACTACAAATTAATTCATATTTTGTCTGCTGTGTGTTGTTTTCTTAGAACTATCTACTGTGAATCTGAAGAGAGCAAAGATGAACCGACGACGACTCCAGAGCCCGACATCGATGTCGCTTCATCAAACAACGCGTCTGAACACGACGATGTATCAAGTGAAAGTGAGTTTTTTCAATATTTTATTATAATCTGCAATTTATGATTAACTATTTACATATTGTGGGAATCAATATTATTCTCCCACTTCACTTCACAGAATAAACTTTACTCCATACCCTCTCAGAAAAGAGGACGCGGGGCCATTTCCTCTTGAGCCGACTTATGGGATTGTTGGGTGATAAGAGAGATTATTGTGGAACTTGGTAAATTTTTGGGGGATTATATTTTGGATAAATGGAATTTTAAGGTCGTTGTGAAGGGTCGTTATTGGAGACATAATACGGACATAAGGGATCTGAGTTCTTTATATCGGAAGAATTGGTGGCGTTGGATATTAGGAGTTTTACCGGTTCCCCAAAATGCTATTCTCTATATCCAAATCGGCTGTAAGCGTTTTGTAATTTGTAAGTTTTTCGTTGATAGCTTGAATTGTCGTCCTATAATTTTGTGGAGTAGACTGTAGCGTCTGTTCAGGTCTTGTTTCAATCGTATGTGCTGATTCCATGTTAGGTGTGAGTCTAGGTGGAACCCAAGGTAACTTACGCAGTCGGATTTGAGGATAGGAAAATTTTAATTAAATTTGATTATATAAGCGTTTTTACCATCGATCGAGTAAAAGATTTTTTCGACGTTTTATTAATTTATGATTTTTATAAGAAAAGCATTTCTATGTGGTTTTATATCTTTTATTTTTTTTAAATCGACGTTTCGGGATTATCCGTCTTCAGCAATGATAAAATTTTAAATTACAATCAGAATTAAGATTAAAATTGGAATGGAAAGTAACCAAAACAGCGAGGTTATACAACCCTGTCAGAAACGGCCAAACTACAGGTCCAAAATTCCAAATACCTACAAAAGAAATCACGTAATTTCAGCAGAGCTTGTCAGCCTTTTTTACTTCACTTATTTGTGTATACTCTGTACATGTATACTACAACCAGTAGATTGGATAATTTTTGTTTGTGGCATTACGGGTGTTATAGAGAAAGTTACCCATTGGCAGCCGCTCCGGATTAATAAAATGTTATTAATCATTTAAGAGGTCTCTTATCCATATTCTTTAATTGGTAATTATGAAGCCTGGAGTAATCGTATTTGTGTGTTAGTGTGATTTTGTAATTTACTAAACGTCTGTAATATGTTTTGATGGATGAAAAAGCTGAACTGTCAAAAAATTGAGGAACAGGTTCATTCTATTGTTATATGCTAGGATAAGTCTCACGACGGAGTGTAAAGGATATGTTGTGACTTTGAGGAGTTAAACTTATTTTTCAAAGATTTTTCCATTTTTCAATTGCTAATGTGGTTTTGTAACATAAGTGAAGCTTGTGTAGAAGAGGGATGACTGTTAATATTGTGGTGTCATCTGCGTATGTGGCGGTAAGTGTATTCTCATTTGTGGGCATATCGGAAGTAAAAATTGAGTACAACAGCGGTGCTAGTATTGACCCTTGTGGCACACCTGCAAGCACTTCTCCCATCCCGGAAGTCTCCGTACCCTGATTTACTGCGAAACTTAATTAAAATTAAAAAAAAATTAAAATTAACTTGTCACACTAAGTTGTAAAATAGAATCGAATTAGAATAGAAATAAAATAGAAACATATTGCTTTTAAGGAAATTAAATTTTCCTTATTAATCTCACTTTTTCATCATTTAATGAAATGTGTATCTTCATTCTCCCCTACGTTAAACAATGATCGTCTGTACTAATATTATAAAGAGAGAAAGTTGGCTTGTATGTAACAGATAATCTCGAAATCTACTGGTCCGATTTTGATTAAATTTTTTTCAGACACGTTCCTTATGATCATCATCATGTCCTGTTATATTTTCTTCAAGCTGTTAAAAAAATTAACCTAATACTTTTAAGCACCTAAATATTGATCAAAATGTAGGTTTTTGTTTCTATTTATCTATTCTTTCCATCCCGCACCCAATTTTGGTTTTACAAATGTTTAAAAAAAACTTTACGTTTAAATTCGATATGAAAATTATTTTTTTACAACTCCGTTCTTCGATGCAACAACTAAAGCATTTATATACATAAAAACAATAACATGGAAACATGAACATCAACCAAGCATGGATGCCATTATTCCTTCAATATGATGAGTTTGGTGGACTCCATCCTAGGAGACTGATGTAGTGAGATGGTCGCGGGGCCAGGTACGCTTCAGTCAGAGAATTCAGAGAATTATTAGGTAATGTGGTGGATGGCAGGTTGTTGACGAAAGTTTGGAATAAAACTGCTTTTGATTTATGTAACAGTGACGACTTCTCAAAACCTTTATTGTATCATGAAGTACCTCAATACTATACTTGACTCATAACACATTTTCCCGAAGGAGACGTATATCCCAACATAAAAACAGACAATGCAGCTGGAAAATTACATAACGTTCACTCTCAAATCAGAGTATTTCCACCTCAGAATTCTAATACCCTTAGAGTTACCGTGATTTTTCAATCGGGCTTTCAGATGAAACTGCAACTGGGGTGCATATAGCTATGTGCAGTGTGCAAGTAGTTCGGTGGTTCTAATAACTTGGCTCGTCTGGTTTCGCTGTGTTTGGTTTATACAAATGTTTCTGCTTTCGCTATCTTCAGTGGTGGATTTGTATTGCAGACCAACCAAAACAGCTCTACTACACGGACCAGGGTGATCGGATTCATCTATCGCAGACCTCAGGAAGAATTCCTAAATAAATAAACATTATTTACAAAGTAATTATTATTTACATTAGATTTCATTATCGAATTCAAACCATAAATATAAATATCACAACGAAAACGTTTTGATTACGAAAACATCTCAAAACACAACAATTTTATTATTTAGTGGTATGGTACTCCTCTGGATTTTATCTAAAGCTATTTCGAGAGTTAGAAAGCCGGATTTGTCTTTTTTTCAGCGTGTCAATAAGGTTTACATTTTATGCCATTATATGTGAATAAGATAAGGATGAAATCAACAAAAACTCTTCAAACGTTTTATTTTATATCTCCCGTTCTGATTTATTTATGATAGCCCAGATTGTGATATCTCGTGATGTGTATAAGGTTCTAAACCCCTGTAAAGTTTTCTGTGGACCAGTGGAGTCGTTTCAAAATTATCATTATTTTTGTGATTTTCAAAGAGGTGAAAAATGTGAGATTTTCTTTAAAATTTATAGTTAAATTTATAGTTAAAATTTTTAGTTAAATTTATAGTTTTTGGGTCAACACTAGTCAACGTTCAAACGAACTGTTTTTCTTGCTAAAAAAAATATTTTAACCTGACGTCAAAAGTATATTTAGAAGATATCCATAGCATGGATATCGTAGATGTCTGACATTACTATTTTCCTTTGTTAAAAATGTATATATATTTTTAAAAAATCAACTTATATAATATCCTTGAAATTCCTGCACAACAAAGACACAAAAACAAATTTCCTATGAGTAGTTAAATTAGTTTTTTAAAAAATAAAAATAAGTACACTCGAACACGTGTCTAATATTTTTCAACCTATTATCACCAAAAAAGACACAATTAACAAATACGCACATAAATAAAAAAAAACTTCGAAGTATACAAACATGAACCTACAACCATCCAAACTCACAGCACTCCCAAAAATACAGAAACCAAACCATGAGACCAGTTGTAAACTACAAACCAGCCCCCTCATAAAAACTTTCAAAACACAAAATTATTCAAACACACCTCAAACTAAATGACACACACTACTTGAAAAACTCGACGGACCTAATTAACAAAATTAAAGACGTAAAAATTAAAACTACCACTAAATTAATATCATTTGTCATACCAAATTTCAGAAAAGAAACGACACTACACAAAAACCGTGACAAAGAATACGCACAATGATTCACAAACATAATACAAACAACGAAACTACTTTAAATTCAACGTAAAAATGTACACATCAATATATACACCAGACGGACAAGGAATGAGTAATCTAACTTGAGTCACACACCCAGAAGTATTTTTACAAAATTTTGAATTGAAATACTTCATGAAACTATGGAAGAACATAACATTACATATATATAATGATACGTAGTCGACATATTCGCCATAGTAGACATCAGCAACAACAATAGCATAAACAGCACATTGACAGACCTGAACTCATCACATAAAAACATACAGTTCACCGCAGAAATAGAAACAATTAACAGTTTAAACTTCCTTGACTTAACAATCAGAAAAGTAGAGGACAAACTACAATTTTACACCACCTACACTGCCACAAAATGGCAGCGCTGAAATACACATCACAGCCGTCTAAAATCAACCCAGCCAAAGACAAGTGCAAAAACGAATTAAAAAGAATACAAATCATAGCAAACAATAACAGCTACAACACAAGCACATTCAACAAAATAATAAACCAAACACGCACTCAAAAACAAAACAACACCACATTCACATACGTTGGGGAAGAAACATACAAACTAACTTATTGAACAAATTAGCCATATAAAAGCACTGAAAACCACAAACACAATAGGAAAATTACTAAGAAATATTCGACAAGAATGACCCACAAGAAAAGATCGAATATACCCACTAAAATGCGAATGCGGAGACAATTGCATCGGACAGACAGGACGAAAAATAAAAGACAGACACGAGGACATTAAACATCGTTTAGGATCAACAACGAAAAATCGAATTACGCGACTCACATAATAAAAAACAACTACGAACCATCTACGATATAAACAAGTATGAAACTATTACACAACGCCCAGCAAGAACAAAAAATGAACACTCATGGAAATATGTAAACATAGCACATTCAACACTAAAAAACTCATGTATGCACAAATTAACAATAACTCACATCGTTTTCACTATTTAAAACATTCACAAATTAAAAAGGAAAAGGGCCTAATTTCAAAATACCGACTATAACTATAAAAAACCCGACTTAATATATCAAAACACCAACAAATAATTCTAATACCGACACAGCATATCCGTGGTACGTCTGAGAGTTAGATTTATAGAATCATTTTTTCCTAATGATTTTTCAATTTAAAAAAAATTAAAAAGAAATGCTGTAATCATTCCAAACGCTTCCGATTACAAATTGAGCACGAGTTTTAAGGGCCGATGGTTCAATCTTTATACGTTTGGATGATTAATATTTACGATTTTTACGTTAACGACTATTATGTGAAATAATTTCCTCGCCAATAGAAGACAAAAGCCTAATAACATAAACTGATTGATGAACTAATTTAAGGTACCGTTCTACAAGTAATTTAATGCAGTCAGCTTTTAAAGGCAGATTTTCTCTTATATCTGTGCCTAGGCGTTACAGATACTTGCAGCCAAAATTTTAAAATGATTTAAAAATGGATAATAACCCTGTAAGTTCGACTCTGCTTACAAAATGGCGATGGTCAAAACAGTAGATTTTTGACAAATTTATTGAGGATTTAAATTGTCTAAATATATTTCAACCACGTAGATTAAGACTGACTATAATGTGTGGTGATTAGTGACGTTAATCGATAATTATTCAGAAATCGTGAGATGCGGTCTGGTGTGATGTAGGTTTCAGAAAAACATTTTCTTTATCGTGCCAACGTTTCGACCTTTATTGAGATCATCTTCAGGGCTTGGGATTTAACAAATACATTTAGGATGATTTTATTATAATTTATATAATTAATATATATTTTGCATATAAATTCACTTTTCCACATCCTAAATGTATTTGTTAAATGTAAACAATGTTTGTAAATCACAGGCCCTGAAGATGATCTCAATAAAGATCGAAACGTTGGCAGGATAAAGAAAATGTTTTTCTAAAACCTACGTCACACCAGACCGCATCTCACGATCTCTCGAATAATCATTAACTAAAGGTCACTAAACTCCACACATAAACAATTTTTTTTGTTTTTGGTTTGTTTTATTCAATTAACAAGAATATATCGGTTAATTTAATTAAAATTAATAGAATAAGAATAAATTGCAAATATCTATTATTTTTGCACAGTTTAGATAGCCTTAATAATACTTCCCATTTAAGTTCATTATATTTAATTTTTTCCGAAATGTTTCATGGGGCACAGAGTCAAACTCTTCACGGAAGTCCACGAAAATAGCAATAGTTCGGCTACTCTTGTTACAAAGTTTGCCAGTAGTCTCCACATTCAACTGGAACTAAAAAGTCCTAATTAACTACGGCCCGAACCTCAGCAGTTTCGGAATTATTCCACTTTTTCTGATTTTTTTAAGATTTCACGCCCTTGCTTCAAATAAACAATGATAACTCCAAAACTAAAACGTTTTGGACAAATCCGTTGATACTATTGAAAACTACATTAAATTTCCAATAAGATTGGATCAATACTCAACTTGTAAACTTTCGTGAAATAAGCGTTTTAGAAGCCAGAACTTAGAAAAAATTATTTTTTTCCAACTTGAAAACATACTATAGTGATTTTAAATTTCTATTTCCAAACCTAGAAACCAGTAAATTTTACAAAACGTACTCCATTTAATATGCTTTTTAGTGGTGTAATTGCTTTTTTAATGAAGTTTTTCAAAGATGAAGAAAGGAAAAAACCGTGGATGACGGATTGGTAAGGTGGAAAATTTTCAAAAAAACTTAAGAACATTTTCAATGAATTTATTTTTAAAAAATTTTAATTTGGGTTCGAAACCGAAATAGTTCAAGTATTTACTTATTTACCAACGCATCCTTTAATCAAAATTGCAGTTGTGTTGGTAAATTTATTTAAATAAAAATAAATAAATAAATTTACCAATACGACTGCAATTTTGATTAAAGGATTATTGTATTATTATTCTCCGGAATAAAAGAGTTAAGAATCAAAACGTTTTTAGTTATCTATGTGATATCTTGTTAACACTATGGCTACTTTTTCTAATGAAGAGTACTCTGATGTACAACTTATGTATGGGTTTTGCGGGTTTAATGCGCCGGGAGCGCGTTGAAAATACATTGCGGAGGGTGGATAGCATTTCGAATTAAAATTAAAAAACGTTTAATAATTCCATTCAAAATTTCCTTAAGTTTTTTATTTTTTATCATTATAAGTTTTTCATCTTACCAATCCTTCAACCACGGGTTTTTCCTTTCCTTCATAAATTTTTTCATATTTGACAAAAGTAATTTTAAAAAAACAATTACACCACTAAAAAATATATTAAATGGAGTACGTTTTCTGAACGTTACTGGTCTCTAGATTTGGAAATAGTAGTTTAAAATCACTGTAGTAAGTTTTTCAACTTTGAAAAAAAATTTCTAAGTTCTGGCTACTAAAACGCTTATTTCACGAACGATCACCCGACCGCATGTCACGATTTCTGAATAACTATCGGTTAACGGTCATTAATCTCTACACATATTTCACGAACGTTTACAAGTTTAGTTTTGATAACTTCTTATTAGAAATTTCACGTACTTTCTAATTATACCAACGGATTTGTCCAAAACCTTTTAGTTTTGGAGTCATCACTGTTTATTTGAAGCAAGGTCGTGATATCTTAAAAAATCGAAAAAATGGAATAACTCCGAAACTATTGAAATTCGGGCCATAATTAATTAAATGTATATAGGACCCTCTTTTTTAAAAATGTATTAACATAAATGTAAAATGAAAAAATTATTTACCCAATCCCTGCACCTCTAAGGCCCCTCTGTAATTCTGGGATACAGAATATTTCTCTGCCCATGATATTAAGCAAACTGCTTATTAATTTCTTCTAACTTAACTTCTTTGACTTCTATTCTGCTTGTAACATGAAAACATTTTTTGTTTCAGCTTAATATTGCTAGTTAGCTCAAAAATAATAAAAATGGACTATTGCTCGAGAGAATGCTAAATTTGACTAGCCTTCCTTTTTCATGGCTTAATGAAATGAACATCTTCATTCTCCCTTAAGTAACACAATCAGCTACATTTTCCCCTTTACATTAAATTTAAAAATCAATTTGATAAAACGGTCATCACTTGTAATATATAAATTCGTCAATACTTATTCATGGAATTCCTCACACTCTGACCAAATGACAAATCTATGTTTTATTTTATATTTTTGTTTTGCATAAGTGTTCCCCTATGATCCAGTCAAGATGCTGGATAAAACCCAGCACTGAAGATGGCGAGAACCCTAAACACGTGCGATAAACAAAACTAGTGATATGCAGACCAAAATGAACGAAAAGGCCATGCAATGAAAGGGAATGATTGGATACACTTAAAAAAAATTTAACAGGTGCTAAAATTTAAAAGCTTAAAATTTCAAAATTGCATTATAAATATAATCTTCGGTAGTTTTAGTGTAAATAAATATGCTTATATTTTTGTTTGAAGTGAAAATTAAAATAAAAATAAAATTAAAAAAACAAAAAAAAACAGAAAACGTCCTATAGTGGTATCGAGTAGAAAACGGGAACAAGTTTGTTTGCAGGAACAGGTAGCTCTTGCTGAAAGGTATTCCCCTGATACCGGAGACTCGCGGCGACAGTTCTTTTTCCTTCCGCGGCCAGTGGAAAGAATGCACATTATCCCGTCTGCATATGAATGGCATCTCCTCCTTTTCCATTCCAACCTTGGCAGTGCCCGAGACCCTCCCCAGTCTGAGCCGGCAGATCCCCTCTTCGATTTGCAACTTTCGAGCTCCTTCTCCTCGACGTTTTCCTGTTCCCGGGTAAGAGTGTCTCATGAAAATGATTCTTCCTTTCCCTCTCTCCAGAAACGTCAAAGAACTACGAGTAGTAAAGTCATCTGTTTTCGATAGTTGTTAACTAATGATTTTACCTATCGTGCTTTGGTTAAACAAAAACTCTGTTAAATTAATGGTTTTTGATAGGCATCAACTTCTCCATCCTTTAATTAGGAAACGATTAACCTAGCAAAAAATTGTCTTAACAACCCCAAGATAATTTCTAAGAAGCTAGAAAAGGCGTGGTAGTAACAGATTTAACATAACTTTCTTATCTAGCTGGGAAATGCACTAAACATTGTTATTTTAAATGAGAATCCCATATTTTCATTGTACAATTCGAGTCTAGGGCTTATTTTATGCCACTTTTACTGAAAGTAAAATTTTGATAGGATCGACCATTTCTGCGTTATGCCAGACAGAAGACGAGTGAGGGGATATGCTTTTTGTAACAAGATGCCCTCCCCGTTTATTTCGAAAACGATTAGCATTTGCAATGTAATTTAGAATCGGAATCGTCTTACGGATCATGGGGTTGTTTTTATGCTTAGCTTTTATTAATTTTTGAAAAAAGTGTCACCATCGAGTCCATTGTATTTTTAAAACGACTCTCGGCTGTTATTTTTGTTGCAGTTTTGACCGTTTATTAAAATTTAGGTTTATAATAAATACGCTCCCTGGGTTTGACGCGCAGAGCTCGCTTGTTTCGTGAATTTTTCATTTGTGGTCTTTTCTATTATTTCTGGGCGGATTTCTCTGCAAGCCACATCAATTCAGTTGCTCCAGTTCTTGAACAGTCAATACTGGAGATGAATTGGCATACACTCGATTCTTCAACGCCCTCCAAAGAAAGTAATCCAAGCGAGAACATATTTTTGCTTTCAATAAAAAATACAATAAAAAAGTGGCATAAAATAAGCCTTAAAATCGAACTGTGCAATAAAAATATGGGTTTCTCAACTAAAATAACAAATTCACTAATTTCGTGGTCCGCTTGACCAATTAATATATTAATATACAATTATTTAAGGTTTTTAGTTGGGATTAAAAAGTCAATGGCACGAGCGGGATTCGAACCCATGATCTTCGGCTAGATAAGCCGCTGCTCTACCACTTGAAAAATGGCTTGAAAAACAATTTGAAAAATGGCAAAAAAGAAGGGAAAACTCAAAAGGTGGGGTTGAGATAGGAAGGTGTCCGAGTGGATCGAGGTCACGATAGTGGTAGAGACTTTTTTATCCCAACTAAAAACCTTAAGTAATTGTAATAAAATAACAAAGTTAGTGCATATCCCAGATAGATGAGAAAGTTATGTTAAATCTGTCACCACCTCGCGATTCCTAGCCAAAATTAGCTGAGGTTTGTATTAAACCATTTTTTTCTAAATTTATTTAGAAATCGTGAGATCCCACGATTTCTAAATAAATATCGATTAACGGTCACTAAACACCACACATTTTTTCTAAAGTTAATCGTTTCCCATTAAATGGGTGGACTATAGAAGTTGATACACCCTGGATATTGTTTGTCAACAACACACGGCACTTGGAAGAAGGAATAGTCGAAACAAGTCTGACCAATCTGACAAACAAATACAGCGAGACTAGGCGAACCAGGATCGAAATGAATCGGAAACGACCCAACTATAAGATTATAAGCCTTTATTTTATATGAGATGTTCATATAAACATTAGGCCTTGAAGTAAATAGTCGACGGTTTAATTTACGACTGTAGATTGTGGAAGACAGAACAGCAAATTCCTATCGGTAGTGGTGCAGACACAAGATAGTCTAATATGTCGTTTCTCCAGACACATTTTACTTATTTCAAACTTAAGTTGGCCCACTATCCAAGATAAAGCCATTTAAAAGAAAATATATTTTAAAATATTTTTGACCAAATAAAGTTAGCAAAGTCAAGGAAGAACTTTAATTTCAGTTTAGCAGCTATTAACATAAAAATATCGTTCACCTCTTTACTTTATGATGTCAATGCCATGAAATGTCGTTTACTTAACGAGGCCTTAGAACACTTTAATATTTACCAAGACATTTTCGCCTAAGGTCATTGTAGTTTAGTTACAACACAAAATTATGTGAAATTCTCATAAGTCAAAATTTATCCCTATTTTAATCAACGGTCGATCATTTCAAGTAAGACATTTTGTCAACCTAATATCCATCCATGACTGACTGCATAAATTTCTTCTATGATTTCAACCATATTGAGAATTCATAACCTCATGAGTCATGACCATCATCATAAATGAAGCAACAACCGATTTACTCAAGGTCCAATGCTTTGTTATTTAACAAGCTGTAGTTTTGAATTTTTCTTTAAGATACATTGTGTTTGTAAGTAATAAGGCAAGCATAAAACCAGCCAAAACGTTTAGAGGGTTTTCATTTTCATTTATCCACCCTTACAGAGGGCATAGTCGGATAATCTAAACCAATTTGTTAATTTTTGACTTAAATTGTTATTTTCGATAGCAAAAGCCAGCAGTGAATTTGTTGAGAAGCAGAAATGAACAATTGAAAAAAATGGTACTGGACCGGGATGATCACAAACGACCCAACTACATGTTTATTATCTATCTAACCTTAAAAATTTCGCAACATAAATAGTTCACACCTTCCAGAGGTTCGCGAATTGTTCAATCAACAATTTATAGAAATGAACGAAGAAAATCAACAATATTCTATACTGCCTGTCAGAAATTACAATAGATAAAGGGAATGTCTAAAGAATGGCAACGTTCTTTTTAAGTTGTGGGCCTAGGGGAGCCCTAAAATGCCCATTTCGTCAATGTGGGTTTCCTCTAGTTCCACGAGCCAGCATTCAATCCGGAGAACCTTTGCATTTAATGTTCCTTTGTTGATTTTTGTATTGTTTTGGTTTGCCAAGCTGCCAAGCATGTTGGTCCGTCTCGCTTTAACAGAGTAGATTAGTTATTCAATAAATAATTTTTATTGTGTAATGTCTTCTTGAGGTCTGGAGAATGGTGAATGTGTAGCTTGGCCGTTTCTGAACATCCTAGTCGTCTAACGTCGCAGTTTTGTCTTAGCTTTCGCCATCTTCAGTGATAGATTTGTAATACAAATAAACCAAAACAGTGAGACTAGACGAACCAGATGGTCAGAAACGGCTAACCTTTAATAGGTCCTTCAGTCCTCCGATCTCAAGAAGAAATCACTCAATAAAATTTTTATTGAGTCGTTATTACAACCAGAAATATAAATATAACCACGAAATTTTGGTTTGTTTGAACCGTGTTTCCTACCTCAAGTGTTTTTAACTAAAAAAGAAAAACCCTGAGACTAGACGGACCGGAAATATTACAAATGATAAAAAAACGTATTTACAGATTTATTAATATTGACTGATTTCTGATTTGACTGATATTATTCTCTTCTATGACTGACTGATTTCATTGGCCTATTCAAAAAAATTTAATCGGATCGAAGGACGATAGCTCAAGTGGTAGAGCAGCGGCGTATTTAGCCGAAGGTCCTGTTCGAGTACTTATTTAAACTTTTTAAACCACTTTTGGGCAGTACAGTCCACTTGCTTCATCAACAACCGCCGTGCAAATTTTGCGAGTACCGAGCTAAAATTGATGCAATAAGCATGCACCAATTATGAATTTTGAAGCCGTCAGGAAGAAAATCTCTATAATTTATAGAGATCTGTTCAACACACTGTTTCTTAATGAACTGAGGAATGATACTGAATTTTACAGTCACCTCTTCAAGTCCCTCCCTCATCGCTCCTTTCACCGTCAACAACAACCCGTCTTCTGCTCCACTGTGAAAACCCCTTTCGACCAAAACTCTTCCGGAAAACCACTCCTTTCTCGAATTTGTGATGATGTATTGGATCCGTCGTGAATCCTTGCCAAATCCCTCATGTTTCCCCTCTTCGTCTATAGCTGGATCGCTTATGGTCGACTTTCTGAGGAACAACATAAACGTCTGAACCGGCGGATGAATTGTTATGTCAGATTTATTTTTGACCCCCCGAATGTCACAGAGTACACCTGCAATCAGACCTATCTTGGTTTTATTCCTCATTCCGTAGGAAGTATTTCCTAGGCTCCTTACTTTTTAGGTCTTATCTTCCAGCTATTCAAATTCAAATCTATCCACTCTCTTAACACCCTTCCGTTTCCCAATGACTTATCTTCCTCATCATAAAACCTCCACATTTGAACCGTCCTTCCTAGCTCAAGCAACAAATCTCTGGAATTCTCTTCCTTTATTCGCGGACAATAGCCAATACCATAGTCCAGGAATATTATTAGATACTTTTGCTACACAGTAAAGCATAATTCCTTCCTTTTCTCAATTTTTAAGTTCACATTTTGCGTATTGTTCACACAAGGGTGGGCCTATGCGCATTAGGCATTAGGTATTTATACATGAACTTACTCAAACTTTGAACCGATGACAAATACCTATTTTACATTATCTGTTGACTCATATTTAGCATTTCAATTACAATCACATTGTTCTGCGAGAATTGCCATTCGTCAAGCCAAACGCACTTCTTTTCCAATATTTCAAAGGCTATTATTTTCTGCAAAGAAAAATCCTATAAAATTTAGTACGCACGTTTACAACTGCAGTAAAAGTATAAAGCAATAGTTTCAATGTCGGGATGGAAATATCGTACGTGACTGGGTTAATAATAGAATGTCAATCTTGAATATAATTATTGATCAATAGTTATATGGTTTCGACTTGCATTTGAGGAGGATTTTAGTGAGGATTTGGGGATCAGATAAACATTACGGAAGGAAAAAACTTCTGTCGCCTTAAACCGAACAATAATTCAATTATTTAAATTTTCCTAAAGGAAACTAGCTTTTCCTGAACTGAAAGCAAGATTTTTTCAGAAAAATCTAAACTGCTAGTTGAAAATAGATGAAACTATGAATATGAATAAGCGCAGCTTGCAATAGCTACAAGCAACAAACTATGCTCTAAATAGAAATTGGCACGCTTAACTTAAACAAGTCTTTTCGAAAAAATCTCATGGTGACAAAATCATTTTATTTATTTTGTTGATGTAAGGATCAGGGTTGTGGTCTGTTTCACAAACAATTACTGCTTTATTTTGCCAAGCTTTATTATTTATAAAGCTACAGTTATTGAGTCTTCTTCAGGACTATAACATTATAATTATTCCATTATATTTCGTGGTGGGATTGTCATTCTTGCGTGTCGTGTTGAAAGTGCTAGTGAGATATTGATGTTTTATGTGTTTATATACGTTGGATTTTGGCCAATCCGACCACGAAATATAATGGAATAATTATAATGTTATAGAGTCCTGAAGAAGACCCACGACACACATCTAGATGGAGACTAAAATTTCTAGCATTCTATAAATTCATTTTTTCACGTCCTACATGTATTTGTATAATTTAAACAATCGATTAGGTGTTCGGTCCGATTGGCCAAATAAATCCTTTTCAATTAATTAAGTAAAATAAAAAAGTCACGAGCGGGATTCGAACCCACGACCTTCGGCTAAATACGCCGCTGTTCTACCACTTGAGCTATCATGACTCGATCCGCTCGGACACCAACTTCCCATTTCAACCTACCACTCGAATTTTCCCTCCTTTTTGCCATTTTTCAAATGTCGTGTATCTATTTGATTCTCGGGAACAAATGAAATGGCCTCGGAGAGATTTAGTGAAGTATACTTCATTTTAATTCATTAAATTCACTAATTTCGTGGTCCGCTTGACCAATTAATACATTACAATTAATTAAGGTTTTTAGTGGAGATAAAAAATTCAAAACTTAAAGGGTGGGGTTAAGATGGGAAGTTGATGTCCAAGTGGATCGAGGTCACGATAGCTCAAGTGGTAGAGCAGCGGCGTATCTAGCCTTCTTGAGGTTTGAGACGTGATAAACCTGTTGTTTAGTCGTTTCCGATAATCTCGATCCGCCAGTCTCTTTCGTTGCTTTGGTTTGTCAGACAGGTTTCTGTTTCTCGCCAAGTTCAGTGGTGGGTGGATTTGCAATTGAAAATAACGATTTGAGTCTGAAAATTATAGATTTGGTTTACATTATCCGACACTGTCCTCTCAAAAGGTGGATAAATGGAATGTTAACCCTCTGAACGTTTTAGCAAGTTTATGCTTGCCTTATTACTTTTATGTATTGTAACAAACACAATATATCTTAAAGAATAAAACAAAACTACAGTTTGATAAATAACAAAGCGTTGGACCAATAAGTAAATTCTAATCCGGAATTGCCTCATTTACGCTGGTAATGCACATGAATCGTAAGGTTATGATTATCCATATTGATTATACGGGGATCGTTAGATGCGGTCTGGTGAGAAGTAGGTTTTAGAAAAACATTTTCTTTATCGTGCCAACGTTTCGATCTTTATTTTGATCATCTTCAGGGCTCAACGTGTTTATTTTTCGTGTAGATGTGCCATTCTTCTGTGTCGTGTTGAGAGTGCCCAAACAGAGAACTTTTTTGTTGAAATGCAGACAAGACAAAGTATTTCCTACTCACATCATAAACAACTTTAACTTCACAAATGCCACACTAACACAACCTAACATCAGAATTAAGACATACATAAGGCCACAATACATTTCAAAATCTCTCATCATTTTTTTATCATGGAAATCACTTCAAACATTAAGACACTAACACAAAAATTACACCAATTAAAACTCAGTGCCGCCAACATAATACCTACAGACACTTTAAGAAATTTTTACAAATATCAAAAAGATGCATACAATTTCCACTTGGACCAAATTAAAAGCAAACACACCATAAAACATCAACAAACAAACGCCTGATTCGACAAACAATTGGTTTCTAAAACTAACAAAAACTAACATTCCTCCAAAAATACAAAACTTCCTATCACTTGGTCCCAAACATTACATTCCTTACAACAAAACAGATTTCCCAACAGCTAAATTAATTACTGATGTAGACTATGCAATCCAAAAGTCAACAAATCAGAAGAAGAAAAAGGCACGATCAAAATGCATTAACACAGTAACAAATCACATACAACACCTCACTACAACAAATCACATACAACACAAATCAACACAATATATCTCAACAAACATACTCATTCTTTCTGCTGATAAAACAAAACAAACAGAAGCAATCAACAAAAAAGAGTACAAGGAAAAAATTAACAAAATTATCAACAACACAAACACATACAGCACAATCAAATCAGAACCTACCCCTGCTCTCATCAAACAGACAAACAAAATCCTTCAAGAAACACTTAAAAAAAGGGCACGCTCAACACGATACAGAAGAATAACACATCTACACGGACAACAAACGCTTTGAGCCCGGAAGATGATCTGAATAAAAATCGAAACGTTGGCACGATAAAGAAAATGTTTTTCTAAAACCTACGTCTCACCAGACCGCATCTCACGATCTCCTTATAATCATTAACTAACGGTCACTAAACACCACACATTATCCATATTGTTAAATCATAGAATCAACGTATGCTGTCAGTCATGGCTTTAAGGTAGGCAAAATAGCTTACGTGAAATAATCAACCATTAATTAAAATAGGGTTCACAAGGAGCATTCTTTTTGGCAATAATAATTTAATTGTATATGTTTGATAATACATATCTAATAATTTTACAATGGTTTATTGTAACATAACTACACTGACGGTAGAAAAAAAATCCTTGTAAATATTAAAACTAGAGTAGTTTCATGGCAGTGATATAAAGAGGTGAAAAAACTTTTATTATTATTTAGCAACTAAACAAAAATTAAACTTGCTATGTGAGTATGCTGATTTCATTTTAGTCAGAAATCGTTTAAAATAATTTAAATGTCGGGAGGCACACAAGTAAGGTTCTAAAGGCCACGTTACACACTACCGATAGGAATTCATAGCAATCTGTCTCCCACAATCTACAGTCGTAAATTAAATCGTCTGGAGTCTGAATTATCGTATTTTCACAAGGACATGTCGATGATTCAATCCGTTTCAGGCGATGAAGGTAAACTTTAAAATGAAGAATGAAATGTTTATTGACAATTCGTTTATAATGAGGGCATGTCTAATTATCTTGCCTTTTTTATTATCTTTCCAACTATCGTGTTAACACTCCCAATACTTGTGTAGGCATTTACTTTAATATACCAATTTTCTGTCCTTTCTGAGTGCAAGTTGAAAAATTTCTTCTCATTTGTTGAATGAAGGTAGATGTAGACGTAATATTCGGGGTGTCTACTGAGCCCTTTCATAGCTATCGTAACCCCCGTTCTGTACCTATAGCACACTGTTGAGACCTAATTCCTCAAGAAAAAATATCCCAAAACCCTTCCTCCTGCGGGCAAGTGAAGCGCCACCGTTTGTTGGTAGATGTGTTGGTGTTTCCTTTGCTATTATGCAGAATCTGCACGTGATGTGTTGGATTATACCAATCTTCTTCAAATGCCCATTCAGTCCGCAGTGCCCTGTTAAGAATGCTGTTAGGATTCGAAGATTTCTCCTGCTTTCTTTGATGAATTCTGTTGCTTCTTTCCATTTCAAACCTTTGATTGTGTCCAGTGAGAGAATTCCACTATTTCCCCATTTTCAGCTAGTCTTTTTTGACTTATATACTCATTTATAGTGCGAATCCTTATGCCACAGTTGCTCGGGACCTTTCAGCGGTTAGCAAGTAGGAGGAGCAAATTATCCCTAACCATCCCACCTTAAATGAAGTAAAGAAAGCTGAAGAGGTGGGCGTGAAAGTGAGATTGCGTATGCAACCACCAAGCGTGCTTCACTTTCTCAAGAGCAAGTCGTTATAAAACACAAACCCTGAACTTGCACTGGATTTGGAATGCTAATAAATTTAACGAGTCATTATTTGCCCTCCGCTCTGTTTAACTCGCCCGTTAACCTTCAAATAGGTCATATTTATTAGGAGTCATATTTATTTACCAAGTCAACAGAATTATTTTCTGGTTAATCGTATCGACGACTGTTTCACGTTCGATTTGAAACAATACATATTAAATCGCATATTTAATTTTTCTTATGCGGCGTTTTCTTGATTATTATGATTAACTCAAAGTTGGCAATATATTGAAATGAAGCAGTATGCAAATTTGATCCAAACTACTGGTCACCCCAGGCTCGCGAAATACACTATCAAATACTTTTTTCAAGTTCTACATTTGAAGAAATACCTACCACCTGTTATTAGTATTTCAATTTTACAAGAAAGACCAAATTATACAAACCGGTTCAAGAAGAAAATTTTAACCATTTTATTTTTGTACTTACAGCCCCGATCATTAGGGTTATCGTAGGTTATTGATATTTCTTAAAAGCAAGAATTTATTATTTTCAGCAAATCAATATCAATACCGAAACGTCAACGTATCTGATAGATCCAAATAGCGAGGCTAGGCGGATCATCTTGATCAAAATTAGCCGTTTTGCTAATAATAACTGAGAATAATGTCAGAAATGATAGCTTATGTGACTATTACACAGTGTTTGTGCGCAATTGAAAATCATAAATTGCGCACAAACACGGAGTTTAAATATGTGTGTAAGACTACGATGTTTTCGGCAGTAACTCTAGGCAACAACTGACTCGCCGACCGGCCGGGAGACATTCAGAAGGGTTCAAAAGGGCGATCGGCGTAAACATCACCACCCACCCTTTTGGTCATCCGGCCCGGAGGACCAAATTTTATGTTTGTTAAGTGTATATTAAAGGCTAAATAAATTCAAAATTAAAGAAAAATGGGAAAGAGTGAATCCGAGGAGGGGATTGGGATAAATTTGAACTTTCACTTACCCCAACGTGTCTCGGTACGGGATCAAGCAATTCGGCAACAGTTGTCCTCTTCTTTCTTCGACTTGGCAGGGCCCCACAGTCTCCGGCGGATTCAGACGTTTGGTACGGAATGCTTACTTGACCACGGCAATTGAAAATCATAAATTGCGCACAAACACGGAGTTTAAATATGTGTGCAAGACTACGATGTTTTCGGCAGTAACTCTAGGCAACACCTGACTCGCCGACCGGCCGGGAGACGTTGAGAAGGGTTCAAAAGGGCGATCGGCGTAAACATTGCATAATTTGCTACTTTTTCTTTTTGAAAAGATGTGTTTATTCACAATGAAAAATACAGCTTAAAACAGGCCTAAACGTTTTGAACGCTGGCACTTCATCTCCCCCTCCTGCTATGAAGAAGAAAACTGTTTAATTTTATTTGAGAATCACAACAGTAGATTGACTACAAAGGATCGTCGGTGGCCACAGCGATTAAGAAGTTGACAAGGCGCTCATCACGTAAGGTAAAGGTACTTGCATTCGAACCCGGCACATTTTTTTTTAAAGCACCAGGCAGTCCGAAGGTCGATGGGAGCACTTGCGGTATTGTACAGTCTTGAGCGAGTAGTCTCTCTGTAGTGACCTCCGATGTGAGTTAGGCAATCAATTATCACTGGCTATCACTTAGGATGAGATCACGGGCGTTTCATTCACAGTTGAGGTCTATCAGGAGTGAAGGTGAGGAGTGGAATTTGTTATATCTGGATTTCATGGCTTGAGAAACAAAAGGGATGTTGAGGTCATGGTGAAGAGTGAAATTGGACACATAGGAATGAACGTTTGCAATACAACGGAGGGTTTTGTACTGGAAAGATTGGATTTATTGGACTTAGATAATTTGGCTGAGGTCCATATTTCATACTTTCATACCGTTCGCCAGTAACCATACATAAAATGGCGCCGACGAACACCACCGAAGATAGGAGATATAAATTATAAAAGAAGGAAGGGAGTTAAATGTTTCGGCACCAACGGAAATATAAGTTTCCGATTGAATAGAGGATAGATGAAGGTAAAATATGAAATAAAGGATGGAATGAACTCACTGCGTAGTAAGATCGCCGAGTGAAGCACGTGGCGGGCTGCTATGGCTAGAAGATCGGTAGGCGATATGGCAGCGATGTTGGGCGGTGACTAGGCCAGTGCACCAGCCTGAATCCAGAGCGGCGATGATGATGAATGATGAAATCCAGAGGCGATGGCAGTGATGTGGTGAAAGGAAGTTTCCCGGAGATGATGAAGGGTGGTACTTAGCATAAGGATGAGGAGGAGCGAGGGATGAATATAACGGGGCGAAGGAGGAATGATCTCAAGGGTATCAACAGAGATGAGGATATTGAGGGAAAATGGCGATGATAAGTTTGGGACCATGCTGTCGGGAGATGGGAAGCACGCTGAATTGAAGATCGTATGGCGATTTGAAAGGGAAACCCGCTGAGATTCGCGTGGCGATGAAACTTTAAGAAAGCGGCGATGAAAGGGCCATCTTATGCGGTGGTTAATTACTGTTTTGCAACACTTAGAGGAGATAGGTCGATAGGAGGTGTGCTCGCTTTGAGAGTTGGTAGGGAAGAGAGCCTAAAAGGCTGGAAGGGATGGATTTTTGAGGAAAAAGGAGGGAAGCGTGTTGTGATTGGTGGATTTTGAAAAGATAGGGGTTGTTGATAGCTGACGGCGACACGCCTGAACACATACAGTAAGTCGTTGTCGGTCTGAGTAGTGTGTTGTAGATTAGTGTATTGTATTGAGGCAAGTTTGTTATCTATTAAGTTTTTTCATTTCAATCCAGTGTGAGGATGTTTGTTGATGTATAGCCCTAAGTAAGAATTGCTCTTTATAGTTTGATGTCTATGTACTCCTCCACATCTTTAGCCACGGGTCATGGACAGTAAGGCGAGATTGTAGCGAATGAACGGCAAGAGGATCTTTGTGAGCGGGCAGGATTGCAGTTTCGTCTGCAAATGGGATTGGGATGATCAGAGATGTCAGCAGTACATTAAGTAAAGTAAAAGATCTATTACCTTGGAGGACTCCTTCCTGACAGGACGGATAGGTGAGTGGGAAGAACCCAGAAAAAACGGTCTGCAAGGTAGAACTAAGACGAGGTAGTAGGTAGTATGGAGGATGTATATGGGTTTTCACATCATTCAGCATGAAACTGGATAGGATTGCTTCTTTTCAAAGGAGGTGACGCGGCGGCATTCTGAACTGTAGAGAGTACATGTCTAAAACTGTTGATCAAGAGTTAAATGGAGGAAGTCAAGAGAAAATGACGTTGTAGGACGTAATTTCAAGGATCGTTCCCTTCGAGGAAGGAGATTTACAGTACGATAGGAGAAGGCGTGGAGTGGCTTTTTGCATTTCGGGATCATGATAATTCTTGTAAAATTTCCGTCCAAACCCATTCTGTCATATAACGGATGATTGATGCTGGAATGGTCTTTCAGAAAAACTCTTAGGTTTTTCATCATCTTCGGTGATGTGTTGAAGTTCAAAATATTGATTTTAAGCTGAAAATATTCAATTGACAATTATATGGCACTCTTGTAGGATAGATTAAACGACAGCCCTCAAAACGTATTGGCCGGTTTTATGCTTGTGTTATTTCTTTATGATACTGGGCGTTTCATATTGAGCAAATAAAGTCACATATGTCAAAATGTTGTTCATAATTTTCACTGTCAAAACAGCATATATATTTCAATTATCCTGATGTAGCGACGATGTTTTGGTCTGTTAGACGATTCTATCTGTCTCGTAGTCTAGGAAAATTGAAATATGCCGCTTTAACAGTGTTAATTATGAATAATAACAACCATTTTTACGTGACAATTTCCATTTTATTACTCTATTATTAAATAAAGACAAGCCATAAAATCAGTCAAAACATTTTGATGACTGACATTTAATCTCTCAACCCGTTGAGAAGAAAGATAATCCAAGGCAAATTGATAATAAACAGTATGAAATCATTAAACTGAAGGGCAACCCACACGGAAGATGGTGAAATGCCTCAAAGCGTCTAATAGAACATAGCGAGGTTAGATGGATAAGGTAATCGGCGTGAGCGTTTTGAGTGTTAGTTATGAACAATGTCAAACTTTTTGACTTTTTCTAATGTTTTCACCCAAATGTTAGGCCTACTTTAATAGAAGTGTCTAGGTTTTTGTAACTTTTTATATATCTAATTTAATCCATCTTTATTACGATCCTAGGTGTTATTTTCTTATTCTATGTAAAAATCCAATCAATAATAAGTTTTAAATACGAACAAACAAACGCTAAAAACTATATTTAAAAAGTGTTTGAATTACTTTTTCTCCAACAAAGCGAGCGTTACAAGGCAGCATCGTAGGTCCTATTCTTTACTCAGTATACACTGCAGATATTTTTCGCAGTCCCAATACAGTACTCCTTACATATGCAGACATGCGGCCATCCTCTCACCAAACTCACACTGAGCCTCTCTCCAAGACCATATCTCCTGTCTGGAAGAATGATTAAAAAAATGCAGGATTAAATTGACATAAACAAATCCTAGGAAATAACCTTCGCCCTTCGCCATATCACCTCTCCTCCAATCTACTACAGCTTAGTAGCTCTCCTAGCAACATGTCGTCCGCTATTTGAGTCTTTAAATCGATAAAAACTTACTTGGAACCCTCACACTCGACTCAAAAGAATTAAATTGAACAGATGGCATATCAAATGACTATTTGTCAACAGATCGAAATTCTCAATAGAAAGCAAACGCCTCATCTACATGTTTCTACAACCGATCTTGAGTACCGAATCGAAGTATTGATTCAACCAAGCTTTCCAACCTACAAAGAATCCAGTCACTCCCGTCAAAAATCCTTCGTACCATTGCCCCAGTTGCCTATGTCGTATCCAACCTTATTATCCACACAGACCTCCAAATTTCATTTGACGACACCGGACGACATAAAAGACTCATCCCAACCATCTGGTCCATCTAAGCATCTAACGACGCCTAGAGCTCCAATATCCTCGCAATGTCGACCTAGTGAGGAAAGTGAATAGAGCTGTGATAAATGGATCCACTCTAATAATTTAATATATAATACAGAATTATGAAGACAACTAAGTTGCTTGTTGCACTCTGACGCTGTTGTATCAACATTTTTTTTTTCTCGGCTTCAAGGGCTCATTGGCAAAGCAAGCATGTGCCGATTTTTCGACCTTTGACCCCACGTCAGTAGCCATATCTGATTAATAATTGATGACAATCAATTTCATAAATAAATATAAATAACCCTGGCCAATTTGAAAGGTTTGTGTTGTCCTGGATGAAAACATGCTGATCAAAAAATTACATAATCCGTTAAATAAGGATAAAAGATATTCTGAACACCCAATTTACATAACGAAAACCTTAAACATTCGCAACTACTCTTTCATAATTTTTCATTATTGAAATGGCAGTAAGAAAGTGAAAAATGCTAAACAGTTTTCACGTAGAAAGTGATGCCGCGGCCGAAATCCTCCAATAATTTCATCGCTCAACCGATGATTGCCGTTGGCCCAGTCAAATCTCCTATCTGATGATGGCCGCTTTATCATTATAATTGAAACACCGACACAGATCCATATCAGTTTTCTCTTTATCATTAAAAGGACGTCATGTATCTGTGAAAGATTCACAGCTAAGAATTCTGGCACAGAAAAATTTCATTACAATACAAAGTTCATTTTCCTCGTAAGTTAGTTGGACAAACAAATGACAACTTATCCATTTTGACGTTTATATTAAGAAAATATTCCCCATTTTTTTTTCTCGTCTAAGTATTTTCTAAAAGCAGAAATATCCACTGTCTGCCAGTGGTGTTTCTTCTTGCTGAAGTATTCGAAATTTATTTACTGCTGGATCACGCACACCAATTAGGAATTGTTGTAAAGTCAGATCATAAAATTATTCAAAACGAAACTTCTAAAAAGGGTTTATGTCAATGTCGGTAATAAAAGGCTCACTGGGTACTCGTTTGATATAAATGTTATACGTAGTCTGTTTTTAAGGTTCTAACGGTTGTTGGCTGACCTTTCCAACCTAAACCGAATGTGACACATTCTATTGACTTTTTATTGGTATAAAAAAGAAATTGACTAAGTACGTTGATGAAAGTTCGTGTTGTCCAGTCCTGAGGACATTTTATTATGTTTGTTTTAATTACCGATGATAGACTTCAATTAGCCAACGTGCTTTTCTTAGTGGTATCTCTGTGCCATGTGCCGACTTGATTTTAGTTTATACATAATAAATATGACCATTTTTGGTCACAACATTGAAAAAAAGTCACCCAACTATAACCATGTCAATGGATGTCACTATCTTTTTCAGGAATAAAGACGTTTTCAGTGCTTTCATTTCGCTTAACTTTACGATTTTATGCGAAAGACGCGTACAGGGGTGGATTTTAAGCAATTTTTGTAAGAATTATTGAATGATAATAATATTTGTATGTAAATACTGATTCATATCTTTTCGAATAAAAACTCAGGCCTTAACATACACCAAGATTAAAAACTTGCAAACAATTTCCAAAGGATAGAAAACAAGGAAAGAACGAAGTGTTAAAGTATGATAAATTGGATTAACAAGAACTTTAAAATGGGCTCATCGGTCACCAGAGTTAAAAACATACTCAAAAATAATCTAATAAGAAAAACAAATCGTGGAAAAGGAAAATGCGAAAATCGCCAACTTGTTGAGAGACTAGCACACGTTCCAGATAAAGACAAAACTGATTATTAAGAGTATCAACAAACATGAACAAGACACACACACACACACACACACACACACACACACACACACACAAAGATTAATGGAAAACTCAGAACAATGCTATGCTATTAAAAACATTGTCCTTAAAATGTGAATATTAAACATTGAAACAAGTACTTCCGCAAAAGATAGAAAAGGGAAGAAACTTAGAAAAAATAAAAAGACACAAAACAAACATAACTCAAAATTGAAAATTAATCCGGTTATCTCTTTTACTGAGAGTAATAATAAATAATGTTATGATGCAAGATTATGGTAAGGTTTAACATATTTGATTTAATATACTTGATTTCCCTCCTTCAAACTCTTTTTTTTTTTGTTTACTTTTTCTTTTTGAAAAGATATTGTGTTTATTCACAATGAAAAAGACAGCATAAAACAGGCCTAAACGTTTTGAACGCTGGCACTTCATCTCCCCCTCCTGCTATGAAGAAAACTTTTAGTTTTATTTGAGAATCACAACAGTAGATTGACTACAAACAAATAAAGTGTCGTCGGTGGCCACAGCGGTCAATTCATACATCGTTCATTCCTACATGTTTTTTGCTTCATATTCAGAAAATGCATACATTATTTCTTTGTTTTGTTTTGAATGAAAAATGAATGATTTTTTCTCAAAATCGATCAAGGATATCTTGAGGTAAAAGGTCTATGTTCGTTCTTTGTTGCTTTTTGGACAGAACTGCGTCGTGTATTTGTGGCATTTGTCACTTTCATACTTAATAACTTTTATTGTAAACAAAGCAAGATGTGAAAAATGTTAAATTGTAAGGTTTCTTTATTTGTTTTATCTGTTTTTATTTAAATTAACCTAATTTATAGCGCAGATTCAACTGTAACCTCTTGTATTTTGCTACATTCTGAAAGTACCTTTATTTGTGAAAAATTATTTTTGTTTTCATCGAAATCGGTCGAATATTGCTACGTATATAATTTTTAAAAAAAATATGTTCGGTCTTTTTGAAAGAAAGACTTCTCATATTTTTGGCGTCAACATGGGTTCGAATCCCGGCATAGCACATAGAATTTTATTCGAGATTAATTTGGAAAATGTATATGGCGTTAAGGTTATTACAGAAACTTTATTGTGAGATTTCTCTTTTGTTTGCAGAGACGAGGAACCTCAAATTTGATCATTTCAGGCCATTTTGGTTTGCCTCTCTTCGCTGAGTTGGCATCATCCAACAAGTTACTAAACGTTTATTTTTTCATAAGAAATTTAAATGAAGTTTAGAAATTAAACGTCAAATCTTGAGGATATGTCAAGGATTGTTATTAACGTGTGGTTTCAACCTATAAAATGACACGATTGACTAAATAACACGCAGGCCCATAGCAACGATAGGCAGACTGAAATGATCGGTAACGAACAAATTTCAGGAATTATTTCGCAAACAATATGACATTAAATTAAAGTTTATTTATTTAATTTTTCTATTCCGGTTGTTGCTCCAGATCTCTTTTAACTGGGGGTAATTTCGAGAAACATTTAAAACCATGTTATGATTTTATTTAATATATTTTAGTATGAAATAGAATTTATGGTACATCTAACTCCCTCCTTCAATCTCGTTTTCTTTTTGTGTACATATGACATACATACAGGGTGTCACTTATGTAAGAACCAACTACTTTTTCCTTTTTTTGCTACATATTCTGAAAGGTAGAATGGTGTCGTTGTTTTATTAATGAATGGTTTGTCATCGAATTCGGTCAGGGATATGTTAATAAGGTAATGGGTGGATTAACGTATACCAAATAAGCCTATTGGCCTAGAGATGAGGAACAACTCTTGAGATAATTATTATATATTTTTAAAAAAATCAAGAATGTATCTAGGTACCAGAAACACTTAAACAAGACAAAGGGGGATTTTGCTCGAACAGAAGCGCTATTTACAGGTTATCTTGGAATGAGAAGATCATTATTCCAGCAGTACTGGAAGGTGGCACTAGTATTTTTGAAAACAGACTGCCAATGCAGGAGCTGAGGATTAAGGAAAAAGCAGAGCCTTATGTTTATCAGTCTCAATACATGCACCATCCTCCAGAGTCAAAATGGCAGCATATTTAATGAAACCATGGTTACCATGCCTATGGTATTGTTTGGGGGGAGGACTAATATTGTTTTTTTTTATAAAGAGAGGATCATTATATTAAGATATTTTAAAGCCAAGATTTAATTCGGTTTTTTTCATACTACATATTTATTCTGTGTTGTTTGCTTATTTGTTGTTTTTCATTATGCTTTTGTAAAGATATATTCTGTTTATTTCCGTAATACCATATGGTATTGTTTGGGGGGGTTACTAATAATTTTTTTTTTTTATTATAAAGAGAGGATTATTATTATTATTATTACAATTCTTGAAATTTGGCCATGACCGATCATTTTGGTCTACCTCTCTTTGCTGAGTCGATCCGTCAGACGCGTTTCGGCATTTTGCCATCTTCTGTGTTGGGTCTGCGCGTTATTTAGTCAGTCGTGTCCTTTTATAAGCTAAAATTTAAACCGCCTGGCGATGGCGAGAAGCCGAAACGCGTGTCAACCCTCGACTTAACCAGTGAGAATTACCAAAATAATCGGACATAACCGTACTACAGATTAGTAAAAATTATTGATTTATCCATAAGATTTGACGTATAATTTCTATACTTCATTTCAAAGTCTTTTGAAAAAATAAATTTTTATTAACTTTCGTAAGACATACCAACTGAGAGAGGGAAACCAAAATGGCGTGAAACGACAAAATTTTAGGTTCCTTAACCCGCAGACAAACGAGAAATCTCACAGTGAAGTTTCTTTCATAAAGGAAGGCTTAACGAACAACATCCCGTTGAGTGTCACAGGCCAGGGGTCATAACCACCTTACAATTATTAAATATTGCATTTTCCAAATTAATCTCAAATAAAATTCAACGTGCTATGCCAGGATTCGAACCCAGAACAGCTAGCGAGGAAAATACCATGTTGGCTTAAAAGTGTGAAATCAGAGAAGCCTTTCTTCCAAAAAGACCGAATATCTTTACCATTATCTTCTTTAATTGTTTTTCGAACAATCCTTCAACTATTTCTATGAAAACAAAAATCATTTTTTATGTACTTTCAGAATATGCAGCAAAAGACGTACAACAATACAACAAATAAAGAGTAGTTACGATTTACTTTTTTTATAACTTGTTTGCAATGTGTTGTGGCTAGTATGAAAAATGACTGATGCCCAAAATATCAGATAGTGCTGTCCAAAAATCTACAAAGACTGAACATAAACCTATTACCCCAACACATCCTTGACCGATTTCGATTAAATTTAATTAAAAATCATTCTTTTTTCATTAAAAAATTGCCTTCACAATATGCAGCTAAACCCACGAAAGCGGCTGGTCCTTATGAAAAGAGACACCCTGCTTATGTAAGTCATATGTACACATGTCAGATGTACCAGAAATTGTATTTCCAAATAAAATATATTAAATAGAGATCTGAAACAACAACCGGATAAGAAAAAACAAAGTTTGATTGAATTTCATTTTATAGTATGTGTATACTGTACTTGAGGTTTGTCTATTGTGGCTTTATTTTCAGTTTCTTTACTTTTCTATCTCTTGCGGAAGTTCTCGGTCCATTAACGTTCCAGTGTTTATTGAATCCATTTTAACGGTGATATTTTTTGTGTAACTGTTTTGATTTCTACATGATTTTTTTTCATTTTATTTTAATGTTTTAATTAATGTTTGTCTTGTCTCTGTTTTTCATGTTTGTTGAAACTGTTCATAATCGGTTATTCTGACTGATCTTGATAAGAAAGTTGGTGATTGTCGAATTTTCTTTTTCAGTGGTTTGTTGTTTTTATTAAACTACCTGTTTTAGTATGTTTTTAGCACTGATGATTCACTGATGAGCCCCTTTGTTCTGCGGTATAAATTAGGTACAATTTGGTTCCAATGAAGTGGCTATCTGTATAAAAAGTGTCACCCTGTATGAACACAAAGACGATACTGAGGAGTGAAGATGACCTCGATATCAATTTCAAAATAAAATTGCGATAGTACGATTTTATTTATTTCCTGTTAGTTAAATATGGAAAATTAATTAAAGTTGAAACTAAACTATGAACAAATTACCCATTTTTGCAAAATATTTTGTATGCGTTATCTCAGGAGAATTGTCTTCTCCATCGAGAAACCATGAACCTAGTGGTTTCTGTTTAGTGTTCTATTGTGCAAAACCTTTTGACATGGTACCAATGGATACGGATCCAAATAAAAAAATCAGTGCAGATTTCGATTGTCCCTAATGACTACTTGTCAAGGTAAGAGTCAACTGACTATTGCCGGCTGGTCTGATCCATCAATCGGGGTTATGTAAGAGCTCCCAAGTTTGGATATGGTCGTGCCCACTTTTCTCCCTCCGGACACCGCAGATCGTGGAGTCCGGGACAATTTTATCGTCGGTCTTCTCCTCCTTTGTTAGGTTGGGGATGAGTGGGGGTGCGCGGACCTCTGGTGGGGTGCCGAACCCTGGTGGGGTGTGGGGTTCTTGCCACAACCTCTTCCTACATATCGTTAACAGGATAGCAACTTCTTTTAAGAGCTCGACCGTGTGCACATTTCGAGGGGGGTTTTTCATAAAACACGCCCCCACCGGGAGTGAGGCCGGTTCGAAATTCGAGGAGGCGACGAAACTCGGTGGGGGCCCGCGCTGCGTTGCGTTGTCCCGCGGACGCAGACCTGGGTGCATCTCGGCCTTTGCGTAGCGATCGACTTTCTTTTCCAGCCTGTTCGGTCTCAGCAGACGGCCCTGTGGAACTGTACGTCCAAATCGTACCACGTAGTCCAAATATAAGACCCTGATTTCGACAAACTACAAATTTATCATACCAAAATTGGACAGATGCGATTCTTCCTTTAATTAAGCGCCAAGTCCCTTTTAGAAAGTTTGTTTAATACAATTAGAACAAATGCCAAAACATATCGTAAATTTAACTTTTGTTTAATATTTTTTAAATTTATTTGGTACATTATATTGGGTAATACATACTTATAAGTTGTAGATTGAATAATTCATACGTAGTAGATGCTTGCAAACATTATCTGTCCGCTTATATATGAAAGGGATGGGGCCAATTTGAAAGAAAGTACCCTGCAAAAATCTAATCCATTTGCCACACGTATTATCTGTCTTGTGGCAAGTCCCAGTAGAATAAATTTAAAAAATGCCAACTTTCCAATGCCTAGGTAATAAATTAGATAAAAAGCACATAAACAAGAAACGGATATACCCTTGATCACTTTACTAGATCCGTCTACTTTTCCTAGTTTACGTTTCACTTGAACGCCTTTCGACTTCACGCCGTCTTCAAGGACGAACTAGTTATTACATTATATTACTAGTTATTATTAACGTGTAAATGGTTAGTCACAATTAACACAATCTACTAGAGAAGTTTGAGAATCGCCTGATTGCGAAACGGGTACATACAAGATATGTGATGATTATTCTAGACTTTCTTCGAGAACTATCTCTCCTTTCGTCTACGTTATGGTTAATCAGCATTCAATTTTATAATTTTATATTGAAAATCAGGGATGAAGTCAGTTTGAAACAACCACCTTGTTCCTCCAAAAATCTAATTACCCCCCACACGAATTATCTGCTTCCAGCAGAAGAAATTTTAAAAACATGCCAAAATTCAAATATGTAGATTATAAATTAAATACTAAGCACATAAATGAGGAACGGATTGATCGCTTTGACTGGCTAGATTGCTACACTGTTAGATTGTTTAAGAATCGCCTTTTCAGTAAATCTAAAGCATTGTGATGTCTATTATTAAAGAGAAATAAATAAAGAGAGTGAAAGAGAACGAAAGAGAGACAACAGGTAGAAGAGAGAGAGAAAGAGTGAGAGACAGAGAATGAGAGGGACGAAAGAAAGAAAGAGATAGGAGAAAGAAGGCAGGGGAGAGGGGGAAGGAAAATTTTAAGCGAGAAAGTACATTATACATGAATATGTTACATATTAAACAAAATTACTTTGTTGACTTGGTTTATTTAACCGTCTGTCGAAAGCTCAGGTCCTTTCAGGTATATCACGTACAATTACCCTTGAAAATTCAAAAATTAATTAAAATGAGAGATTTCTTTGATATCTTCAAGTTAAAATCAAACCAAAAATTAAACTCACTAACTAGGAACGATCTGTATTTATGCTTTTTTTCGGTATAGTGCCATTTCTGTCCACCGGGCACTATTTAGCATCATTCATCTCTTGTTAGGTAAGGAGAATTGAACGTTATTTTTCTGAGTTCTTTTAATATGGGGCAAACGCATATAAAGTCGTACATGTCCTCGCGACCTCCGCTGTGTCCCTGACTAGACTAACGCATTTAATTTCTGGGTCAAGTTCTCGGTAAAGGGGTGAATTTTTGCGACATCACAGCCCTCCGCCTAAGTACGCGTATTGTAATTTTTGAAACCTTGAATTATTAACTCAGCAATTTCCTTTAGGGGAAAACTATCAAGAGAATTCAAGCGGTTTGGGACTTAGTACTTTTCTGACAACAATAACCATATTTCATACCAGTCAGTTCCTTAATTGACTCAGCGGCTAGGTTTTTAGATAGACGTGAATCAGGTATGTCGGTTACTTTGCTAGTATAATTTATATGCATACTAAAGTAAAAGTTGAGAGTGCCTCCATTTCCGTCTCCAAGTGAATGATGTACTGGGGGTGTACCTCGGCAATGGGAACGTCCTCTTCACAAACATTATCAGATCTCCTTCTACAGATACCGTCAAAGCCCCGTACTTCAGCTGCGTAACATAACATAAGAAAGTAAGAGAACGAGAGTCTAAAGACAGAAGAACACAGACAGAAGTTTAACACGAGAGAGGAAGAGAGGAGAACCGAAAGGGAGAAAGAGCGAGTATGTGTGTGTGAGAGAGAGAGGAAACAGAAAGCGAGAAAGAGCGAGTGCATGAGAGAGATAGCAGTGAGTCAAATAAATAGAGGGGAAAGAGATAGAATGAGAGAGAAATGAGAAAGAGGAGAAACCGAAAGGGAGAAAGAGCGAGTGGGTGAGAGAGAGTGGAGGGACAAATAAATAGAGAGAAAGGAGGGAAGGAGAGGAAATAGAACGCGAGAAAGAGCGAGTGCGTGAGAGAGATAGTGGTGAGGCAAATAAATAGAGGGGAAAGAGATAGAATGAGAAAGAGGAAAAACCGAAAGGGAGAAAGAGCGAGTGTGTGAGAGAGATAGTGGAGAGGCAAACAGACAGAGAGAAAGAGAAGGACAGAAGAAAGAAAACATTAGAGAGAGAAAAAGAGAGAGAGAAGGCAAGAAAGAAAAAGAAATAGAGGGAGTGAGAAAGAAATAAAGATACCGAAAGACCTAAGAAATGAGAAACAGGCAGAAAGGGAAAAAAAAGTGTGTGAGAGAAAGAAAAAGATCGAAAAAGAGATAAACAAATGTAGGGGAAAGAAGTAGAATGAGATATAAAGAAAGAGGAAACAGAAAGGGAAAAAGAGCGAGTGCGTGCGAGAGATATTTAAGACCAGACGAGAGGAAAGATAAAATGAGATAAAAAGAGAAATGCCCACTTTCACATATCTAGATAATAAATTAAATAACAAGCACCACATAAATGTGAAATGGATCGACACATGATCGCTCTTCCGGGTCTGTCTAGTCTCGCTGGTTAGCATTTCACTACAACAACACAACGCGTTTCTACTTGACGCCATCTTCAGTGAGCATTTAATTTTAGAACATCAATGATTAGGTACAATAACTACATCCTACCAGAGAAGCTTAAGAATCGCCTGTTGAATAAATATGAAGATACTTTCTTCGAGAAATTTATTTCATCTTTAACTTTGACTTATTCGTTCTAAAGGTATAATTCTGCACCCACGGGGATAAACAATAGGAGTTAAATTTTGGCAAACATATATCGGGTTGTCCGGAAAATAATGCAGGATTTTAAGTTTTCATTAAAAAAAATCTATATAAAATATTCTGTTTACGTTTACAGGATTACTCATTTGTATGAATGTCAACACTTATTAATCCTCTTCCAAATGATATTGTTTGTTTACCTCTGTAGCATTCCGCTACTTGGAAATAATTCAGTCATCCTTATAATGTCAAAGCGAGAATTTCGTACGATTTTCTTTTACGAGTTTAAACTCGGCCGAAGCGGAGCCCAAACTGCTAGAAACATTAACCAAGTCTGGGGCGAGGGTTGTGTTAATGAGTGCACTGTGCAAAGGTGGTTTAAAAAATTTCGGGAGGGAGATTTCAGCCTTGAAGATGAAGAAGGTCGTGGAAGGCCTTCCTCTCTTAATGATGATGTTCTGCGATCAGTGGTGGAAGAAAACCCCAAAACAACTGTTCGAGAACTTGCAGAGCAACTCAAAGTCAGTAAAACGACCGTCGCTGACCACCTCAAGGCGATTGGAAAAGTGAAAAAACTCGAAAATTGGGTTCCACACTCATTAAACGATCGCCAAAAAAATCAGCGCTTTGATGTTTGTGCATCACTTCTTTGTCGAAACAAAAATGACCCATTTCTGGCCAGAATTGTTACATGTGACGAAAAGTGGATTCTCTACGATAACACTAGACGTTCTGGACAGTGGCTCGACAAAGGAGAAGCTCCAAAGCCCCCAACTCATCAAAAAAAGGTAATGGTTACAGTATGGTGGGCTTCATTTGGTTTAATACACTACAGCTTCTTAAATCCTGGCGAAACCATCAATGCTGAATCATACTGTAACCAAATTAATACCATGCATCAGAAATTGGCAGTAATGAAGCCCTCTTTGGTCAATCGGAAAGGGCCCATTTTGTTGCATGACAACGCTCGACCACATGTGTCACGTGTAACGTCACAAAAATTATTGGAGCTTGGCTATGAAACTTTGCCTCACCCACCCTACTCTCCGGACCTCTCGCCTACTGACTACCATTTTTTTAGACACCTGGACCACTACTTACAACACATAATATTCAAAAATCAAACGGAACTGGAAAATGCATTTATTGACTTTATCAATTCTAAAAATTCTGAATTCTACTCAGACGGAATTAATAAGTTACCAACACGGGGAAATTATTTTGATTAAAGAACATTGCTTTAAAGTAACTAGTTTCTTTTTTTTTGTTTAATACCAAAATCCTGCATTATTTTCCGGACAACCCAATATATTCATATTTCAATAAGTCTTTAGGCCTGACAGACTGACTATTATTGATTAAGTCCAGAAGGAAACCATATTTTCCTTTTAGACTCAACTCAGTATAACGGAGTAGGTAATATCACGGCTGTGGAGGTAATACAAAGGCTGAGTTTCATAATGACCTATAACCTATACAAGGCAGTTAGTCAATAGTCCTAATGATGGACCTGTTGGGATGGCTTCGGAGGGAACATATCGTGGAATCAGTTCGACACTTCTTTGTATTCTAGGAGGTAGGTCCGAATTTTTCCGAAGCGTCTTGTCTCAGATACGTGTGGCGTCCATTGGTTTCAAGACCTCTTTGACTTCTGGTCCAAATGCTTAAGAAGCGACCTGTTTGCTCATATATCAACTGAAATGCTGTATCGATAGATCTTTGTGGGAAATGAGTGTCCGGTGGTAGTGTCCGTTGGATCCAAGAACTTTTTGACTTCTGGAAGATAAAATCCTGTAGGAGCGTCTTGTTTATCCCAGGGGTAATGGTGTCTTCAGCGGATATTCGTGGGAAAGATGGTTTCGAGATAACTTTGAATTAAGGTTCATACCTTCAAAACCGTTTTGATTCTCTTATACCATTAGCAATGTGTATTCAACGGATTTTCCTGGAAAGAATGACCAGCGGTGACGTCCATTGAGTTTAAGACATCTTTGATTTCTAGTGGAAGACCTTGAGGAGCGTCTAGTTTTCTCATATACCGTTGAGCGGATTTTCGTGAGAATGTGGCGTCCGGTGGTGACATCCATAAATTTGGAGACAACTTTGGACTTAATACTCATTTTGTATTGTCTGCACCTCCTTTATTTTGGAGTCAAAAATCGAGGGCCACATTGCGCAACCATTTGGCCAAATGAGCATCAAATATATTAACCGCTTATTTTGTAATTGATTGTTTTGATTTTTGCAAACTATTGTACTTCTGTGGTCAATCCACGTTAATCGCTCATACAGGCAAAGACTCAGTTTTCAAATTGGAATATCTTTTGATATCGGTAATTTTTCCCCTAACTAAGCACACAGCGTTAGTTAGTTAACATGATTCACTTATACTCTCCATCTAGTGCACCATAAATCGATCTCATCTAAATTTGTTTATGTGTTTTTCTTTAGCCAACTAGATTCTGTATTTGTGAGCTGCTACCCCATCTGCGAAGAGTATTACATACGTTCTATAAAATTAGCGCTTTGTATAAACTAGATATAAAAAAGACTCTACTTCTTCATGCTAGAAAAGATGTGAGCGAATGATAAAGCAGATGAATTTCCCAAAGATCGCTATGGTGAAATGTTTAATGATCCTTACAGATAGATGTGTGAGAATATTTGCGAACAATTTTGGCTTTACAAGAAAAAAAATAGTTTTCAATTTAACTGATAATCACCGATCACATATATTCGTTTCGGCGTCACGTCATTTTCAGTGAAGAACCGATTAGTCTTTCTTTGTACAATTTAGGGTTTGCAAATCCAGCAGAAATATACTTATAGGATTGTACTTTAGAAACTCATGCCAGAATCGAATTGTCCACATTTGAAGAATTCCGTTTGCTGATACAACGTTTGTGAGGTGTGAAATGAAGTTCATTAATAAAAAAATAAAATAAAATAATAAAAATGAAACACAGTTCATAGTTGGCCAATCTGAACGCAGAATTGCGGCAAATAAAATATTATAACAAATTGTTGCTTAGTTGCAGAAATGATCGCAACGTTATTGTATAATTGCATGTCAGGTAGAACGAATTGGATGGGAAATGAATAGTTTTTACAATCAATAGATCTAAACACACGTAGGTGAAAGCGACGTAAAAACAAATTATGGAAAGTCTGCTATAAAGGGAACTGTTGATAAGATATAATCCTAATGCACATCGCTAAATGGGTTATACTACGTGAAATTATGTTTTGTACATTGTGGTAAGCCCAGTCGCCATAGCAAAATTGACCGATGTCCCTATCGAATAAATCTAGGTAATTATAAAATAAAAAAGAAACCTCATGACAATATTTAACAATAGAAGTGACGAATTGTAAAATGTAAGTCAACTTTTGGCAGTACCAACCGAACCGCCGACATGTTTCTGAACATGTGAAATGTCGTCTTAAGGCCTTGATGAACGATAGCTTGATCGTCTTCGATCATCTTGGTCCGCCTAGTCTCCCTGGTTTAGCCATTCAGGCATACTCCGACGTCTTCACACCGCTGACAAAATAGCACACTGAAATTGAAGAAAAGGAGCGCAAAACCAGCGAGAATAGGAGAGAGAGATGATCATAGACGACAAAGCTTTCTACCTTATAAGTAATTTTATCCAACAAAGCGTAATTTTGCCGTGGCTCACCCATCTTACAAAGCAAGCCAAATCATTGAAAACTGTTTTTATTTATACTCAATTAATAAATTGTCACAAGTTCGCAGACATAGTTTAAACTATTTTTAACAAAAATAGAATAAATTAGAGGAATATGTAAGAGAGAGAGAGAGTGTGAAGAATGAACGAATGAATAATGTTTTAGACCTATTGTTACCAACTTACCGACTTGAGAGAGATAGATAGTGAGAGATGGAAGGAGGGAAAAGGAGGGGAAGAGAGAGAGAGAGAGAGAGCGCGCATGAAATAAAGATAGTGAAAAAGAAAGAAAAAGACGAAAAACAGAGAGTCAAAGGGACGGATGGGAAGTGAGAGAGGCAGAAAAAAAATCAAAAAGTGAGACAAAATGAGAGGGACAGAATAAAGAAAGAAATGGGAGAGATCAAGAGAGAATAAGAAAGAGAAAAAATAAAGAGAGTGAGAGAAAAAGAAAGACAAGAGAAAGAGACTCGTGGAGGGGAAAGAGATAGAGCTGCAGAGATAGAAAGACTACGAAAAAGAGACAAAAACAGAAAGGAAAGGGAACGAGAGAGGGAGACTATAAAAAAGAATTGAAATAGAGATAGTGAAAAAGAAAGAAAAGGACGATAAATGGGAAGAGGCAAAGAGACGGAGGAGAACGAGAGTGAAAGAAGAAGGAAAAGAACGAAAGAGCGTCAGAAAATGAGAGGAACAGAAGAGAGAAAGAAAGAAAAAGGAAGACAGGAGAAAGAGACACATGGAGGGGAAAGAGAAAGAGTGACAGAGCAAGAAAGCGAACAATAGAGATATAAACAGACAGAGGGTATGAGAAACAGAGAGTGATTGGCAGAGAAAGAAAGAGAGCGAAAGACAGTCAGGTCAGAGGATAGAGGGAGAGAAAGAGAGAGAATAAGGGGCACACAAAAGAAAGAGATATGAGAGAGAAGCGAGAGAAAGATAACGAAAGTCAGAAGGAATGAGAGGCAGTCAATGGAGATAAAAAGTGCGAGAGAGAAAGAAAGAAGGACAATCAGACAGAGGTTTAACACGAGAGAGAACGAAAGAGACAGGAAAGAAAAAGAAAGGAAACGGGGGAAAGAGCGAGTGTGTGAGAGTGATAGTGGAGAGAAAACAGAAAGATGGGAAGAGAGAGAAAGAGAAGAAACAGAAAGGAAGCAAGAGCCGAGTGCGTGAGAGGCAGGAGATAGTGACAGAGAGTGAAAGTGAGAGAGAGAAATGCAAATGTCCACCTCAAAAATAAACTTAGATGATTGGGATTATACAATACGAACGAAGTTTTCCGTGAATTCAAAACAAATTATCAGACGTACGAAGAAGTAAGCTTTTTGATAGGATGAATCACCTAAACCGAATACTGAATTAACCAAGGCAAAATTATAAAATAAGTATTAATAATTTGTACCAATTCTTCTTTTTTCGAACAAACGATCCAAGAATGCAAAGGAAAGACGGAGAAACTATAAACAAAGTAAGATTGATATCGCACAATAGCTAATTCCCGTTTAAATCTATTAAAGAAATTAAACTATGTACATACTAATATTTTTAACCTTCTATCTTTTTGAATACGTAAAAGATTAACATTAGATTTTTATGACCGTGATTAATTAAACTTCAAACGAAAATTAAATAAATCGACTCAATGGTTGACCTTGATGTTGCATATGAGCAAGTGTTAGATGTATCGACCACTTTTTTACTCACGAATAATCTGGATCGTGGTATGGTCTTGATGAAAAAGCATATTCAATCCTTACAGCCTAGTTTTGACCTATTATAAAATAATCATCAGGGCAAAGCAATCATAAATATGTCTACAACTTGACATAGTTAAGTTTTCAATAGATGATTTCAAATTTCATTGAAGACCGACTCAGTCCCAACATCGCCAAAGACTGTGAAAACAGGCAGTACGAACAAAATTCGTGCACTGTGTGACAGCTCCGACCAAACTTATCATAATCAATCCCTAATGTTAAACATAGCGTTTTTTTCGCGACGTTAGGGTAGTATCGACATGCAAAAGCATAAAGGGTCTCATAATAACATGACGACCTATAAATACGTCAATAGACGTACGTCCATGCTATTGTTGTCCATTCTACCATAAAGATAATAAAACAAGATTTTTCGAGTTGGATTGCTCTTGAATATCCAATTTCCTGAGCATAATGAATACCAGCTTATAATTGCTTACCAATTTTTAAAAAATCAACAATTATAGCAACCGTCTCTCTTTTTCAACTTCTTCATACAGAAGCCATTCTTCTTGTACACCTAATATCTAACCGCAGTTTACATTCTCTCAGATTGTTTAAACAATACTATTTTCATAAAATTTATTATTTTAGCAATATTAGCATTGTATTCACATATTTTAAACTGCAAGAGTTTGATCTTTGATCAATCATAACCTGGATTTCATTTCCTTTCCTTACAATTTATAACATAAAAGCATAGATGTTTATCTTAGCCCTTCATATCTTCAGTCAGAGATTTGCGTTTTTCAATAAAATGCGATGTTTCACAAGGTTGTCTGCTGAGCTCTCTCTTGCTCTCCTTATACTAAATTTTCTTGTTCCGGCCAAAGAGAAAATCTTTAAACCAACATTGAACAAGTTTTATTATATATTTAGCAAAGTTGAAGGGAGGACTTTGAATGGTACCAAATAGAGAGTGAAATGCCACCTGATATGGGAATTACTCTTGAGCACGGCAGCGAGTATCTTGGTCCTCAGTTCCCATTCATGGAGGAAACAGCGTTGTTTTATTGTATATATATTGTATACATTTGTATATTGTGCTGATGTTGTTCTGCATCCTGATGTGTATTAAATGTGAATGTATTTATTAGCATTGTATTATTTATGTTTTGTTTTGTTATTTGTCTATTGTAAATTACAAATGCTGGAATTGATGGTGGACTGCAAAAAGTGATAGGCTCAACCCTGCACTCATTGATGTTCAAGCATTTATTGATGCATGTGTGTGCGTAGATTTGAGCTTATACAAATCAGTAATGCATACTGAAACGTTGAAACATACTGATAGTTCCAATAGAATAAAATTGCGGGGGAGGCGTCGGTGGCCGCAACGGTTTAGGCGTTGACACGGCGCTAATCACTGTAAGGTAAAGGTCCCGAGTTCGAATCCAGCGGCCCTGCATTCGAACCCGACATACTTACAAATGGGCTTTTTTTCAAAAACAACGGCACCCTGAGGGAGAAACCTCTGCTGTTTTGAACCCTCGTGTTAAAAAAAAAAAAAAATATTTTATTTTTATTTTACTTTATTTTTTTATATTATATATGTACGTATATGTGTATATGATTTTTTTTTATTAATGCTAATTTGCAAATCAGCTTAATATACATCATTTGTTTGTTGCATCTCTAGATGTTGGTACAAATTTCGTACAAATTAAAACAAAGTTTTTTTTTATTATAGAGAGGGTTCTTATATAAAATACCACATAAAAATTAAATACAAATAAAATTAAAATCTCAAGAATATCAGTTTGATCAACTTTAGTACTGTCTGTTTATGTATTTCGTATGTGTGCGCGCGACCGTCAATGGAACTGTTTTTAGTCTGTTCATCATGTATTTATGTCTTTTAAAATGCTAATATGTTTGGATGGTTTGAATGATAATTATTAAAATGATCAATTTAAAAATAAAATAATAATAAAAATATAATATTTTACAAATAAATAATTGGAATGAATGTATTTCTTAGCAAGAATGGAAGGGCTTATCCCCAATATTGAGGAATATCAAGTACTCTGGAGTAGCGTGTAGAAAATTTGGTGGGTGTCAATGTAATTTATTAGCGTGAATGGAGGGACTTATTATTAATTAAAAATTTAAAAAAAAAGAAAAAAAAGAGGGAGAGAGAAAAAAAGAATAAAATTATATTTCAATATAATATTTAATAAGATCTTAAAGCCTAATAGAAAAATTTATAGGCACAACTGCACATTGCCAGAGACTTCATGCAAATTATTTTCTAATTCAATAAATTTTAAATTTAATATATTAAATAGTTTGTAGCTACTACTACAGTACTCCACGAATGAAGAAGAAATCAACACTGAACCTCACAGTTTCACACCCTGATGGGTTTTGTACCCAGAATATTCATCCTCTCCTTGTACAGTTTGTAGTGGCTTTAGAACTGTAGTGTAGGTCCTCCAGTAGGCATGGTTATAACTCTATCCACCAAGACTACGACTTTTCAACCAGAAATTTGCAATTCAACTTTTTTTTTTTAATTTCTTCTCAATACCTCATGTGGATTGGTGTAAGGTAGGCCAACAAAAGACTCACCATACCGTCCCAGAGAAATAAATATTTGCTGGTTTCCCTGGGTACAAAAGCTGATCTGGCACTTTTCCGGAACCTTGCAGTCTTTCCATCATCGTTGAATGTCAACTGCACAGGAATGCTCCATGTTTAATGGTTTTTTGGTAGTCTCTACAATCACCTGGGTGGAGTAGCGACTATGCTGACCTTGGTGTTGTCCCTTCCAATTGAACGAAGACCTAAGAGTACTGTAGCTACCAAAACCTAGTCAATAAAGAATTAGTTTTCTATTCTATATGACCATACTTTTTTTTAATATAAACTATAACATTTGTTGTTGTAAAATAAGTAAGACATAAAGGTAAAGTAAAACATTGGTTGTAGATTTTATATTGTTAAGCAACTGGTTTGACATACAAACTTTTAAATTTAAAACTAGACATTGTATTGTATAATAAAATGAAATGTTATTTTAATGTTAAATTTTGTTTAAACAAGTGAGATAACTGTCGGCCGCATGACGAAAGTCATGCCACATTAAAGTTTCAAACATTTCCACAAATTTTGTAAATATAATTGAGACGTTGTTGATTGATGAAATTGCAGCTGAGAGGTTTGTGTGTTGAGAAGTGATATTCTTAAACTGTCCATAGACCCACTTGTCATTTCTGAGGGTGCAGGAGTTGTGTAGAAAAAGGGCTTCACATTTTAATTCTTTCATTTTATAAATCTCGATCGCCTTGTTGAAATCATTTTGGAAATCTTCGAATTGGTCTAGTATCTCTTTGCTCCTTGGGAAAATCGGGTCGATGATTTTATCCTTTAGCTGTACGTAATTCCAGGTTATTTTGTCATAAGAAGGTTTAAGGTAAGCGCACATTTTCAATCTCTGATCCATCCATTCCCCGCAAGTTTGATTTTCAAACAATTTAAAACATGATGTTTTATTTTTTCCTTTCACCCCTTCTATATTCAATTCTAAACTTTGTACGGATTTTTCTAAATTTTTCAAATTCTCTTCATTCATTTCATTAAATTTTTTGACTCTCTCTTTAACGTAGAGTAAATGAATTTTCGATTTGAAAATAAAGTCAGATAGTATATCTTTGTCAAAAGCAATTTCTTTCCTCATGGCATGGTCTCTATGTGTAAACATCTTAATACCGCAAAAATATCCCCACATCTGGAAAAGATTTGTGTTTTTCCAACTAACAATAAGACTTCAAAAAAATTATATTACATAATTATAGTAAAAGAGTGAAACAAACTTACCATTACTAATGAAGTCAGGAGCAAAAATAATAATAAACAAATGCTATTTAGTGCAACATAAAAGAGCTTCATTTCTTTAAGCTTGCGCTTGTCAGTATTCCCCTTAGACAACTGAGACTTTAAATTACCAAATTCACCCAAAGATTAAAAATTTATCATTTAACACTAATCCTCATTTGCCGAAATCATGTTTCAGCTGGAAATTCAATTACAAAGCTTATTTCATACAAGATATTGAGGTCAGAGTGATAATAAAAATATCTTCCGTGTTCTACTTGAATAAATGAGTTGTTCATTCACATTTATTTGTATATTGTTTAAATTATCAACATATAGAATTGATAAGGGTACAAATAAAAAAATCAATGTTTAAAATATGCACCTGTATTTAGACCATTCACTTCTGATAAATCAATATGAAACATTTCTAACTTTATAGAAGTAAACAAAGCTACAACAACAAGTAAACAAGTTATTACCTATTAGTTATTAAAGTAAATAAGCCTTGTAAAAAAAATTACAATACAAATTAAAAGGATATGCATTTTTGGTCTACAACAATGAAAAAAAAATTTTTTTTTTTTAAAGGGTTAAGACTGAATTAAGAAGTTTCAAAAATTACTAAGAGGAATTTGCAATCTGCATAGGTCAAGGAAGGGTAATTGAAATTTTATAATCAAATAAGATAAAAATACATTTCGCTTTATTACAGACACTAGAATCTGTAATTTGGTCATTAGTGATCATTTTGGTCTGCCCATGCTTGCAGGGTTAGTCTGTCAGACACGTTTCGACATTTCGCCATCTTCAGTTGTGAATTTGTGTCTTATTTTACATAGTAGCTTATCGCCAAAGAAAGTGAAATGCCACAAGATGTTTGAAAGACCAAAACAGACTTGATAAGCATACCAGGATGACCAAAAATTATAACTTGGTCGTTAGTGATCATGTTTGTTCTTTCCTTGATGGGTTGGTCTGCCACATCGGTTTTGGCATTTTGCTTTCTTCAGTTCTGAAAAGTGACAGGAAATATGTAAACTACAGGTCCATCGCAGTTGAAATCAGTTTTTTTTTCTTTCATTATTTCATTATACGTTATTTCATTCGTTATTGATGGTCTGCCTATGTTCACTGGGTTAATCTGTCAGAAGCATTTCAACATTTTGCCATCTTCAGTGGTGGGTTTTTGTCTCATTTTATACAGTAGCTTATCGCTGAAGAAGGTGAAATGCTAAAAATGTTTGACATAAAACAAATGGATAAGCATACCAATAATCAAAAATTTGAATTTAGACGTCACCAATCGATCATTTTTGTTGTCTTTGATGGGTTGGTCTGCCACATCGGTTTTGGCATTTTGCTTTCTTCAGTGCTGAAAAGTGACAGAAATATGTAAACTACAGGTTCATCACAGTTGAATTTTTTTTTTTTTTTTTTTTTTTTTTATTTAATCAGGTACACCAGTAGCAGAAGGTCTTACTTCAATTCGCTTGATTAGGCCCAAATCCAGATGTTATACTGCAGAAGTGGAAGGAGCTTGCTACTCAGGTGAGGACTGCTTCAGAAAAGGTGGTCAAGTGACAACCCCCTGCCTCAAAGATGGTATCTCCATCGTGAAGTCGCATCTTCACTGTTGTGCTTGTAAGTAGTGCTTTACACATCATTTGACACGTTTTTGTTAATGTATTACACCGTACAGTCATACACACGTGCGGAGATGTCTCATCGGAAAAAGTGACTTATTTCCGCTCGCCAGACTATCCGAGCAAATCCACAGGTTCGCTCGCTTGCGATTATGACCTCATAGTGCAAAGCACAACTTGCGCGATAAGGTAAGAAAACCAATATGTAAAGCCGATTTTTAGAAAATTTGAAATAATAATTTTCAGGGTTGATTATTTAAAAGTGAACTTGGCAAGGAAATTAGGAGGGGTATGCGATATAGATCAGTTATTTATTCTCAATTCTGTAGACGGACCGACCGCAGGCCAATGCGGCCCTCTTTCCGGCTACTCGAGTGAGTTCAATAAAAATCAACGTAAAATGAATAAAAGAATGGATTTTTTTTTTTTAAGCGACTGTGGCTGTAAATCCTGGCCAATCAAACCCCGTGAAAATAGCACTGCTTATCCAAAATGAAGGGACTTACCACTGGGATATCAAAGTCACCCAACTGGCGTGCAATCAAGTCAAACACTTTAGAAGTACGTATCAAATACCTGGAGGTTTATCAGTTTAACAGTGAACGTCGTAGCTTAGGAAATTATCTAGCTTAATCTTTTTATGTACTTTTTTATATATGATGATATGTTTTTGGACAATATTTAGTTGTTATATATATACATTTATTTAAATTGTGTGGTCATTTTTAATGGTATGCATGTTTCCTCTTGAGGTCTGCGGGGTGATGAATCTGTAGTTCTGGTCATTTCCGATCATTTTGGTCTGCCTATCATCACTGTTTTGGTCTGTCATATGCACTTTGAGATTTCAGGAAGCTGATAGGCTAAAACCTAGAGGGATTTGAAGGCCAAAATGATCAGAAATGACCAACCTAGATTTAATGTTTAAGAAATTATCCAGATATTATTTTTTAAACGATTTTCCAGGGCCAAAATTGTGTGGGGAAGTGAAAAACGAGATTTTATCTGGAGTAGCCAGTTCACACGGTTTGGACTGGTATTTTAACGATAACAACGTCTGGAAGAAGCCCAACATACCTCAGCATACTTGGTGGTCGTATCCAGAGCCGATTTTTAACACTTTTTATTATGGTAGAACTCACAAGCCCTAGTAAAGGTCAATATAATGATTTTTTTTCCATTTTTATTAGGTTCTACAAAACGTTATATGGAACAGGAAAACCAAGGAAAATTTGCGAAAAGAAGAATTGTTTCAGGGTCTGATGCTCATGTAGGTGAATTTCCTTGGGTGGTTGCCATTGGACTCGATCAAATGTTTTTTTGCGGAGGAGCCCTTATTACCGACAGCTTAGTGCTTACTGCCGCTCACTGCTTGATGGCGTAAGCTGATTTTTGATTTTAAAACTTCATCGTTTTCAATGTCTTATTTTTAGGCGCGACACGCCAATAGGGTCACTCGTACTGCATTTAGGCGATTTAGACCTGACAAGCCCTAATGAAACAAACCACGTGCTCAGAGGAGTGAGCAAGGTCATGTTCCACTCACACTTTCATCCTTTTCTTCTTGCAAATGACATCGCCCTTCTGAGACTCGACCAGCCTGTTGCATTCACAGACACAATTCAGCCCGTCTGCCTTCCCGGGCCAAGTAATTTCAATTATATTTGACTTATTTATGTGCGTGTGAAGAAGTGCTTTCTCTCTTGTTCCATCAATGGTCTTTCAGGGGACGTATTCACAGGGCAAAAAGGAACAGTCGTAGGATGGGGAGTAACTTCGTTTCCGATGGGAGAACCGAGCCCAATACTGCAAAAATTGGATGTTGAAACCATGTCAAACTTCCAGTGCTCTAGAATGATAGACGAGCCTGTTACGCTAGGAATGATCTGTGCAGCCCCGAGTAATCTACAAGGAACGTGTTTTGTAAGTTTCTCAAATTCATCTTAGGTATTGTGTGTATTTATAATGATTTTATTTAGGGGGACAGCGGTGGTCCTCTGACTGTCTTGAGTAAATCAGGCCGATACATTCTGATCGGTGTTGTGAGCTTCGGAGTAACCGGCTGTGCAGTCATGCCAGCCTTTCCAGACCTCTACACACGAGTTAGTGAATATCTTAAATGGATTGATGTCAACGCTATCTAAATAGTGAAATAAATTATTTTCTAACATTAAATTTTTTTAAAAAATAACATTTATTTTTCTAGTCCTATTTGAAATGTTTTTCTTAAATGACCTTCCTCCCTGATTCTTCTAACTTTTTATATCCAAATGTGGTTTGGAGGCAAGTTTGTACAAATAAGCTTAAAACCCCCTTAAATGTACATATCTTATAAAAATAAAATTTAGTTTTACAAACAAAGTAAAATAATATGTAATTAGTAATAAAAAAAGTTTTCAACTAGTAATAATCATATCTCAGAAGAACTTCATTGATTATGGTATTGTCACCGTGCAAGTTTAAAATCATCAGGGAACCTGGACACTTTGGGCTAGTTGGGTAAAAATGTGTAGATGACACTCGGTGATGCTTTACAAGCTGTAAATATAAGCACTTTGTAGTCCAAGAGCATAACTGAAATGGCCCGCCGAAGGTCTGAAATGCAAGGATAGGCCATTCGTGATTGACCCACAGATACCTGCTTTTGGGACTAACCTCATGCAGGTATCAAGTTTTAAAGAACACACTGAAAAACCTTTCCTTCAGGACATCACAGAAACTATCGGCAAAAACTATTAAATCTAGGATGTGTTGAATCAGGGCCATGTCTGACTGATAACAACAAAATCACCTATGTCTGAGTACCAGAGCACAAAGGACAACAAAGAAGCCGATAAATTGAGAATTAAAGATAAAGTGGCCAAGGACACCTATTGGTCCTGATCCCTTTTGCAACCAAACTGCCAAAAACGTATATTCATCAGACAATGGATTAAGAATAAGTCCTCGGTTCAATGGGGTTGTATTCTAGGACAGAGGCTTGATAAATTTTTTTTTGTTAAAGTACCATCGCAGAAACTATCTACTAAACCCAGGTGGACGTTGTCTGGACATGGTGTACTCTAGAGGCATTAGTAGATACAATACATATTATACATAACAATAGATATTGCCAGGAAGAATAATAAGTATATGCCATAAGGATACACATCCATAAGGAAATTCTTAAAAACACACCGGGATCTGATAAAAAGCCTAAAAAAAGACCACTATTGAATAATGGAGAGTGCGCAACAGGACAATATGGTTGTAGTGATAAGGTCATAAAAAGGAAAATTAATTTGGCATCTAGTTTCATCACATTATGACAAAATTAACAATATGGGGGTCGGTGGTCACAACGGTTTAGGCATTGACACAGCACTCATGGAAAAGGTTCCAGGTTCGAATTCAGCAGCCCTGCATTTGAACCCGACAACAAAAACAAATGGTTTTTGTTTTTTTCAAAAACACCAACACCCGAGAGTTGATACGACCTCTACTGTTGCAAATCCTTGCTAAAAATAAAGTAATTAACAGAAAAAAGGTGTCAACTACATCACGTGAATGAAATAATCAATAGAAGGATAATATAAAAAAATTAATTAAAAAAACACATAATTTATTATGGTTAATTTTTCTTATACAAACATGTTCCATTAATGTTTTAAATAAAGTTATTGATAACAATCACAGACTTTTTTTGTTAAACGCAGTAATTAGACACAAAACAGAACACCAAAATAAATATTAAAAATACGTAGTTAAAATCTAAGTAGTAAAAGAGTTTAAAAAAATTAAGTAGAAAAACAAATACACTAAGCAATATTGATAAAATAGTCATATTTCATTTGTTCTCACACCACTAGGCCAAAGCGAGCAGGTTGAATTTCAAAAACCAGTCACTATTAAAGCACCCAGTATTAAAGCCACAAAACTAAGCTTATTTTGAACACGGACCCGTGAAAATTTGAAAATCGGCGCTAGAAGGGTGCCAAAGAAAAAAACTTTTTTCTCAGCATAGATAAAACCCGTTTGACAAAAATCCGTTTAAAAAAAATAAAATGAAGGACAGAGTTCAATATTTCTTTGGTGATGAGGACGGACATCGGAGAACAAATCGGTTGAAAAGTTCAAACACATTAGTCTTAAAAGAAAAGTATCAAACATCTGAAATTTCGCCTAATTCTATTTCAAAATAATTACCAATAATTTAAATTCTAATACATACAATTTTACATTTTGATGAATGCATTATATAAGATTTTTTCTCTCGCTTTTTGTTTTCAATTCATCGACGATTAAAATAATTAATATTGACAATTTTTTTAAATATAAATACACTTATTAATGTATTTACCAATACTATGAGTAATTTTTTTCTCATCAAATTCCCTTTGTGTGTTCACACAATGTAAAAACTGAGGCTAATTTCTTGAATACATCGGTTCGGCCCTGATTTCACAAATACAATTATTATTATAAGAAATAATTTATATAAAAATGTATAAAAGTTATACAAAATAATACTGTCTAGTTAAGGCACTTGAATTTTAAAAATGAAACTTATTCTAAAAGAGTTATGTCTCAGCTGGAAGGAGAGGCGTTTTGTTAAGGACACTATTATCGGCGAGTATTGTAATTGAAAGATTTTTATCCGGCCAAGAAAACGTCTTGGGGAAGATTACCTGTAACATTTATACAATAATAAAATTGACAATTTTAATGACTTGTTTTGACTTACGTGCTCTGAAGATAAAGGTTTCAGGTCATCAAGCATTCTATCGACAAGGTCCGCTTGGACGAGCACCTGCAGCCAAGGACCGTGGGACACCAAAGGCTTATCTGGATTAACAAACGTCCCAGTCACAGATTCAGCGACTAGTGTTATTGCTACAGTATCGATAGCTGATTTAAAAGTAAAATGTCTTCCGTGTTTCAGCCTCCCTCTGCCAAATTTAATGCTTTACTCTTAATGCTAAACTTTAAAATTATTTTGACCATACCTGACTGCCAGTGGTAAAAGGCCTCCTGCTTCTGTGTTAAACGTCAAATGAACGCTGTCCAAAACTTTTGTTTGTAATAACTCATTCGATTCCAGTTCACCCAGGCCAAACGTCCCTCTACCACTGCAATAATAATACATTCATAATAAAAATATAATTTGAATCAATTTCTCAGTGTTCTCACTGGGCCAAAACTGGGTTTTCATCATCATCGCAAATTGTGTTTCTTAATATGTTATTGTCCTCTGAATTTTCTTCTCCTCCACATGCTCCTTTATCTGTTTTTGTGTATATATCAATAATTAAGTTTAAAGCTTAAACTTTAAAGAATTTAGGATTTTAAAAATTATATTACTTGCATCGGTCCAGGAACACTGAGCGGTTACGCCGCTTAAATTTGATCCCTCTTTGTCAATACCGGCTTCAACCACCTGGGAAACATTTGTATCCAATTCATACATAGTTTCACCCCTCCTCATGTCAGTTACTAGCCACAAACTTCCTCCAGCACCCCTGTGAAAACAAGACTTTTTACTATTTCCAATTTTGATTTCTTTTAATCCATATATGTTTAATGATCATAATTGACCATATTAAATATATCAATTAATTATTCTTTTTATAAGGTTTTGGTTAAGATGAAAAAGTTAGTGGCACGAGCAGGATTCGAACCCATGACCTTCAGCTCAATATGTCGTTGCTCGTTACAATAGCTCAAGTGGTTAGTGGGTAGTACGCAGTGGTATACTGAGCCGAAGGTCATGGGGTTGAATCCCGCTCGTTACACTAACTTTTTTTATCTTAACAAAACCTTATAAAAAGAATAATTAATTGATATATTTAATATGGTCAATTATGATCTAAGACCTTAGATAAAAAAAATAATTAATTGAAATTTCTTTTAATCTTTGCACCTCCTTGCGATCAAACCCAATTATATATTATTGTTTAGGTAAATTCAAAAAACTTTTAGTTCCAGCAGATTTGCGCAGAAATCTACTGGAACTAAAAGCTTTTTGAATTGACCTTGAATTTGGTATCAAAGAAGCCACAAGTGTATAATTTCCAAAATACCTTGGTATATTTTTAAGAATGTCCAAAACCCCGAGGCCATTCCATTTCTGGGCCGCTTTAAGCTCCTCTTTGCACACACCGACGACCTAAAAAATTACAACAATTGACACAAATCCCTACAGTAATATAATTAATTAAGGTTTTTAGTTGAGATAAAAAAAGTCAATGGCACGAGCGGGATTCGAAACCACGATCTTCGGCTTGATACGCCGCTGCTCTACCACTTGAGCTATCGTTACCTCGATCCAGTCGGACACCAACTTCCCATCTCAACCGCACCTTTTTGAATTTTCCCTCCTTTTTGCCATTTTTCAATTTTTTAATCTAAACTAAAAACCTTAATTAATTATAATATATTAATTGGTCAAGCGGACCACGAAATTAGTGAATTTAATGATTCAAAATGAAGTATACTTCACTAAAGCTCTCCGTGGCCATTTCATTTGTCGTCGAGAATCCAATCCGATTACATATTTGAAAAATGTAAAAAAGGAGGGAAAATTCAAAAAGGTGCGCTTGAGATGGGAAGATGGTGTCCGAGTGGATCGAGGTCACGATAGTTCAAGTGGTAGAGCAGCGGCGTATCAAGCCGAAGATCGTGGGTTCGAATCCCGCTCATGCCATTGACTTTTTTATCTCAACTAAAAACCTTAATTAATTATAATATATTAATTGGTCAAGCGGACCACGAAATTAGTGAATTTAATTCCTACAGTAACTTCACGGGGGGAGGGGGGATCATCAATGTAAGGAGGAAATGTACGAGGTGGCCGTGAGTTTAAACCCAACATACTTAATTTTTTTTCCAAAAACACCAGCACCCCAGGGGTTGATATGACCTCTGGTGTGAACCCCCATTTAAAAACACAAATCACCTGTATGAAGTCCACAGTTCCGCAAGGTGTGTTGACAGTATCCAGCTGAGGATCGACTGCAAGTAGCATGTGCTGAAGGAGGGATTCGCTCCCGTCGAGTGCTTGATGCCATGAGATGTGATCACCGGCGCAAAAGCAGTTGCCAGAGTGGAAAACATACTTTGCTAACGATTGCAAAAGAGTGGCTGGCCAGGTTGGAGGAGAAGTCTCTTCGGGTTCCCTTTTAAGGCGGAAAGTCAGTTCGAAACCGAATCCACTTAACCCACCCGGTGTCGATCGCTCATGGACTCTACCATCACCATGCAAATCGCTCAGGCCAAAACTAACACGCAAATTATTATTTCTTCATTGAATATTAATTTATTGCTAATTACCTGATATAATGCCAGTGAGGAGGGATGTCCAGCTTGGGGTTGCCGGGATTTGAGTACATACTTATATAGTCTAAAGGGTCTGGCCCACCTAACCTAATAAAACACCAACTATTAAAACAAAAACAACAAAAAAATACAGAGAAATCATTTACCAGAATTTCACGACAGCTGCTACTTGGAGAGGGTTCAACTGATCTGGATAAACGTTACGGCATGCCAGATAAAGAGATTCAAGGCCAGGAGGAGACATTGGTAAGATGCTCATCGGAAGCCCTCGGTTCCCCGTGGCCTCAACCATCTCTTGTCTCCGTTTCTGAGACAGAAGCCTGTTGGGGGAAAAAATACATTTCAATTCCTGAGGTGCAGGTGCAACCATAAAAATATACCCAGCAATTTGGCATAAAATGAGATTTAATAGCCGAATAATTTAACCACCAATATTGTTTATTAATAATTTATTTTTTTATCTAAGACCATAGAACTCAAAGAAATTGATTAATCAATAAATCAAAGCTAGAAAAGCAACTAAACTGGGTAAAAACATAAATTCTCCTGGGAAGTGATTTTCAATCAGTATAGAGTATTTTTTCTTTCGTTTGTGTGAAGCTTCCATCTGTCTTCATGAGGAAGCTTATCCGCCTCCCTGTACCATCCTTGGCTAGGGTGTATGCAGACACAATGAGGTGTTTTTTGTGATTTCCTCATGAAATCTCAGCCACAAGTCCCGTTTAGCTTTTCGTTTTTCTTTGTTGTACTGGGTCAAGGCATTTCTGTATCCCACTCATTATGGGCCTTAGCTCAAAAATGATTCCCCCAGCAGACTTCAAGAAAAAATTTCACCATTAATTTTTTTTTTTTTTTTTTTTTATTTCAAATAAGAGCAGCAGCTAATGCTGGTTAATATTTGAGGATACATAGGGTAGACCAGAAGGATTAGAAATTATAAAACTGACTATTCATCACCCGGCAAACCCCAGGAGAAAATCTCACAACACTTATTATACTGAATATTATATTCAAGAACCATTTTACAAAATAATCACATTCTATGCATACTGTACGTTAAATTCAAGATCTTTCTATCAATAGAAACCTTTTTGTTAGAAGACAATTTAATTTGGTATCAAAATAAACTAGCCGAGTTTGAGTTATATTGTATAGGAGCTAAAAAAGATAAAAGTTTTGGCAGAGCTAGTGAGGGATACATTTTTGGATATAACAAGAAAAGATTAAATATGTAAAAATAAACAATAAATCATGCATATAACTAAAACTTAACAATGACAAGGTTTATTTAGTACCTATTTATTTAAGTAGCAATTGATGGGACAATGATTTTGAAAATATAATTGAAATGGTCAATTCGAATAGAAGGGCGGAGTTTATATTATTAGGAGATTGGAACGCTCACTCGGAAATCTGCAGACTTGTCCCACGGAGCTTCTGGAAGGAACAAACCTGCTATTAGAATCAAGAAATTCCAAAGACTCCAAAATAGACAATAAAGCGCTAAAAGTGGTAGAAGCTAACATTCATCTCGCATACAGGTTCCTCGGTAATAGATCTGGGAGTAGCATCGATAAACTGTTTAAGGAAAATAAACCATTTCGAAGTAATACCCCAAATATTCTCTGACCATCTACCTTTAGTATTAACGGGAAGCTAGTATTAAAGGGAACGAACTATGTTAATGATGATCATATACTGCCTCTACTACCGAAATTAATATGGAGAAAAGAAAATGAAAAACAGTATAATAATAATTTGAAAATATGCCTGGACAAGGACAAGTTTAAAACAAATGACGTGGATGTTTTAATTAATAATGTAGAAGAATTGATAGTCAGCAGCAGGTAAACAGGCCCAAATGAGTGCATTAAAAGGAGTTAGACGCGAAAGGTGGTTTGATCGAGGGTGCATGAGTAAAAGAGCAATATCTTTCAAATTCTTAAATTTATATAGGAAGACTCACTCACAGATATTTAAATTATGGTATTTAGATGCGAACAAAACTTATAAAAATGTATGCTGTTTAAAAAAGACTGCCTGGACTGAAGCAATGACAATTGCAAATTGCAATGACTGCATCCTCAATGGAAGGGATAACTGGAGGAAGCTTGTGGTGTACCTCACTCACGCCCTGCAGTACCGAAAATACTTGGTTGACCAATTCAACTTTTAAAATCAAAGGTCATTCTAAAGATACAAAAATAGGGATTCATTCAAGATTCAAAAATTGATAAAGCAACTCGACAGACGACTAAGGCCATTGAAAATTTAGCTTTTTCTTTGGAAATGTAAAGTTAATGTAAATACTTTGTGTAAATAAAGCTTTTATTCATTCATCCATTCATTCTAAATTCAATATGTTTTAATATTTTGAAGATGTCTTCATCCTGCTCTTGCCTACTATTGAACACAAGTAGTACTGAATATTATCATCTTTATAAAAGTTTGAGTACAATGACAATATGGAAAAATATTGTTAGAAATTAAATTGTGGTGTTGTGAAACCAAACAGAAGACAGTTTGAATCTGCAGCATCTTAAGTCTGTTGGCAATGCTGATCAAATTTGACCACGTCCTCCAAAAAACCCTCTTTTTTAATTACTTTTTTGTTTGTAAGTGTTTTGGATTGTAACACGACCTTTCCTAGGTCAACCACCGATGTTTATTATTTATAAATATGCTATTAAACTCTAATCCAGTCTTAGTTTAATGTTCAAACATGATATATGGAAATCATGAGATTAACGTCCTAATATAATAACATGTTTACAATTTAGTAACATAACAAAAAAGTAATAAAAGCAATTTAAATGTTCTAAAATTAATAAAAACTCAATTCAATTTTTTTATTAATATATCGTTAAAAGTACTCAAGAAGCATTTTTACTAGATACCGCTTACCTCCAGAAACGAAACCTTGAAGCCAATTTAACGCTTTTAAAGCTCAATTATTTGACGCTTTCTTCTTCTAAATTTGTTCCTTTTTCGTCGAAACCTTCTTTCTTTTAGTTTTTCTTGTATTTTATCGATCGAAATATCGATCCGTTTGCCTCGCTAGGTCACAGGTTGATGGCCTGAAAAAGGGCAACTACCCTTGAGGCAACGCCAGGGGAAGACTTTGATCATTTCATTTATTTTCAAATTAGAAAATATTAACTAATATTATTATTAAATTATTGATTTTTTTATTTATTTTATTATTACTAAAAAGATCTATTTAGGCCTCAATTCTCTTCGCCGCCTTAGCTTTTTCCTTATTAAATCCCTAGAGGATAGAAAAAGGGAGAAATCCCATACCACCACCATCATCTCCCATAATTTCAAAAGGAGCACCTCTGCAGTGCTACCACCACCTATGGAGACCACTTCCACAGGTAATGCTGAGGTGGAGGTTAACCAGGTCATTCTGGAGACCCAGATCCCCTACTCAGAAGCAAAAATGCTCAGTGAAGAGAATGACCCAGGTGAATATCCATCACGCAAAAGCAACCTCGGCCGTAACTTCTAGGATGTTCACCGTACAGATATGGGCAGTTCTCAATTTCTCATCCAGACCTGGCAGTGGAAAGGACAAATCATGGTAAGGGTGTATGGGATTCCAGAAAGAAAAATTCCCATGCATCAAGGGTTCATCATTAGGAAAAATACTAATCATCTCTGTTTTGCAGAAACCTAGTCCCCATTAAAATAGAAATAACGGATGGGAAAAAAACTAGAGCGGAAGCATCGGTTTACTTCCCAGAAGAACTGCAGAGACTTTACTACTGCAGCAAGAAAAAACCTTCCCCTATCCGTGGGATATGATGCCAACACACACCATCAAATCTGGGGAAGCAATAACAACAGAGGTAAGTCACTCAGAATTTTTGGCGAAAAAAATTAATTTTTAACATAGGGCCAACCCTAACCTTTGTCACCAAAGTGAGACAAGAAGTGTTGGATATTACCATTTGTAGCTTTGCCATACAATGACATAAAGAATTGGGGGGTTTCTAACGAAAAATCTATGTTAGACTATAGAACAATAACGTTTGACAATGAATCAGATAGAATAGACCCTGTACCATACAGGAACCCTCGAAACACTTACTGGGCAAAGTTCATTGAAATGGTACACCACAGCTTGGACCACGCAACAGTAAAGAAAACACCAAAAACCTGCTATGAGTTAGAACTTGCAGCCACAGAACTCAGGATGGCACATGATTCAAGCTGATGGGCTCCTCTGTTTCAAATGGCCCCCATCTACCCCCGTTGCAAAAAAATTTTTGTCTCATTGTCTCGTTACAGTTGTACTAAAAATGTCATTATTTCCAAAACTACAAACTGGCAATTATTAACAAGGCCAAAAATTCAGGTTAGAAGAAGAAACTGTAAGAAAATTTGTAAACCATTTATTTTACAAAAACCGTAAATAACTAATGAAAAATAATAAATACTACTTGAATGAAAATCTATGTACAGATATATACATTAAATGTTTTACAAAGACATAACCAAAAATAATCTATGCAATGCAAATAAAATTAACTAAACAAAATTGGAATTCAAATGTTTTCTCCATTTTGTTTCTTACATATAAATACATAACATTATACATATGTACAGATACATAATTATTTACTCAGTTTATATAAATAATTACAATTCTACATTTGAAGAAAACTACATTTTCATTCCGTCCACTTCTACTTGAAGACTTTTATAAATGGTATTTTTAAAATACCAACAATTATGAAAACTTTGGTTTCGTTTAAGGTTTAAATTATGACAAAGCATCTTTTTATAAACAAAATTTAATCATTTGTTTTTCTAAAAATATTTTAGTAATAGTTCTCTTGATCGTTTTTATGCTGTGGAGACAAAGGATATTTTTTTTAAACATACTTTTTAGCATAAAATTATAAATACTTGTTATTTAAGTTTGAAGTGAATATCACATTAAACAAGTGGTTAACATTGACATTTAGCAAGGGAAAAAATAATGTTTTCAATGCCCCTTCAGATAAAACCAGACTAGTGAAATTATTCATTCAAATATTTCTCACAGCACATTTTTTAGTATAAAAAAAATTATTTTGTAAGTACAATAATAATTTAATGATAAACACATTACGGCAACTATATACTACACCTTTTTAAAAAATTATGTACATAAATACAAATAATTCCTTGTAAATTGTCCTTCTTTTACATTGTATGTACAACATTGAGTGTGTGAAAATTCGAACTTTACGGCCAAACCATTTATTTTGGCCGAGGTCAGTTGTGACTGTCTGGGAGGACACATGTCATATGGAAGTGAGCCCGCTGGACCTGAAACGGGCACAGGTTGCAGACCTGGCTGTGGTTCTTGCAGCACTCCTTCCTGGCGATTGCTCCTTTGAGAAGTTCGATAAGCGTTTTGGGCAGCTCGAGGCTGTCCACCTCCTCCTTAGATATGCCAGTCTCGCGGATCGCCCTCATCGCAATGATCTGCAGGGAAAGGAGTGGCTTGGTGAGCTTGATGATCTTCCTCACTGGGTAGATCTTCATGTTAGGCGGGGGGACCTTTATTGAAAAATCACCACATTTGAATTAATAATAATAACAATTTAAATAAATAACTTAGGTAAAAGTTTTTAAATAAGACAAATTTTTCTAGACCTAAACAATTATTCAAAACGGTTTAGACAATAATTGTGCTAATTTGCAAGTAACAGAATTTTCAAGAACTTGTTGCAAATTTTTCTAAAACTGGAGGAAAATAAAACAATATTTTTGTTTGTAAATCATTTCTTTTCATTGTGAGATTTATCACCATAATCATCGATTAATGAGCAATTTGGTGTTACTGATCATTTTAGTCTGCTTATTCTTGTTATGTTTGTATGTCAGATGTGTTTTGACATTTCGCAAGTTTGTTTTTCAGTACTTCGTATATTCACACTCTGATGATGGCAAAGTGCTAACAGCACCTCACAGACATACCCAGCAAAGATAGGCAGACGAAAATAAACGGTAAAGACCAAATTACAAGTTCTAACATCTTGGTCCGCTTATCCTATCCGTTTTGATCTGTCAAACATTTTTCAACATGTGAAATGTCAAAATACAATCTTCAGTGATTGGTAACTAAGTCAAATAAAACAGCAACATACCACTGAATATTGTGAAATGGCAAAATGTGTCTTGTAGACCAAAACTGCAGGACCAGCTTTTCAAGTCAGCTGTGTGGAGTCCAGCAGCTACAGCCTCTTTTATGAATAAGGGTTACCAGCTCTGGATGATCAGAAACGACCAAAGCTTTATTTCTTTACACCACTGATCTCACAAAAAACAAATACGATTTCTATTAGAATGAGCTTTCAGCTGTGTAGAACGTAGCAGCTACAGCCAATGAATGAGGATTGGCAGGAAAATTTAAAACGACCAAACTGCAGGTTCATCACATCTCAGACAACAGGAGGAAATCTCACAATTTGTATAGCAACCTTGTAGCAATTCCTTGACTTTTTCATCCTTTTTTACATTTCTCTGAATTCTTTTTCAACCCATGGTTTTACAAGTTGTTATGGAGCAGTGTCAATTCACAACATTTAAAGTGTTCACATGGTGCTCACCTCTGGTGAAGGTGTAAGGTAAAGGTCCCGGGTTCGAATACAGAGACACTGGATTTGAACCCAACATACTTACAAATGGTCTATTTTTTTTTTTTTTTCAAAAACACTGGCACCCTTAGGGTTCATTTAACCTTGTAGTTGAAATACCCTCGTACAGAGGCCAGCTTGGTATTCACTTAATCGTCATTTATGAATATTTCTAAATGGTGCAAAATGAGGGCTGAGAAAATTGGCCAAACAAGAGATGCCATGATAATACTATTCATAAACACGTCAAATAAATTAACATTAGTCAGTTGATACAGCGTTTTAAAGTTGGATTGATACGTTATAGAACGTAGTAGTTTGGTTATGATCGTTTTAGTCTACCTATCCTTGCATTTTTGGCTTATTGGACGCGACTCAGCTCTTTGATAACTTCAGTGGGTCTGAAGATAACGAGTTCTGCTTATGACTACTGCCAGACCAAAACATCCAGGATAGGTAGACCAAAATAGTTTTTGGCTACTAAAACTACAGATTTTGAGTTGTTTGGTATTTAACTGACCTTGCCCTTTTTCTTGAGGGCGTCCTTCGCGTCCTCGAGCCAGTTGCCCGGTAGGAAGATGCACTTGGAGTCGGCGAGGAGGTGGTCGCCGGTGATGATGTCTTCGAAGATCCACGGATGAGTGGCGAAAGTGTTAACGTCGAGGTAGTGGCCAGGAGGGAGGACGCTGTAGTCGAGCCGTCTGCTCTTCGTCTGGAGCCAGATGACCCGGACGTACGAGTCTGACGAGTTGAGGAACCTGTAGTAGGCTGGCTCCATCCCGGAATCTTATGGCAGGAAAGGTTCAGCTCGATCGGCACCTCGACCCTCCTCCAAGTCTCGATGTCGACGGGGATCTCGCCCGGCTCAGACATGAAATTTCCCTCCGGCGATTTCGGCTCGCTCGACGAAAACACGGACCTTTCATTGATATCGCCGACGGGCCGACGTTTGACCCTCTGAACACCGATGACAACTCGAGAAGGTTCTGCAATCTGCACAGTGCCCACTACAGTAGCCTCATCTGGGATCACACGTTCCTTCTGCCGGTAACGTCATGAACGGAAGCTCTCGCTTCTTCCCAATCTTTTCTCCATTTTCATACTTAACATACTCGAAATAGCTGGCATAAGATTTGAAATACAAGATTGTACTGATGAAGATGTGACTCTGGTCTTAATGCAAACTGTAAAGTATCTTGGAGGTATGCGACGTTCATATATCTAACGTACCATTTCCTAATTTAAATAAACGGTTCATAACACAATATTGGATTAATCTTAGCAGTCCACATCAATACAGAGGAGGCAAACCAGGTTGATTTATGTAAAACTATCAGAAAAAGTATTGACTTAAGACGGCAATATAGTGTAGCTTCATTGCTGTGATTCAAGTCCATGCCTCCAAGTCTCGCTGTTTCCGTTTCTGTTTCTTCATACATAACCAGTGAAGATTTTTATTATATTTATTTTTTTAACAAGGATATTTCGACTACGAGGTTATTTGAATCATCGGGATGCCGGTGTTTTGGAAAAAAGCCTATTTGTAAGTATGTTGTATGTGTAGACCACTGGATTCGAACCCGGGACCTTTACTTTAAAGTGATGAGCGAAATGGCAACGCCCAAGTGTAGTTTCAATGACATGATCCTCCAAATCTCGCTGTTTCCGTCCATTCTTTATACCTAACCAGTGAAGATGGCAAATGCCGATACACGTTTGACGGACCTTTCAATTATTCTGATCAACTTACTCGTTTTAGTTTCAATATCTTGCTCTTCTTCACAAACTCATCAGTGAGATTAGGGAGACCAGAAATATCGGACACGACCAAACCTTTGTTTCTGCACCCCATAGATCTTAAGAAAGAAATACAATTTGTATTGAAACAAGCTTTCAGCTGCGTGGAGTGTAGCAGCTACATTCTTTTATGGTCAAATGACAGACCAAGACGGTCTACAACGACCAGACTTCAGTTCAACTCCCAGCAGAGTACTGAGCACAGCTAGTCTTTTTTATGAAAGAGGATTGGTAGACCAGGACAGTCGAAACAGCCTTTGCTCCAGTACCTCCAAGATCTTAAGAAACAAATATAAACCTATACGGAAGATGGCGAAATGCCGAAACGCGCCTGACAAACCAACTCAGCGAGGAGGATAGGCAGACCAGAAATTGTAATTTCATCACTATGATCACTATGCAGATTACATCGGACACGACCAAACTGCAGGTTCATAATACATTAGATCTCAAGAAATAAATACACTTTATATTAAGACATGTTCGATCACAACAGCCACATCCTCTTTTATGATGGTTGGAAACAACCCAACCTTTCCCTAAGCATCTCTCAAGAAACAAATACAAACTGTACAATATGTACTAATAATTTGATTTTTATCAAATATCCTGGTTTCTAAAACGACCAACCTGCAGTTCAACATTCCGCAGAGAACTGAGCAGCAGCTAGTCTTTTTGATTAACAAGGATTGTCAGACCAGGACAACCGAACGACCAAACCTTTGCTTGCCTCCAAGATCTCAAAAACGAATACAAGCCTATACAGAAGAAATGAAAAATGCCGAACGCGTCTGACAAACCAACTCAGCGAGGAGTATAGGCAGACCAGAAAGTGACGGGTTCATCACCTTGCAAACCTCAGGAGGAATTCTCGCAATTTTTAGGCTTTGGAACGCAGTAGTAGCTACAGCCTCTAGCAAACAAAAACAAGAATTGGTAGGCCAGGATGATTAGAACTGATTCAGGATTAGAACAGGTTCATCTCTCCAAAGAGCTCAAAAAGAACTCTCACAAATTAAAGTTGATTGGCTCGAGGTCCGTATTACAAAGTCACTTCTAGACAGGAAACTTCTGATTCCTTTTCCAACCCGGGGTTTTAACAGTCAGTATGTATTGAGTACTAAACAGCCATTTCAATTAGGAGAAATTGCAAGAGAATACGGTCAGCGTTTTTTTGTATATGAAAGTTGAACTATCAACGTTCTGTTATTTTAAAGGTGGATTAATTCCTTTTTCCGTTTAATTTGAAAATTTTATACTCTTTTAATTAACAGTATAAAAGTGATTATCTCCATAGTATGATAATCACTTTTGACAGGGTTTTCGATACTCGAAAACAAACGTAGGAACGACATGGTCCATGCGGTTTCTGTTGAAACATCACTTTACCTGTTTCATGATGTCCAGTTTTTTAAAGATATAAGTTGTTTATTGTAAAAGTGTTGTCAAGACAGTTGGATAATTGTGTTAAATATCCATTTTTTTCTTAATAAAATAATGTAAAGATGTCAACTTTGGTGGGAGGCCGGTGCGTTGTGACCTCAGCTCTTCCCCACCCTCGAGGCACCTGTTGTCTTCCCCACTCCCGCTGGAATTTCCCAGGCGGATACGAAGTCTGGAAAGGAATGTCAATCGGTGAAGAAGGAAGGAAGCGCAGTTTCACGCCGTCTTTTGGGCACATCTTCGGGGAAAAACGGCCCAGAAGTTCCGACGCCCGCCTCCGCCTCCGCCGACTCGGAAGTGAAGACCTCAGTCTAATTAGTCCAATTGTTAATTTACTGGTGTCCTTCTTTCCTCCGACGCCCCTTCGCCGATAATTCTTTGTTTATTTATTCAACCGACCTGCAAGAAAGGAATAAATATACCAAGAGGGAAAACTATGTGGGATGGCGGGTATAAAGGAAAAACCTTTAAAAGAGGGGTATCTCCTCATGCCACAGCAGAGCCTTAAGAAGGTCTGTATTTATTTTCAATTATTTTAAAATACAGATTCATTTTTATGCACACCCTGCCTTGCTTCACCAATTTCACACACCTCTTCAATTCAATTCAATCATCCAACTCTTCAAATAATGGTAAGTTGAGTATTTTTTGTTCTGGTCAGAATGTAAAAAATGCACATAAAGATTAAATAAAGTAAAATCTTGATTGCTACGGCAGTATAAACTCAACCATAAAGCTGGGTTTTCATTGCTCGATAAAAATTACTCGCTCAACTAAATGCAAAAATTACTTGCGAAACGCCGTCTTGGGTTATCCTTTTCCCTGAGGTGAGCCATTGGTTTGCATAACTACACCAACTGCTGCATCAGAGTTTGCTATCACGGTGTTATTTTTGGCTTTGTCCCGCTTGTTTCTTAACATTCTCTCTCTTGTTCTTGTTATGATGAGTTTTATCTGTAGCTTCCCACAAAAATCACTAGTTGTGATACATTCAGATAAGTCGAATGCAGTCCTCCTGGTTCATTGTCATACTCAAGACATCGGTTACACAGAGAGAAACAACACGAAACACTTTGATGCGCAAAATTGACAGCCAGTCAGCTCATCCCTAAACATCCTTATGCCAAAAGTTCTACAGTCATGGCTAGGTATCCACAATGCGAGTCAAGTTTCAAGTATTTTCATGCAGTGGAAACCCAGCTTAAAACATTTCAAGTACTTTGTAGGTTTTCTTTTCTTGCTTTGCTTACTGATTTAGTGATTACTAATAATAACGCTGACTACAGCTAGGTCATTTCAGCCTCAAACACTTCTAGGTTGTTTTTTTTTTTTTAAGCATAAGGGGGGCTGCAGTGAAAGTTGACATAGCACCCATAAATGGAAGGTCTGAGTGGGATAGGATCTGAACCAATACTAAAATTCAGTCCCGATACCCTTCAAAAATAAGTTCCCTTGATGGAAGAACACTGGCACATGGTGGGGGGAATTCACACACGTGTTGTTGCAAGCTCACATAAAAGGAGTCAAGAAGTAGTACAATAAGATGTAAAGTTACAGACTCAGGGGGAAATCCTCCAGTTCCTGGTATCCACAATTTAAAAAAAATCATATTTCTTTATATCATATATCATTATTCATACAAAATAATGTCTATCCAAGTAAAAATCCTGTTGAATAATACAGGTTTGATATAGATGTAGATGTAATATTTGGAGACCCATTCTGTACTTATAGCACACCGGTAAGTCCTAGTTCATCAAGAAATTTGTTGCTGTACAGTCCAAAACACTCCAAATGCAAGTGTAGCACCAGTTTGTTAATACATGTTTTGGTGACTCCTCTGCATCCTTGCAGAAACTGCATGTGCCATCCTGTTAGGAAACCTGTTAGGATTCAAAGTTTTTTCTCCCTTTAATGCATTCTGTTGCATCTTTCCTTCCAAAACTTGCTTGGAGGTGTCCAATGAATGAATTCAACTATTTCTTCATTTTCATTTCGTTGTTTTGTGTATGATACTCATTGATAGTGGGAATCTTTATAAAGAAGTGCTCAGCAATATACCAGCCCCCTTCCTTGCAAGGGCTCTCTCGTGTCTTACTCCTATATGTCCTGGGATCCAGTAATCCAGAGAGTAATTTCATTTTGCATACCTAATTAGTATAAATTAGTTTTGCAATTCAGCACCATCCTTGACTTAATGATGTTTGAGCCAATGCTCTGATGGCTGCCTGGCTATTTGACATGTATCTCTCGATTGCACTACAGCCTGGAAGTGACTGGTGTACTTTCCCATGGGTTCTGAGCGTATGGTTCCAAAATCAAATTCTGCCCCCGTAATTTCTTGCATTCTACATCCAATGATCCAATACAGATTTAATACTGACTGTTATACAGGAAATCAATGTGTAATTTTTTATGTACAACAGTCTGTGATTACATTCTAAATAACTAAATCTGACAAGTTCTTCTTTTCTTGCATTTTCCTTCCTTATTTATTCTTTTATCGATTATTTTTATTATATTATTTTGTAGGCCATAGCACACTCCTTCCGTAAGCAGCTGTAAAAAAGTGACAATTATATGACGATTATGACTCTTATAACTCAGACAGTGAAACTTTCAAGATATTCTTATTCAAATGGGCAAAACAAATACAAATATAATTATACAAACAATCTTTTTTTTATAAATATTTATTTAACCAGAACAACAGTACAATTTGTTTTACATGGAGTTAATTAAATTTTACTGCTTAATTTAATTCCATTAGTATAAACTAAAATTATTTGTGCAATGAAGAAACTCAAACTAGAAATAAATTAAAATGAAATGTTAAGGAAATGTTTAAGTATTTTGTCTTGTGATAACGTTGACTTAAGCCTTAAGTGGGTTGTCCAATTTGATAACGGTCTGCGCCTTTCGTACGCATTATTTTTTTCTTGGAACCATTTAAATTCCTGTTGTCTAAATTCAAGTGGTGTCGGTGCCTGCAGATCCTTGTGCAGCTGGTTTTTTCTGATGAACAGAAGTGCTTTTGGGTTTGATTAATTTTCTATACAAACCTTATACCCTTGTGTATTATTGTAAATGGATGGGAATAGAAAATTTTTAATTTTAAGAAGGATTTTTTTTTGTTTATAGGGTAAAGAAATTTCAAAAAAATTCTACTGACTTCTTTAAAAAAAATTGTTCTGTTGGAATTTATTTTGCATTCGTCACAATCAGATCTATATTCAAAACATAGTAAACAAACGTTCTAGTAAACAAAACTAAATTAAAAATAGATAAACAAAGGCGAGAGCTGATTAAAAAATAAAAAATTTCCTTTATTTTCAAAAAATTATTTTTCACAGTATAATTTTTTTAATTTGTTTTTAATTGGCCTAGAAATTTCTGTGTGCATTTCAACCTGGTAAAATTATACATGTCTTTTAAGGAAATGCAAATCGATTATATTTGGTATGCCATGTTTTACTACGTCAAATGTGTCTTATTTCATTAAATAAAATTACGTCAGCATTTACTCAATGATTATAATTAGAACGTTTATTTATTTGTTACAAATTTCCAAAGAGAAATGCCTATTATGTTATTAAATTTTATGTGCATCGTCAGTGTTCAGGTGGCCACATGAGTACTGTCTGTCTTTTTATGTAAAAAAAAACAAGTTATTCCTCGTATAATATATTTGATATCAACCTGATATGTTTAATTTTGTATTAAAAAATCAGAGATAAGGCCAATTGGAAAGAAACAAAAACACTCAGCTCCTTCGTCAAGCTTTCGAGTAATATACCCCCTTCATCAGGACTTTTAAACTATTATTATTAATTCACAAGGTTAACAAATATGAAAACTTGCTTACAATATTGAAACTTGGAGTTTGGCCATCATGCAGATGGTGAAAAGCTGAATCGCCTGACAGACCAGCCCAGTGAAGATAGACAAACCAAAATGATCTAAGACAAAGGTGTGATAAATTATCTAGTCGGTAGTGCCAAATAATATTGTGGATAAAATAAGTGAGACCCATAAAGTTAAATAATCAATTTTGCTACTTTGCAAATGATCAGGATATTCAATTAATTGTTGCACATTGTTCTTAAACGCTGGAGGAAAATGAAATGTAACTTTTTCCCAATAATTTCTGAATTCTGAGATTTCTCCCTGCAGGATGATAAATTTGTCATTTAATCATTACTAATCATTTTTATGTGCCTAACTCGGTTCCTCTGTCAACTGCCGTTCATCAGAGCGTGAAAAAATAAAACACCGAATTACAAATCCACCACTGAAGATGGCAAAATGCTGAAACATGCCTTACAGACCAACTCAGCAAGGATACGCAGACTAAGATTAAGGCAGATTCAGTAAGGATCAAAGCATAGGTTCATCACCTCATAAGCCACAGGAGGAAATTTCACAATTCCTTAAGTACCTTTTATGTTTAAATTGGATCTATCATAAGTCTGTTTTTTCTCATGTTATAATAAAAGACATTTTTATTTATTGTCCTTGTGTGGGGATGATATTTTTTGCTGTCTGTGATAAATTTATTCTGGACTAGTCTCTTTAAAAAAATAAATAAGTAAGTAAATAAATAATTAAAATTATTTAATCGATATTAAAAAAAAAAAAATAGTTTTTATCGTCCTTTAGTTAGCAGTTTATCAACATTTCTCTTCATCTTTTTTGGTTTTGTTATCACATGGATAACTTTTTATAACAAAGTATTATTAATAATTAATTATTAAAAAAGTAAGGAAATCAGTAATGCTATCATATATATCATTTTCTATGCAATCTTTCAACATCAATTAGTTACATTATATTTAAAGAAGATTTTTACATTTTTTGAGTTGTAACATTTGTCAACCTTCAGGCCATACTCTCGTAAAGTCTTATCAGCAAACATTTCTACAATGCAAATTAATCCTACGGTGTGATAAGTGAGTTTGCTATTGAAATAAGAAAAGTTCAAGTTGATAGAATTTTTCAGGTATTGTTAGAAGATATCGTAATTTTTATTATAAATAAAAAAAAGTTTTTTCAGTTAGAGAATTTTTTAAATTTTTATTTATCTAATAGAAATGTTTTTCAAAATTTGAAGCAGATCTTATAAAAATCTGTTGTTTTAGCGAAACAGAGTGAAATCCTTTTTCATTTTAAGTGTATCAACCGTCAGTCATGTTGTCACCGCTTTCATTTCATCAATTTGTAAATTAATACAACTTCCCCTCTCTTCATTTGTGTTTATATTTAGATTTTGAGCTTCTGATTCAAGAATGGATTCCAAGAAAACAAACAAAAAGAAAACACACCGATCGAAACGGGCCCGGCAATTGATTAATTTATTTAACCATTTTGTAGTGTGTTAATAAATAGCACTGACTAAAGATAATTGAAGCGACAAAAGCTGACACTGGAAAATGGAAAGACTGCCGGTCACTCGAAATGAGGCCCTAGTTAGTTAATGGTTTGATTGATGACATGGTAGTTTCTAATGAGTCATTGGGAGAAAATATTCTGCCAATATTTAACCAAAACCTGTTTATGGATTCTCCCTTTCTACACTCCTGGGTGGGAAAAAATAATTCTGCTGAAAGTAGTTCTTACAAAAGCAAAATAAATTGTATGTATTATGACTTGAAGTTTCCTCTCATAACCCACCCACAAATATTCAAGTAATGCAGCCTTATTTTGAATATAACACAGTATCAATGGTGCAAGACAAATTGCAATTCAGAAAACCCTGACAAATCTGTATTTTCATAACCAAACAACCAAAATCTTTAATAACCAAAAAATCCCAAATTGTTTACTTGATTTTGGTACTCAATAAGGCATCATTGCAGTTTTTATTTTAAAGTAATATATAATTTATATATAGTAATGAGAGAAAAGAAAGTGAAATGTTAATGTGTATATACTTTTTCTTCTAAATATATTTGTATCCAACTAATGACTTAATAGCTATAAGATGCAATGATATCTTGTAGGTTTTTATAAAAGATATGGCCTTTTATTTTTACGCTGCCTATTTTATTGTGAAACTAATTAAAAGTATGGATCCACAGGTAATTTTTCATGTAGACTTATATGTTAAGTTGACCTGGTGATCAACTTTTTTTTATGTAATGCCCTATTTTTGTCATAGATTTTAAGTCCTTTCCATTTAAAAATAAAATTGATTCATTCTGGAGATATTGAAATTTTCTCATTCGGAATTCAATAATTTTAATTTGTCATGTACCTGTTTAAAAAAAGTAGAAAATTAATTTAATAATATATGAAAATTTAATTAGTTAATTTATTCAATTAAATTTTAAATTTTTGCGTTTTTTAACCAGCTACATAAAACATTGAAATTATCAATTTCGGAAGGAAAACTTCAATATTCAGAATGAATAGATGAATTTTGGTATAACTTGTTGGAATAAAAAGAACTTTCAATATGTGCAAAAAAAATGCTCAAAAATTGAAAGTGATGAATCTTTTTGCACACATTGAAAGTTCTTTCCATTCTAAAAAAATTACTGCAGAAACTAAAAAATCAATTGATTCATTCTGGAGATATTGAAGTTTTCATTTGGAACTCAATAACTTTAATTTATCATGTACCTCAGCAGTTCCCAAACTTTTTCTGTTTCCGGCGTCCTTAATATATTAGAATTTGTCTGCAGCACCCCAAGTCAAAACAATAGTCTATCTCAGCGTAAACTTTAAGATAATAGCAGTAATTCATTTTCAATTCAGAAAAGAATTGATATATCTAAACCTCTTATTTTATCTTTAATTTTATTTAATAAATGATCAAAACTCCTGACTTTCTTGTGGAATTGAAAAAACTTCCCTTTTGAAAAGCGATGACGCACGTTGCATACAATAGCAAAAATATAAAAGCGAATACTTTTTTTGGGGCAATAATATAAAATACGCAATTACAGCTGTCCACCAGGTTTTACTTTTTATGGTTTTATAAATGGATGGAGGAGTTTAGTTTCTAAATTTTTTATGTACATAAAAATAATATTTTTTATAGAAAATTTACATTTTGGGAATTACTGATGTACCTGGTTAAAAAAATTAATTCAATAATATATGAAGATTTAATTTGTGATAATTTATTCAATTATTATTTTTTCATTATTATTTTAATTTTTTACCAACTACTAAAATATTGAAATTTTTGAGTTCTGAAGGAAAACTTCAATATCACGAGAACGAAATGATGAATTTTTGTGAATGAATTTTTTCGCACGTGTTGAAAGTTCTTTCCGTTCTAAAAACATTATATCAAAAACACCAAACTATTTCTACTTTTAACCAGTTACACGATAAATTGAAATTATTAAATTCTGAAGGATAACTTAAATATTTCCATAACACATCGATGAATTTTTGAGAATATACCAAAAATTCATCAATGTGTTATGGAAATATTTAAGTTATCCTTCCGAATTCAATAATTTCAGCTTATAATGTAACTGATTGTTGTTTAAAGTTAGAATTTTAAAAAATCAACAGAAATTAAATTTTCATATTTTATTCAATTAAATTTTCAATTTTTATTTGTATTAACCAGTTACACAATAAATTGAAATTATCAAATTCTGAAGGATAACGTCAATATCTCCATAATAAATCGATGAATTTTTGAGTTTGTCGTACCATTTTTTTGAGACTAGAAAGGACTTTCCAAACGTGTTAAAAAATTTGATTTGTTCTGGAGATGTTTCAATTTATTGTGTAACTGATTGTTGTTTAAAGTCAGGTTTAAAAAAATTTTAAAAATATAAATTTACCTAATCCTTGATTCTGCATAAATTATAACATTAAGGCCGATATCGATCACATCCAGTGAAAATATCTCTTAATAACAAATATCTCAATAACAAAAAATATAATTATTATTAAATGTTGTTGACACACTTGTTCATATGATACAATTCTGTTGTCAATATAAAATTTAATTTGTTCTAGAAATGGCAAAAGAAATATGTGAGACTATTTCAATTTAGCAACCGTGGAATCGAACGCCTTGAAATATACGAGAACGAAGATGATATAGCAAAACGTTGCACTACGAAGGTCATCGGGCTGGAAACTTGTATTAAAATATCGTCCGAGCCACAGAAAAATCAGCCATTTGCTTTTTCTGTAAGTATGGCAAATATTTATTTAAATTAGAAAAATAGAATCATTATTCAGGGAACAGTTTAAAAATTCGTTTAACAGTTTGTTAATCTTGTGTTTTCTGGTGTGAATGACATTAGCCTGTGAATATTTTGGATTTGTCAATATTAACTCCCTCCATTCATTTCCCTTTCTTTTGTAAAAATATCCCCCTTATCTCTGCAATTATTCTACCTTATACGTTGCTGTCAACTGATTTGGTCATAAAAAATTCTCGAGATAAGAGATGGACAGGCGTTTCATTATGTGAACAGTTAAATGAATTATTAAATTTATGCCTGGATTCTGTTTATTTTCTTGTTTGAAAAGGGTATATTTGTTGTTTTCCTCCTGCGAGATTTTTATTTCACACTTGAAACATTTTTTCCCCTGCAGATTTTAACATCGTCAAATACACATTACTTCTCTGGGTCGTCCCATGAGGACAGCCAGGAGTGGTTGTCAGCTTGCCAGGATGTGGCATTCGAAGATAACTTTTCAAGAACGACTATAGAAGAAGACAATGAGCTTTACTGCCCCTCTGTAGATGGTAAGATTTTTCAAATTTTACAATTACGAATTTGACCATCAAAAATATGGTTTTTATTTTATTAAAAAGAGTGGAACATTAGCACCTTACCATTTTATAAGCATACTTCTTTAGATAAAAATTTTTAATAATTGTGAATAGTAACATTTTAATTTTTCCACACAATGAATGTATTTTAGCCATTTAGCTAAATTAGCAACCCGAGTAAGGACAAAATACAAGATTCGCAATGACGATATTTGGAGCATAATCGGTCAAGACATATTAAAGAAATGGTAACTTGTGTATTACACATCTGACAAGTGCCGGTTATCAATGCCTGTTCTTAACATTGCCGGGAAGGTTGTGGTGTTCCAGAGTAAGGAAGAGTAAGCTTTTCTGTTCAACTTTTTCTAGGTTCAGGATAGAGCATGTAATTTGCGGAGCATATTTGTACAAAATTAAAGATTTTGTTAGACTCTTTATGAGAGACATGTAACTGTCTGGAGGAATTCAGTCATATTATTTTGAAATATCCAGGGCGCAGATCTGGGGCTTCTTAAATATAAAGGAAGTGGAGATATTAAGAAATATTTTATGAAAAAGTTGTTTTACCTTCCAGCCAACACTCCAGACTATATGATTTGTATTGAGACTTCGATCACTCCGCTTTATATTCATACAATGAACCTGCATTTGCAGTACATTAGCAAGATCTTAAATCACTCTCCAAGTAGATTAACACTTTTCCTAGCCAATGAGATATAACAAAACAAATATCATGGTTTAAATACCTGTCAGAAATAGGAAGGCAGTATAGTTTTGAAATAAATAGAAACACTCTAATGACATTCAGTTGTACAAATTTGCTAAACAATCTAGAGGTGAAACTAAGGACTGATATAGTGACTAGGGCTAGGGATAATGTTTACCATAGATTCACTACTTTCGTGGTCCACTTGACCAATCAATACATGACAATTAATTAAGGTTTTTAGTTGAGATGAAAAAAAGTTAATGGCACGAGGGGGATTCGAACCCACGACCTTCGGCTAGATATGCCGCTGCTCTACCACCTGAGTTATCGTGACCTCGATCCACTCGGACATCAACTCCCCATCTCAACCCCAACTTTTTGAGTTTTCCCTCCTTTTGCCACTTTTTAAATGTCGTGTAATCGGTTTGGATTCTCGACGACAAATGAATCCGATTACACGACATTTGAAAAATATATCATGTAAAAAAAATAAAACAAATTATTTATTCTTCATTGATTCATATCCAGGGTACCAACGTTGGATTAGGTTTCAGTAGCTGCGGAAGTGTCCCATACATTTGTCAGATAGATACTGGCAGACGCCATACGGCATGCCAATTGATGACACTATGCCCAAATACAACATCCCAAGGTAGTTAGTTATACCAGTATGGGAATCGTGGGCCCCAAAGAAATACCTCTGAAGGCCAATTCCTGGCCCTGAGTCCTTGCGGTAAATCCGAAGACTGAACTGACTTTAAACTTAGGTTGATACACTACAGTTTTCAGTCAGAAATCATAGCGCCTGAACTAGGAACACATTCCAGGAAGATAGCCATTTTATTTGACACTCATGCAAAGTAAAGGCAAAAAGCGAATAGAATTTTATGGAATCCCTGGCATAAGTGTTTTACACCCATGACCTGACCCTGGTAGAAGGTCTACAATTACCTTAGACGTTTAGTCTGACCAACTTGAGAGACTACACTCAGCTCTAGTCCAACAGTATCTCTGGTAAATAGGAAACAAGTTCTGTTGCAACGAGGTATGTGAGACCACACACCTCAACGACTATCAAATCAAAACTCAAGAGGTTGGAATTTGATCTTCTTCACCCAGCATACAGCCCTGAAGTTACACCTTATGATGCCCACCTATTCTGGTCTATGTGTTAATAAATTTGAAGAAGTTGAAAAAGAGTTTTTGTATCACAACTATCGAACTTTTGGCACTGCAGAGAGTTATAGAAAATGGGGGTTTATATTTCGAGGAATAGGTTAAAACATTTTGAATAACGTGTAGAGATTAGTGACCTTTAATCGATATCTGAATAACTGTTTTGAATAACCCTGGTAAATATATTTGTTGTTTGTTACAGCTGGGGTGTACAGAGTCAGTTTGGTCAATTCTGAAGTATCGCAAAGGTGTAACTTGGCTCCTGGGGAGTACACTCTAGTCGTAGCGTCTGAAGAGCTCCAGCTAAGGCACCATGACACGCAAAACCTCATTTACACTTGGCCTTATAGGTGTGTGTTTAATATTTGTTATTTGATGTTTTTGTTCTATTACATAAAACATGTTAAGTATGCACTTTTTTTATTTTTTTTTAAAGGTTTATACGAAGATATGGTCATAAAAGAGGCAGGTTTACATTTGAAGCCGGGAGGAAATGTGCGAGTGGGGAAGGCACGTTTGATCTTGAACATAATAACGCTCAAGAAATTTTCGCTTGCATGGCTGCAAAAATGGAATATATTAAGAAGAAGATGTCCTCGGGAAATCTGATGGGAATGGGCGGCAGTTGCACTAGCGTTGACAGCGATGATGCACTCGCTGTTGCTGTAAGCATGTCCGCGAGGTCGAGGAGCCCGCTCATACCGTCATCGTTCACATCGTTAAGCCCCAGCCTGGTCGTCACCAGCTCACACATTCCGGCCAAGCCTCCAAGAAAAATAAACCAACAGACACCTGCACCTCCTCCACTGCCCCCTGCACCTCCGAGGTACGATACGGTAGAAATAAGACAGGAGGCGTGGAAGACGCTGGGAACCAATGAAGCCGTTCACACCGAGCGCCAGTTCACATCCAATGCCGTTTTCACAGCCCCTGCTCATTCAGATTACGACAAACTCGATCATTTCGGCACTGTTTCCAACCAGGAAGTTGACCCTGCATATCAAACTATTTATAGACAAGACTCTTCAGGCTATGGTGTCATACGAAAAGTCAAAACACCAGAACATAATATTTACAACGAAATGGAATATGCAGTAGTCTGCAAGGCTCATAAAGTTTAAATCACATTATTTCTTAACTTGTTTAAGGTACCATTTTATTACTTATGTACTAAGTACTTCTTTTACGCTTTTAACAATTCATAAATGATGAATTTGTTTTATTCGTTTGTTTTTTCCTATTCACTTCTTATTTGTGATAAAGTTGAGCAGGTGGTTGTGTTTGTAATTTCTTTTTGCCTTTGTTCACTATTATTTTTTTTAATCATTTTTTAATACAAAAATTTTGAAAAAAAATAACTTTCTTTTTTAAACAAAATTTATTGACTGATGTATTTTCTTTTCAACTTTTTTTTTTCGCTTCTTGATCTCAATCAGTACTGTTTGATTTTTATAACTGAGCACTGGGCTTCGTTTGAAAAGTGAAATTATTTTGTAAATAAATGGCTCAATCCACTATGGAATTTAAGAAAAAATGTAAATAATTACTTCAAATTTTAAATGCACATTCTCTCAAAGAATGAACAATATTATTGAATTACATAGTCAATTATTGTATGCTTACATGGAGAATATTTTTAATAGTGTATAATAGCCTTTTTTGCAAAGCTTTTTTTTTTCAAAATTAAGATGTTTTGGTGTTTGACAACATTACAATTGACAGAATTGTTCATTATCAGGAGTGAGAAAATCTTTTGTTATAGGAGAATTTGTTGCCATATATATTTTTTTATATTACTATTGCTTTAAAATAAAGCAAAATGTCAATTATAAAATTAAATGATTATCTGTTCAAAATGGCAAAGTTGTTGTAATCTAATTTTTTTAAAAATTACAATGTTTAATATTGTTGTGTCTTTCAATTATTTTATTTTTTTATCGTCCCATACCTATATCTTACTGAGTTAAGTATTACCTTTATTTTTGAAGAAAAAAAACCTTATTGTTAAAATACTGAAAAAAGGATCAGGTATATCATCGTCTTTTACGGGTCAAAAATTTCCTGATGTTTTGCTGTTTTTACATACAATAAAATAACAATACAATACTTTACATACAATAATCTCAGCATGCATCGGCCTTCACAACAACATAGGATGGGTTCTGCTTTTCTTTTTCTCTTTGCAAAAGTCTACTTCTATTGCTATGAGTCTATACGTATTCCTTTGGAGTGTACATTGTCCTTTCAACAATCCTAACAGTACTATTCTAGCGTCTAACATCCAAGGTTTAGTAGTTCTATGATGGTCTATTGATTAACTTTTTTGTACAACTGTGTCCTGTGGTATGGACTATAGACTGTTGTATGATAGCTCAAAAAGTTTCAGAGCTGAAAGGATGAGTGAAATATCGGCACCCTCATTGCCCCACTTTCCTGATACCCAAAAATAGGTAATTTTTTTGTTTTCTCCAAATGGTTCTGGACTTTACTACCGATGAGGTAGTTGTCTCTTATCTGTGTTGCAAGTAGATAGCTATATTTTCGTTGGTTTTACTCAGCCTTTTGATCTCCCTAGCAGTGTTCCATCGCCACAGTCTCCATCAAAAAAGCCAGTGGCATGTAGCCAGCAGAATGAATTGTAATTGTTTTATTTCCTAGATACCAGCAACTGACCCAAACTCTTAGGGCCATCTATATACCATATACAGTAGGCATTAGCTGGGATCCCTTTTTCCTAATCTGCTCTATTGTGTATTTTCATTTCAAACATTTTTAATCACATTTGAATTTTAGGATCATGGTGTCGATAGGCATCCTTGTTTGCCTGAAGTTTCTCCCGATGTTTTAACTGCTCATTTTTATGCAGCATTAACCTGTGAGTAGGCTCTAGCTCTTCCCTGGATGAAGATATGTAGCGGTGGTAGAAAGAGGACTATGAGGATAGAAGTGGTGATAATTCTCATTGCGCCAGTAATGCCCAGCCATACTAGACTCTGGGCACTACTGAGGATCCTGACCACTCTCAGCTGTAATGACTTCATCACCAAACTACTATCTATAGGTTGTCATGTGTCTAACAACTGCAGTGTATAAATAACTACACCTTTTCCCATAAAGATGTTTACATCTACCAATGGGAATTTTCGGACTCACTGAGATTTAATTGGTGACTCCAAGAAAGTCTATGAACAAAGATGACACCTTCATATTTCATCAGTTGTGTGTGAATTGCATCCTCTCTGTCACGACCTCTGTAAAGCGTTCATTTAGCGACTACCACCAGGTCATCTGCATATTCCAGGCAATAAAGCCCTCATTACATAGCAAATAAATTGACTTTTTGGGCAGCAGTAGAGGTCATTCTCATTGTCCCAGTAATGCTAGGCTCTGGGCACTACTGAGGTTCTTGGCCACTCGCAGCTCTTATGTCTTCCTCTGCCAAACAACCAATCATAGGTTATCACGAGTTCAACAACCGCTATGTATAACCATAGGCACATCTATAGACTTAGCCCCAGCTTTTTTCAACAAAGGCGTTTACGTGATAATACATTGTGAATTGTTACATTTTAATTTTGTTTCAACTTTTTAACTTATGGATTTGTAAGGATTTAAAAAAAAATAAATAAACAATGGCTCTTAAATTTGTCATTATATCTTTAAAAATGGAATACTGAGAGATGAATTCGATAAAATTAATTACTTTTGGGATCTTTTTTCAAATTTATTTGTGCTGGAGGAGGAAGGATTTCGAATAAAGGAGGGCTTAGACTGCTCCAATGGAAATTTGATTTTTGTGAACCTCCAGGGTTTACTTTGAACAATATTTATGTTCCAGTGAGTGAACATAACAGTAAAGCCCCACGTGGCTGGTTATAATTTGTTTTTATCAGTTTTATTAGATTTATATTATTTATGAATTAATGTTATCGTTATGGAGCAAGAAGAAGAAGAATTGGGCCCATCTGAACTAGGAACTAGAGAATAGTGAGTATTGTTTTTATTTAAAAGTTTATCAATGTAGTTTTTAATATATTTTATTATATTAATATTGTCTGGTTTTGAAATAAAACTTTAAGTTGGTGTTCGATTTATGAAAGGGATAGGAAAAATTATATCAACCATGGTGATGTTGGTGAGATATGGTTTGGCGAAGAGAGTGAAATGAGAGTTTTAAGGTAATATTTGAAATGATTTAATCGCACCTGTTGTTATAATGACATGATAGATTTTCCATTCCAGCTGGATGACAAGAAACGATTTACCGAATGACAGCAAGATAATAGATTTGGGCTGCGGCAACGGCATGATGTTAATTGAGTTGGTAAATTTTAATTCATTTTTATGTCAAGACGGCTTTCTTACAGTTTCTTTTAGGCGAGGGAGGGTTACAACAACCTGACGGGAGTCGATTACTGCGAAGATGCTATTGAACTGTGCAAAAGTATCATCGAGTCCCAATCAATGATGATTTCGCTCAAGGTTGCCGACCTGACAGGAGAAGTGAGTAATCTGTATGGTTTCGACATCGCCCTGGACAAGGGTACGTACGACGCCATCAGCCTCAACCCGGAAGATACGCAGTACAAGAGGCAAAAATATATTCAAAATGTTGCAACGATTTTGAGAAAAAATGGATTGCTTATTATCACATCCTGTAATTGGACAGCCGCTGAAATCATTAAACATTTCAATGCAGGTATGAAAAAAACAACGTACACTTAAAGACAAAAAAAATGGACTTGTATTTTGTTGTTTATTTCAAACTATACTTATTTTTGTACTTGTTTTATGTAAATCAAATTAAACAAGATCAGAAATTCATGTCTTTTAATAAAATATTTAATTATGGTTTGAAAGAAAATTCACCAAAACACCAGAAAATCATTTATTGATAAATTAAAATTTAACTAACGATTTATTACTTAGTTTGCTATTAATAACGCAGTTTGGTGGCGATGGTGATTTTTTTTTTTTTTTTTTTCAAAGACACCAGCACCCCAAATATGATGATATAACGCATATTACCTACTATGGCCTCCCGGAAGGCCTTGCGTCTCCACCTAGCCTGCGAGTAAATAAATGATAGGATTTCATCTTGTGAAACAGAATCCCATTCTTCAACAAGAGTGGTTTGAGGCTGTTCAGTGTATGATGGAAGTGGCAAACAATGTCTAATCCGTACGTTTATCATGTCCCATAAGGATTTAGGTTAGAAGAACATGCTGGCCAATTCATTTTGGTAACCCCTACATCCTCAAAGTAATGAGCGACAACTCAATCTACATGCAGTCGAGCATTATCATGCATTACAAATGTCCCAATGAATGAAGCGAATGGGACGACTGCATCCAGAAGAACTTCCTCATTTTATCCAAAGATCCATTCAACATGATAATTCAGTGCGGGAATGGACGTTGATACTCCATACCATAACTGACTGTCTTTGAAAAGGCTGTGACTTACTTAAGGCACATGAAGCATACTGTTCCCCAAATCTCCCCACACATCTGTCTGCCAGAAACCGGACCGACACTCATTAGTGACTAGAACAGCCCCCTCCCCATTGTTCAAGTGGCTAAGCAAGATGCTGGTTTGCAAATAGAAGCCTTTTTACTTGATTTCTGCAGTAGTAGATAACCAGGGGACTTGAAGAGTCTAGGCTGTTCTCACAAAGCTTAGGTCTGCTGACTACCCTATCAAGGGTGCTGTTAAATTATGATTCCGTAGTGCAGTATGAGCATCGTTTCTATCTGTTGTATACTGTGGTTGACCACTACCTTCTCTCCGATCAAGACATAGGTGGCCCTAAACCACCGTAGACCATCGTGAATGGTAGTGTGGAACACCCAGGGACTTGGGTTATGTAACAGATGCTCAAAAGCATGATTTGAAGAAAAAAAACAAAAAAAACTTGTTACTCAAATGTATTGTTTCGTCAAAGAAAACATTAAAAAAATTAACTCGCTTGACAGTTAAGTTTCGCTCTAGAAAGGATGAAATTGAATGGATTTTTTTATTTATTTTTGTTTTTAATCTAAATACATAGTGTAAAACAATTTAAGTCAACTATTAATCTTTATAATTATGCTGGAAAATACTCAAATAAATACAAGTGTCGGGATGTTTAGTTTTTGTTTAATACAAATAATTTGACTTCATTTTCATTTTCCAGAGTTCAAACACAAGCATACTATTCCAACTCCATCATTCAAGTTCGGCGGAAAAGTCGGCAACGTCGTGTCAACTGTTGTTTTAGAAAAGCTAAAATGAATTTCAATAAGTTAATAAATTGTACAAACATGCTGTATATTTTTACAAAATAAACTCTTTTAAAGAAAAAAATGCCTTTTATTTTCAAATTAACAATTCAGCCAATTTTACATCGAATGCGCACAGCAATCATTTTATATTCTTGTTGACAATATTGCTTGGCACCTTCATAATGAAAACACTCTGGCTCTGGAGAGAGAAAAAATATTAAAATAATAAAAATTCCTGTGTGAAAATTAAGTTTGCCTTACATGTTTGCTTTCTGAATTTACTCTCCGAGTTGAAGTTTTCTTATCTAGTTCCTGGGAGGCAGCCGCTGTGAAATCTCATTTATCAATTTTTTAAAATCATGATAATAACAGACTTTATTTAATTATAATTACCTGAAATGCTTGTGATGGATATTTGCGGCCCGAATAAATCAGGGTCCAAGTATTGGGAAAAATTCTGCTCATCGGTTTTTAAAGAACTGTACTTGTCCAATTCCTTCTGGTAAACTTCAATTTTATTTTTTAATCTAAAGAAATTCAATCAAACCGACATTTTTCATTGTTATATGCTTTACAAAGACATTTGATTTGTGGGTTCCTATTGCTAGGATGCTAAATATTTTAACATAGAAAAATTATATGATAAAAACCCATTTAAATATAATGAAGGATGGACAATTGAAGTTCTATTGAGTATAAATAAATAAATATAGACTTCTTTTTTTTTAATAATATGATGCAGCCCTTAAAGTTTTAAATTTAGTTTCGCTGGATTCATGCTGATCAGTGCTTTTCTGATTATTCCATGCAAGCTTTCTAACAGACTTGTCGATGCCCCAGAAATTCTTTCAAACTCCTTAACTGTAATCTATGATTTTATGAGTTGCTTTATGTTCTAGTTTTATGTTAGGACAAATTTGTCATAGTCTAAATGTGTCATCAGAATAGCTGGTCTGTTAAATAAGTTTAGAAATTGTGATCCATTTGGTGATAGTCTGCAAGTTTTCAACAGGAAAATTTATAAATGTTTGAAAAACTAAGAGAGAGAATGTATTATTTTTACTTTAAATTTTAAACTTTGCTCTGCAATTTTATATTACTTATTTTGTATTTTATTGTCTTCTTTATATGTATGTATTTATCTTTATTTTGTTATAATTGTAATTTGAAATTTTCATTAACTTAAGGAATTTCTTTTTAAAGTTACAATAGCGAATATGAATTATGTTAAGTGACTGTCCTATCTTAGGGTTTTGACCTTTTTTGTACTAATTCGATGGATAAATAAATAAATATTAAGATGTAATGTTTGTACCTTTTGTACTCTCCACCATTTTCTGGTTCATTTTGTAATACGTGTTTGTCCATTTTAAGGTGTTCGATAATATCTAGTTGACTCTTTTGGTGCCTGAATTCTGCTTCAAGTGAAGAAACGCTATGCTCAAGTTGCCTTATCTCTTCTTTCATAAGCTTTGCAGCTGGCGATTAGAAAACTTTTACTAGTGAAGGAAACCAAAACTTGAAAGATAATAGTTTACCTTTTCTTCTTTTTGCCAATTCCTTTATTTTATTTTTATTTTCGATCAGGCATTCGTGGCGAGATAGAAATTCATTTATATCTTTTGAAAAATTAATTCTGATATCCCACAACTGATGCTGGGTGGTTTCCTAATAATAATTACATTCTATAACTACTAATAAACATTTTATATCAAACAATTAATAAATAATAATAAAAATACCAATTTAGCTGCCTGCGTTTCCAAATTTTCCTCAGCCGCTTCGACCATTTTGAGAAGTGCGTCCAGCTGATTTTGCATCAATTTCCTCTCGCACATTTTATTGTCGACCAGTTGATTTTTATAATGCATATTTTGAACAAGTTCATTTTCACTAGAAGCTATTTGAACCCTTTCACTTTCCAAAGACTTAATTTGGGCTTCCACTGCAAGACATTTTTTTTTTTAGATAAAATTGAAAACAGGATTAACAAACCCACTTTGAAAAGTTACAAACTTTCTTTTATTTCCTTAGTTAATGAAGCGGTTTTTAAATCGTTTTCCTTTATTTGTTGGATTATCTTATTAAAGTTTGCCATTATGTGCCAGCAAGGTTAATAATCTGAGGATGATGAGTCTTAAGAATAAAATACAATAAAATTTATTTATTCAAAGTAGTAATAAATTATTCAGGTTTATTTATCTAGCTTCAATAAACTAATTAAAACCAAAATAAATAAAAACAGAAACAATATCTAATTTAATAACAATATCAATATAATACCAATAAAGGTGAATTTATTAAATTTATTAAAAAGGGTGAATTTGATTTATTAAAAATATGTGAATTTGAATTGCAAAAAAAGGTGACTGAGTTGCAAAGGGATGAATTTTATTTACAAAAAAGGTGAATTTATGGTACAAAAGGGTGATTTTGATTTATTAAAAAAAAATGAATTTGAATTGCAAAAAAAAGGTTAATTTTATTTATAAAAAGGTGACTTTGATTTGCAAAGGGATGAATTTTATTTACAAAAAGGTGAATTTATGGTACAAAAGGGTGAATTTGATTTATTAAAAAAATGTGAATTTGAATTGCATAAAAAAAGTTAATTTTATTTATAAAACGGTGAATAATGTACAAAAGGGCGAATTTGATGTGCAAAAATGTAAATTTAATTTAGAAAAAAAAATGATTTACAAAAAACTATGAATTAGATAGCATAGATAGATTAGATTAGCAAAAAAGTGAATTTAATGTACAAAAGGGTGAATTTGAAGTACAAAAGGGTGAATTTGATTTATGGAAAAATATAAATTTACATTTGATTTACAAAAAATATGTACAATGTTGGTATGTTTTTTGTACAAAAAATGAATTTAATTTAATTTAATTTTTTTTTTTTTTTTTTTTTTTTTTTTTTTTTTTTTTTTTTTTTTTTTTTGCAAAGGGTTGAATTTTATTTTTAAAAGGGTGTCTTTGATTTGCAAAAGGGTGAATTTGATGTACAAAAAGGTGAATTTTATTTGCAAAAAAAAGTGAATTTGATTTACAAAAAAGGTGAATTTTATTTGCAAAAAAAAGTGAATTTGATTTACAAAAAAGGTGAATTTTATTTATAAAAAAGGTGAATTTTATTTGCAAAAAAAAGTGAATTTGATTTACAAAAAAGGTGAATTTTATTTATAAAAGAGTGACTGATTTGCAAAAGGGTGAATTTTATTTACAAAAAGGTTAATTTGATTTGCAAAAAAGGTGAATTTAATGTACAAAAGAATGAATTTAATTTGAAAAATTGTAAACATTGGTATTTGAGGTGGTTATTTGCAATTTAATTTTTTTTATCTAGCATCATAACCAAAATAATATTTTACTGGAGTCTGAGGTAATTCTTTGGTGTACCCTGGGTTTAATTGGGCACCTTGCAATTTAGAACTATCTTCGAACTGATGGTTTAGTTCAATGCTCTGATGTCTCCTACCTCAGGTATATCTTTATTTTTGCATTTCTCTGATCAAATTGAATTAAGTACCCTTGGTGAACTTCTGTTTGAAATATATTGGTGTACAATCGACTTGGAATACTTGATTTTTGGGCAATGCCATAGGAAATTGTAACATGGATCCATTGGGATACGAAACCTTTGTACCTTTATATTGGCCAGTGGTTGTTTTTTGATTTATCAGACCTGGCTATGAAGCTGGCAAGAAGGGGATGACCCATTCTAATGGGGTGTGGGGTTGTTCGATGATGAAAAATTGGGTTTGCCACAATCAGTTTAAGCAAATATTTAAATTTATTTGAACATGGGTATGTTATATTTTTGTTCGTGATTTTTGTCTGAAATAGGTAGAAATTTATCACCCATGTTGGGAAATCGATTTCAGTACAATGTCAGCCATTTTGAAAAGAAGTAATCAATGAATTTTAAATCCGTCACCAGTAGAGAGGAAAAGGTCTGCAGATCTTCTGGGAAAACCGAGCTCGGGCTTTTATTTCAGATCTTCCTCGGCCGGTTGAAATCGTTTAAATTCAAAATATCGCTCGCATGAGCGATAACCGTCCTGGAAGCGAGCGACACGTCCTCCTCACTCTTGGGCTCCCCTCCACCCGAGTACACGTCGAACGACGGACCGGACGGCCAGCCGCGACCAGACATGGCTCAAAATCGGCCGGTTTCCAACCCAAAACCCGGTCAAAACCCACTCCTCACAAATGTGAACCAAAGCTCGCTTTTCGAGGAGATCGCCCTCAACCCGATCCTCGTACCGGCGAGCACTCTTCAAGATCGACCAGGTAAGACGGCGTAACCTCTCACCTATCTCCACTGACATAAGGTCCCGTATTTTCCCCTAATTTCGTATTTTATTTCGACGATCTCTCCATAACGCCCTCGACTTTTATTTTTCTTCAATTTTTAACTCAATTTGATAATATTTTCGATAATTACAACGTTTTGATAACACTTAGGTTACACGACCTATTTCTCAATTGACGAAACGGCCCAACCCTTTTTTACCCATATTTTCATGGTAAAATATTGTCATTTTCTTATATAAAACGAGTTAAAAAGGAAGGAAATTACCGTCTTAATGGATATTCTATAACTTTACAATTTTCTTTTACTTTAAAGTATGATGACTTCCACACTGTTTCTATTAAGCCTAGTCCAGACTGTAAACAATCCCTTCTGAACAACATTGTACATCATACCTCAACCAGATCTTTGTAATTATTTCAGTGTTGGCCAATAATAATGTCGAGTGAATGTTATTACTGAAAATAACATGAGCATAGACATCTTGATATTGATAATCGGGTAACATTTAGAAAATTATTCATAAACATTATTTACACTCTTTAAAATGATGAGATTTTGTCAGATTTGAAATAGATGAAGGAGGTTTTAGAAATTCAACCAGGATACTGAAGCTCTGTAGCATAAGGATCATAAGATTGGAGGAAAAATTTCGACCGGCAGTGTGATTTTTCGTATTATATTAAAAGTTAAAGCTTTTGACAGATCGAAATGGCCCTTTACACAATGGCTCATCAACGACCAGTGTTTGGATGGACGAAGATATCCCAAGGACTGGTCACTGCTGATGACGTCATCTTTATGTACACTATAGTGGGCCATTGTGTAGAGCACATTTAAAGATGGATCAGGTTTTAGAAATTTAACCAGGGTGTCGAAGCTCTGTAGCTATTCATCATAAGATTGGAGGAAAATTTGGATGGTCAATGTGATTTTTCTTATCAGTTTTAAAAGTTTAAAGTTTTGACAGATATAAAAAGCCCCTCTACACAATGGCTCATTGTCGACCGGTGTTAGATGGGGCAGACGGCCCAAGATATTCCTGGGACTGATGACGTCCATCTTTAAGAACAGTATAGTGGGCCATTGGGAAGAGGACATATGAAAGATGGACCAGGTTTTATAAATTCAACCAGGATGCCGAAGCTCTATAGCATAAGGGTCATAATATTGACGGAAATATTTGGACAGTTAGTGTGAATTTTCTTATCAAATTAAAAGTTAAAGCTTTTGACAGATCGAAATGGCTCTCTACGCAATGGCTCATCGTCGACCGGTGTTAGATGGGGCAGATGCCCAAGATATCCCAGGGACTAGTTATTACTGAAGATGTCCACCTTTATGAATACTAGTGGGCCATTGTGTAAAGGACGTTTGAAAATTGACCAGGTTTTAGAAATTCGACCCACGTTTGGAGGGGCGTAGATATTCCAGGGACTGTCACTAATACTATAGTGGGCAATTGTCTAGAGGACGTTTGAAGTTGGCCACGTTTTTGAAATTTGACCAGCTATCCCAAGCCCTGAAGCATAAGCATCATAAGATTGGAGAAAAATTTGGATGGTCAATGTGATTTTTCTTATCAGTCTTAAAAGTTAAACGTTTTGACCGATCTAAATGCCCCTCAACTCAATGGCTCATCATCGCCCAATACAAACCATCTATGTGTAAGAGGGTAGGTTGAGCCAGTCATTGGCTGATGGCATGATGGTAGTGGTGAGGGATGTCTTTTGGAACGATTTTTCCTCTCGTGTTAATGAGATCCAACTTGTGCAAACAATAATTGCACAATAATTCTTACCCTATGCTACAACACAATGGCCCATCATCACCCAGTGGGTGGATTGACGTAGATGACCCAAGATATCCCAGTGAATGGTCGCTACTGATGACGGCTATCTTTCTGAACACTATAGTGGGCAATTGTGTGGAGGATGTTTGAAGATGGACCAAGTTTTAGAAATTTGACCAGCATGCCTAAGCCCTGTACCATAAGCATCATAAGATTAGAGGAAAATTTGGATGGTCAATGTGATTTTTCTTATTAGTCTTAAAAGTTAAAGGTTTGACAGATGTCCCTAATTCCTACCCTGTGCTACAACACAATAGTCTGTTCTAGATGTGTACTTTCTTATTAGTCTCAACAGTTGTAGCTTTAGAACGACTTCAACACCTTGAAAACAAATTGTACTACACGTGTGCATTTTATATTTACTTTTACAATGAAGTATTTGACATATTTCAAGTTTGAATATGAGACAGGTTTTATACATTTGTTCAGGATGCGGATCTAAACACCCCTCTACCCAATGGCTCATCTTCTCTGATGGTACTTAATCTTTTTTATAGATGTAAATACATAGGGTGTTTTTGACGACACCTTCTAGTGAGTTGTAAATTGATCTCAAAACGAAAGTCCTTTAGAAAATTATTCACATCTATTCTTAATTACATTACTCTCAGATTTTCAGTTTTCAAGCTAGATTATTGTATATTTCTTGTTGAAATTGTTTTGTCAATGATACTATTTGAGATAGAGAGGATTTTAGAATAATGTTAAATTTTCATATTACTGTCTTCTCCTTAATCTTAATTATTTGAAATAAATTACAGAAGCTTTTGTACAAGTTTTAAGTTTTCTGTGAAATGTTAAGTGCAATTATGGTTGTTTCTTGGGAACCACAGTGGTTGAATCATATTTGCTATGATGATGAGCGGTTCTGGGTTTGAATTGAAATTGAAACTTAGCCCATGGAATTGTAATTGAGAATAATTTGAACAGAGTAATGTAAATTGATTTGACCCCTTATTTGCAATATTCAGTGGTTAGTTGGTCCGTTAAGCCCTCCTGTACGACAGGAATTACTTTACCTTTTTTTATAATTAGGTTTCTTGCCTCAAGTTTAAGGATTGTATATCATGATTTTAGTGATAAATTGTGGCCTCAATTGTTTATATTCGGTTTTTTTTAAATATTATTATTTTTTGAGGGTATTTCAACTTCGAGGTTATTTGTACCCTTGGGATGCCGGTGTTGTTGGAAAAAAAAAAAAACATTTGTAAGTATGTCACGTTCAAATGCAGTGCTGCTGGATTCGAACCGAGGGCCTTAACCTTACACTGAAGCTGCCACCTAAACCATTGCTGCCATCGACACCTCCCACATTATGTTGTGGAAAATATTTTGATCCATTTCATATGTGTGTGCCCATCTGTCAGCACAATTATAATTGTAGAATATATTCTGCCTTTTGCCTATTCTTTTATCACAATGTTTTCGAATGTTCAGATTGTTGTTACAAAACTTGTACCACCCACCAGAACTAACTTTGAAAAATCGTTCCTTCTCACCAATTCAGTTCCATCCTCATCATTTCACAATCCAACAAGGTTTCAGGGTTTTTAACACTATCTCATGTGTGTGGTGATTAGTGACCATTAGTTGATGATCATTCAGAAATTAATTAAGGTTTTCAGTTGAGATAAAAAAGTCAATGGCACGAACGGGTTTCGAACCCACGATCTTCGGCTTGACACACCGCTGCTCTACCACTTGAGCTATCGTGACCTCGATCCACTCGGACACTAACTTCCCACCTCAACCCCACCTTTCGAATTTTCCCTCCTTTTTGCCATTTTTCAAATGTCGTGTAATCAATTTGATTCTCAGCGACAAATGAAATGGCCATGAAGAGCTTTAGTGAAGTATACTTCATTTTAAACTTATTAAATTCACTAGTTTCTTGATCCGCTTGACCAATTAATATCTTCCAATTAATTAAGGTTTTCAGTTGAGATAAAAAAGTCAACGGCACGAGCGGGATTCGAACCCACTTTTATCTTGTATTGCTTGAGTATTGCTTGGGTGCATTCATAGATAGGGTCTGGCATCTGGGCATGCTTCATAAACTTAAATACTTCCTACCCACTCCTTATTACCTTATCCTGAAAGCCTACCTAACTGCCTGCTGCTTCTCAGTTCTCAGAAAGTAGACCAACACAAGCCGGCATCCTACAAGATAGCATTGTTGGCCTCATCTATACTGCACTCCCCAATACCATCATCACTAGTTACACAGATGATAGCACAAGTTTATCCTTTATCACGAATCCTATCCAGCTATCTCCAACATCTAAGAATACCTTCAGCTTTATCGAAGGTGCAAAAAGTAGAGGACAAGACTGAATGAAGAAAAATGACTTTGAGAAAACTAGGAACATTGAGAAAGTCTTATTCTCCTTTGTACATCAACACAAAGATGTAGGTTATATCTAGACAGCAGACTGGCGTGGAATCCCTAGTTAAGAGGCAACAACTAAGACTTGACCAACTACAAGACTTCTAGGACCAAAATCCATCTTTAGCATCAACACTAAACTAAACTTATACAAAACTTTACTTGTGACCACTTTGGACATATGGTTGGAACTGTGGGGTTCTGCTAAGCCATCCAACATCCAACACATCCAATCCTTCCAATCAAAAGTCCTCAGATGGCATCAGGGTTTAGGCGGTTACACGGTGCTCTTCACTGTAAGGTAAAGGTCCAGCATTTGCACCTGACATACAAAAAAATTTTTTTGTTTCAAGAACACAGGCACCCCGAGGTTTCATTAACCTCATAATTGAAATACTCTCGTAAAAAAAAAGCCCTCAGACAAATCGTCAAAGCTCCTTGCTATGTCACTAACGTCCATTCCTGATTCCAAAAGTTTCACACCAATCTGTTGTTTCATCCTAACCCTACTGCTCTAGCCCTCTCTACACATTCCCTTTCTGAGAACCTGCCATTTCTCTTTTATCGATGATGGCTTCAAGACCTTGCCTCATACTGAGTGCCAACATTGGCTGATTTCTCCTCCAGGTGCAGCACTGACACTGACATTAATGTTAGTGCTGAGACTGTGTGAAAAAATTTGTAATATGTGTAGGGCAAAAATAAAATATTTTAAAAAATTGTTGCACAACTTGTACAGACTGAAGTTAACTTTGAAAAGATGAAAAATTTGGGGGATAAGGATAGCAAAATTAGAATTACATTAGTGACAATATTTAATGGAATAATTAATAAAAAAGTAATAATAAACATTATTTACAGTGCTAATTATGTTCTAAATGATGTGGTAGGAACATTTAAACGGTAAATGGGTGGAAAGCTGTGCTGCATCATTCAGCTGCTTGCGGTCTATGTCTTGGATATATTGTTAGCGTTCTGTGCTTTCTTCTACAACAACGCACTATCAGATAAACTATTAAAACTATTGTTAAAATCATTAAAAGAACAGCTAAAACAATTGCACTTATTTCACCAGCAGTCAGCCATTCTAAAAAAAAGCATAAATGATGAGTAATAATAATATTAATTTTATTTTTAATAGTCAATGGTATACTTTTTTCTATGTCAATAGTGAGTGTTCTAAAGTTTCCAAATACATCTTGGGCCATAACGTCGACTTTTGTGTGGCAACAACTTGAAGAATAGAATCCTTCAACAATTTCCCTCGTCCCGGCAATGAATTCCTTTCTAAGTGTAATCCCCACCGGCTCAGACTTGATTTTTATTAGTCCTTTTGAAAGAAAAATTAATAAAAGTATTCAAAACATATATTTTTATTTTTTTACCTGATCCTGAATCTTGGATACTGATATCTGCCCTCCATGTCTTTGAATGGCAGTTGTGCGGTGTTTCAGCCCCATAGCAATCTCCTCCATATGTATACCAGATATCTGGTCTTGAGGAATCACTAGACTAAAAATTACACAATCCAATTGATAAAATTATCGGTGGTTGGGGGACATTTCAGACTTACTTGCATTCCAGAGTAAAAGTATACATTTTTTGTGACATATTCATAAATACCACTCGACCCTGTCCACCCAGCCGACAAAGTGACTATGTCCGGTCCGGAGTTTCTTTGCCTGCTTTCGAGCTCTACTCGGACCAGTGTCGTCCCTCCCGAGTTAATATAGGCACTGCAAATAAATTCTGTTAAAACTTTAAAAATTTATTCCAGTAAATTCCAGTAAATTTGAAAATGGCTTACGAGGACAGTGGGTCTACTCTTCTGATATAATTGTTGTTGTCTTTTACGTTAAAGATGAATCGTGTTGGCACTTCCCGGTTGTTTGTCACCTCAAAATTAATGACCCCTGGGGTGCCTAGGTCTGACCAAAGCGTCGAACCAGTCTTAATTTCTATAGAGACCGGAAGCGGCCTTGGCTGATCGATGTCAAATGGGAGTATTCGTGTTAGTATAGAACCTTTAAATATTTAACTTATTATAATAAATATATTAATGCATTATAAATGAACTGCTGAATAATAATAATTAAAACTAATTAATTATACAGTTAATATTGTTATTTTATATTAAAAGAAGTTCAGGGATAAAAACATTTAGTTTTTTTGTTGAGTTTTCGATGAATACATCCCCTTTGTTACAACTCTCAACCTATTATAGTAATTTATAAACCCCCCCCCCCCCATGGTCACTGGTGAAGGTATTCTCCTTTTCTTCCGCTGCGACCTAAATGATCCATTCTCTGGAAAGTGGACTATCTTTAAGGTAGGAAGTTGGAACACTTTTTGGGGGTCCTCTTCGCTAATTTCCCTAGGTGTATCGCCTTTTCAAAGAGGCTTTATCATTTCTGGGCTAATGTTGTGCAGTCACATAGGACATGTTGTGATGCCTTTGCTGTTTCACAACATAGTTGGAATATGTTAGATTGGTAAATTTTCGTTTCCCTGGTTGAGTCGTTGAGGGACTTATTCGATTGTTTTGCATCTGGTGACGGAATGTTTGGTCAATCCTTCCTCCGTCCATTTGTTTAGTTCTGCTTGTAGTGTGCCAATTTGTGGTTTTGTGCCACTATGTGTGAGGACTGCTCCTGCTTTTGCTAGTTTACCAGCTTTTGTGCTTTCTACAACCCCTCCATGCCTTGGCACCCACTTCAGTGTTATCTGATTTGGTTTTACCAGGTGTTGAAAATATGTTTGGCATTCCCAGACCAGCTTTGAGTTGAAGGTAGATGACTCTAAAGCCTTCAGTGCTGCTTGGCTGTATAACAATAGTATACCTGTGTATTTTTTAACTCCTGTCAGGCACTTTTGTAGCCATTTTTATTCATTTTGTGTTAATAGTGCCTACAAAATATGGTAAATGCTTTGTGTATGTACGCAATAGTGACATACAAGAGATCTGAACAACCTGCACAACGATATGAAATCACACGTTTGCTAAAGAATATCTTCGCCTTCAAAGCACCCAAGCACAAGCCAACAGCCTGCTATAGACGAGCCAGCTGTTTGAGTTAGTTATTTAAAAGTTACGAGGTTGACTCAGCTAGTTAAACAAAGACATGAGTGGACTTGAGTGTGTTTATTATTATATTTAATAGCCAACTTAAAATTAATAGATGGATGCATTTGATCAGTTAAATAAAATGTATTTAGTAATAAAAAAAAATCTTATGCCAGAAACTGTCAAACGGACACTAAGCTAGTCAGTTTAGAATGCACTCGAGCAGTATTCTCTAATATTCCTGAAGTATTGCTGAATCGTGGAATGACAAGAACGGAAACCGACTCAATGAGAAGGAATGATTTTCTGTAAATCTAGGTTTGATAATCGGCATGTTAAAAGAATTCAATCAAGGATTTTGGACATTACTGGGAGAAGGCTGATAGGTTTGTAGGAGGATATGTAGGCTGGAGGTTTTTAGGTTTAGGTATGAGTGTGATTATGGAACGGTTATACATTTCTCTTCAGACTAAGGTAATTCCTTCAAAGCAAATTGCAGCAATAAGTTCTCAAAGGCAATACCAATCCTAGCCGGTGTACCACGAGGGATTGGTCCTATCCTAACCAATTATACTGCTGACCTGCCGATACATCCCAACCTACGACGATACCGCAATTGAATCCCCCTAACTCTAATCCTGCCCAAGTTGCCTTATTATCCATGAAGAATGGTGCAAAATGTGGGAAATGAAACTGAACAAGGACAAATTTACAAGGACAACCCATTTTAGGTTTACGGTTAAAACAGCCTTGCCCACGTCTACACCATTAACAGCAAGGAACTACCGGAATATTTAAAGATTTAGGACTGTACTACAGTAGACTGAAGTGGAATCCCCACACAAGACTCAGACGGCAACAACTAAACAGATGACTTGGTCAAATAAGAAGACGACCAAAATCAGGCACGACTGTAAAAAGACTATCTACAAGACAATAATTCGATCTTTTTGGAGAAGAACTGTGGGGTTTTGTGATGCCATCTAATAACCAACTAATACAAGCATAACAAAAGTGGTCAGAAGAATTATCCAAACTCCTTACTACGTTTCTAATCACTAACCACAATGACCTCAACATTGATATGTTACCGCTTCCTCAAGTTTTACTAAGCCCATTGGTCCCCCTCAACGTCGCCGTAGTGTTAGTGTCCGTGTTTTTATAACATAAAGAATAATTTCTAATGTGTATATTTATGTACTGGTTACAGATAGATTTCGAGTTAAACTCATAGCTCACCGGTTTTATTAACTTTCGGAGCTTTCGTTTTGTCGAACATTTCCGATTGGGTCTCAAGTTCCTCTTGCAACTCCATCTCTCTTTTCGGCCTCTTTCTCTCTCCTAAAATTTCAAATAAAACCACGATTTAAACATAAACAAATAAATAACAAAAACAATAAGCAATTTTGTTGCTTAAGAGACAATAAGGTTGTTAAAAAAATGACAAAGAAGATAAACTGTTAATAATCTTATTTTATTTACGCCGATAGCGATTAAACTAGCTAGCTGTAAGGCGATAAAAAATTGACAATGGTATCCGCACGGAAAAAAACAAAAAAATCAGCGAAATCACTATGAAGAACGTCAGTCATATTGCAACACTCGCACAAACATTACGTCCATGCATCATTGTGACCGTTGTGCACAAAAATGTAAATTAATTTTTTTAAGGTTAAGAAAAATGCTTACAAAGTGATTAATCATTATTTTTATAGATGACAGAAAATCATTGATCAGCGTTGTAAACGACCAATTCCTATGTTTTATCTACTGGCTAAAAGCTACGATTTACAAATCACTCTTAATTTAATACAAGATATATAATTATTTTTTAATCAATTTTTAAAACATTTATTTATAAGACATAATCAATACACTCATCGACCCGGCAAAAATATTAATAAAAACTAAACACATAAATTGGAAACCAAGAAGAAGGCGAATTTCATTTCCATCATAAATATGTGAAAATGTTTTTTTTCTCATTTTTTCCTTACAACTGACACACTGCACTTGGAGTACACATGTTAAGAAATCAGCCAACGCTTTCACTCACTATGAGGTATTTAAGGGCAAGGAGGTCTCGGTGAGTTCTCCGCATCGGAAAGTGTAGGCAACACTTGAGCAGTATGGTTAGGATGGACCGAGACCGAGAATGTGGAACTTTTGGATCAGTTAGTTGAAAAAAAGGAATGTTGAGGTTATCGCGAGTAGAGGTTAATGGCGAGGTTGAGAATTTATCGGCTTTTGGTCGGAAGGAATGGATATGCTTGATATTGGATGGCTTGGCGAAACCTCACAGTTTCACTCCGAACTTCTAAAAAGATTTCGGTCCTAAAAGCATTTTTAGTTGTCCAAATCTGTCAAGTTGTTATATCTTCTGTTCTGTTGAGGATTCCACGTCAATTTAGGTATAGTCCTAAGTCTCTGACGAGTGGAAGACGGTCGCTCCTTGTTATTAATGTATTGTGGCAAAACTGTTTCTTTCGATGTATGTCGGTAATTCCTTAGGCTTGGGTGCCTTGGAGGAACCATACAGTTCTGCTCCGTATGTTCGAAGTGGTCGCAGTTGTCTTATATAAGGTTGAACTTTGACGGACAAAACAAATTTCAGTCCTAAAAGTCTTCGATGTTTTCCAAGCAAGTTAAGTTGTCTCTTGTGTGGGATTCCACGTCGGTATGTGAAAGTAGTGTGTTGTCCATGTACAGTGGAGGACAAGACAGTTTTTTAAATCTAATAATACACCGGGTACATTTTTCCTCAGTCATTGATAAACTTAAGGTGTTCTTGAATGTTGAAGGTTGGGTAGGATTCGGGTTAGAAAACAAAATTGCGGTGTCATCCGCTAATGCTGGTGTTGCATGTATAGGAGTCAACAGTACAAATGGTATTCATGATGGGACCAAGAATTCTCTGTTGTGGTACGCCAGTTTATGTTGGTCTGATCGACTACACGTTGCCGCATCTCACTTCGAAGCAGCGGTCATTTAAATAAGATTGCAGGATAAAATAATAAAGGATGGGTAAGAAGCGTAGGAAAGATGACAGGGTGCCAGACAGGAGCCATCCAAGCATTATTTGATTTCTAGAGCGGAGGAAATAGTGTCAATCTGAACATGTTGGCTCCTGGAATGTTTGGGTCGGAGTATTGTATCTGACGAGTGGTGGTGTAAGGAGTTGCCTGCGTCAATGGCTAGCAACTATTTTGTTTACTTAGCAGTGTGTCTGAGAACCTACTTCTTCACAAATAGAAGAAAGGATGTTTGAGAATCGTCTTGCTGGAATCGTCTCCCCGTTGGGTGCAATATTGTGTTCGATCTTTTTCCCACAATATACCTTGTTTTTACACCCGTACTTTTTTGTTTTTCTGTATTAATCATTACACCTAACCAGATTGCTTTTTAAACCCAAATAAATTCAACTTGCTTCAGAAAATACGTTTTCCCAAAAACTTAGAGGTTTTGTAATATTTTGTCTGGGCAATATCGAGTGCTTTTGGCAGTTATTTATTGATTCACTGACGAAGAAGAGCTATTTCTGAGGAACTGGCACTTCTCAATTTAAGTTACTTCTTTTAGTACTTTCACTAACCCGGATTCCTGAAGATAAATGGACCACATCAGCTAGAGCACATGGTTGTAAGTGTTGTTGAGACTAATGAGCTTGTTTTTTTTTAGTATTAAACCTCTAAGTCTCATTCAATTTTTGACTTTTAGAATATGAAAACTTAAGTTTGATGATTCAAGTTTACGAAATCGAGTAGCTCGTGACCCACGAGTCGATGAACTATCGACGGCTGCTTGCCGGTCAATATTGTCCTTCCATTTCCGCATATGTTTGCTGTTAGCCTGGTTGTATTATTTCGATGTGACTTTTTACCCTGTACGGTACGGGCCAAGGTGTCAAAGGTCGGTAACGATATTTTTAATGATTTCAAGGGGTCAAGGTCGATTTTTCAAGTCCACGGGCAAATTTGTCACCATTTTTGGCCGGTGCCGTTTTTGAAAATGGTCCAACGGAATATTGTCGGTGTAAGAGAGGTGGCAGGAAGAGATACGAGTGACCAAGGACGGTTCCTATAATAAAATTCCCATCGCGCTGTTCAGTATCTCATGTGATTCGGACAGTGCGCGTAGTCCACTTCGCGGATTTCGCACGCGGGTTTTGAAGTTGTTGTGCTTTTCTAGAATTGCGATTGGATGTACAAAAGAAAATCAGACGTTCTCGTCTTGTTTATTTAATTTTTTTCAGGGGTAAGGTCCTTTACTATTTTATAAATTTTCTGACAACCTCGGCTTTTCGTTTCAATACTAAATTACATACAGTATCGTATTTTGTTGTTGTTGTTGTTGCTGAAAATTTTGTAACTTTGCCAAAATTCTAGTATTAATAGATCATAAGGTTAATTATTTCATTTGGACCATTCAAATTGATTTCTTGTTAATCCCACTAATACGAAAAACAGTAAAAACGTTGTCATGTAAATCTTTCAATCTGAAAAGCATTCTGTTCTGAAAAATAGAAAAAATAGACCCCTACATAGACATTCAAATGAACAACATACACATTTAGTTAGACATATTTATTTGTGAGATTTCCTCCTGTGGTCTAGGTGAAAAGCCAGTTGTTTGATAGTTACCAATCATCCTGGTCTGCCTATCCTCGCTGATTTTTGTTAATCTTTCGGCATTTCGCCATCTTCAATGTTGGATGATATCTGTCATATCACCGTATTTATTTATTTAATGTGCATTGTAATTTTTACATTGTTGATTCTGTTATTCAGTTACTTCCAGTGAAGAATAATGATGGACAAGTTAAATATGTTATAGGGATGTTGTCGATGAGTTGGACAATTTAGGTTTGTTAATCTGTGTGAAATATACTAACAACCCTAAAAATTTAAATCTGTTCGGTTAATTTTTTATGTTTATACATTAAAAAAATTCAATTTTCTATGGCCATTATATGAGTTTATGTAAAAAGCTCATCACTCTTCTATGCTATATTGCCCGCCCATAATAGTTACCTATCTGGCTCCATATTTACAATAAATTGGTAGATCTTTTCGTCGAAAAAAACGTAAATAATTAATTTACAATGTGAATTTTCAGTGATGTTATTTGAAAACGGAAAAGGTCAAATAGGCAAAGGACAAGTGTCGTTGCTTGTTATCCACCGATCGATAACTCTATTCGGATATAAGTTGAAAAATTTGACAATAATTTTTTTTTTAAATATTAGATAAAATTAAGAGAAAGGTCGGACTTGTTATTTCATAATTTAAAAAACAAATTAACCCTTTTTATTGTATCAATGACAAGAAATTCAATCTAGTGTACATCAATGTACTTGGCTCCCTCGGCTAGTTTGCCTGTCAAATTTTTCAGCATTTATAAATAAAATTTTACAAACACTCTAAAATTGAACTTTGAATTTTTTATGTGAAATGCACTCTTCGTGTGTGTAGCGCAATATATAGTTGATGCACTATAATTGTCAACATTATCGTATACTACACTTTAATTAATATTTTAGGAAATAGTTGCAATTTCGCTCTTGTTTTTCTTATGTTTATCTAACACTAAGTACATGTTACATCTAATATACTGGGATTATCATAATAACTACTTTAATAACTAGTTTTTAAATGAAACTAGGTTGAAAGTTGAACCTGAAGTTTCTTTGTGAGTTTTGGAGGCTACAGGGTGATGATCCTGTATCATCTTTGTCTGAGTCTCGTATGTTTCGGTCTGTCACACATATCGGCATTTAACAATATTGAATCGTGCTTGTTTCTCAAAACAATGATAACAACAACGATTTGGTTTTGCAATCTTTGTTCAAAGGGTCTTCGAGGTGTTGAACATGTAGTTTGGTCAGTTTATCATACATCAGTGTTTTGATCAGTGAGAAGCGTTTCGGCATGTTGTCGTCACAAACCTACCTCTGATGTTTGGATAGTCACGTGGTTATACATTTCTCATTACTTTCTGTGAGATTTCTTCCTGAGGTCTGTAAGGTGAAGAACTTGTAGTTTGGTCGTTGCCGATCATCCTGGTTCGCCTAGTATCGCTGTTTTAGACTGCCAGACGCGTTTCGGCTTCTGGTTAGCTTCAAAGTTGGATCTGTACGATTAACTAAACAGAAAGCACACAGATCCTGCATTGATGGCGAAAAGCGTAACGTGTCTGACGTACCAAAATGAGGATTGGAAGAATAATATGATTGGAAACGACTAAAGAACGTTCTCTAATTATATGATATTCAAACAGTGATATATTTGCAGTTTGAACGTTTGATCATCCTGGTCCTCCGAGCCTCTCCGTATACTCACTGGTTACTTAACTTTCAGTTGAATTGATTTGTATTATTCTGTTCAGCCTACTCTCTCTGTTTTGGCCGGTCAGGCGCATTTCGGCATCTCGTTAACTTCAGTGATGAATCTGTATGATTGAACTTCACAGCCCCAGCTCTGAAGATGGAGAGAAGCTGTCGTCTTATATTGCAAAACAATGAGGATAGCAATACTAAAATAATCAGAAACGAATAAATAACATATTGAATTCAGGTTTCTTTTTGGGATCTGCGGGGTGATGAACTGAACCCGCAGTTTGGTCGATTTCAAATATCCTACTCAGCCTAGTCTCGCTGTTTTGATCTGTCAACTGCGTTTTGGATTTTATCCATCTTCAGTCAGCCACTGCTGAGATTTGGTGAGCTGTTTGATTTTACTATTCTCAAATCTTATTATGAGAATTTTCATGAGGTCTGAAATCCGATGAATTTGCAGTTTGGTCTTTTGTGGTCTTCCTAGTCCGCCTAGCCTCGCTTTTACCTACTGTTTATTTAACCTGTAGTTTGGTCGATTCCAACTATCCTGGTCAACCTAGTCTCGCTGTTTTGGTGTGTCAGGCGCGTTTCGGCCTGTATCCATTTTCAGTTATCCACTACTGAGATTTGGTGAGCTGTTTGATTTGACCATTCTCAAATCTTATTAAGAGATTTTTCATGAGGTCTGAAACGCGATGAACTTGAAGTTTGGTCGTTTCTGGTCTTCCTGGTCCGCCTAGCCTCGCTTTTGCCTACTGTTTATTTAACCTGTAGTTTGGTCGATTCCAACTATCCTGGTCAGCCTAGTCTCGTTGTTTTGGTGTGTCAGGCACGTTTCGGCTTGTATCCATTTTCAGTTATCCATTACTGAGATTTGGTGAGCTATTTGATTTTACTTTTTTTCGTTTAGTTCTTTGCTGAATCGATGAATGATTCACTCAAGATGGCGAGTAGATGACGCCCACCTGACATAGCAAAACAGCGAGGGTTTGGAAATCTAAAATGATCCCTAACGATTAAACTATAATTGTGAGATTTCTTTTGGCCTCTGCGGTGTGATGAATCAGCATTTTGGTCGTTTCTGATCATCCTGGTCCGCCTAACCTCGCCGTTTATCTGGTTACTTAAGCTGTTTGGTTGATACCGATTATCCTGGTTGGCAAAGTCTGGCTATTTTGGTTTATCAGACGCATTTTGGCTTTACATTATCTCCACTGTTTAATTTGCATAATTGGTTTAAAGTGAAAATACACAGGTCCATCGTTGAAGATGGCATTTCACGTCTGACGTACAAAACCGACTAAACAATATTCTCGAACTGAGGTTTCTTCTTAGGCCCTGTAGTGACATAAATCCGCAGTTCGAAGTTCTGATCTTCCTGATCCACCCAGTCCCGAGTGCTTCGCAGAAAATACACATTCCCAGCACTGCACTGAAGGCGGCGAAGCCCAAACGCGCCTGACATAAGAAAAACTGCGAGTGTAAGAATTCTAAAATGACCGAAAAGGACTAAACAGCATTCTTAAAGTTGGGAGAAGATCATTTGTCCAGCCGAATATGATATCCAAAAATTTAGTATCTTATTGGGTTTTTGACTATCTGCGTGATTTCATACAGCTTCATATCTTGTCATTCGCTTTTGTATTTATGTGATTCTAATCGATTATCTTTACCTAACATCCTTAAAAAAATAGTCCATTTGAAAAACTAATGTAAATAACAATGTGTCGGGGGATTGTGAAACGGTAAAGGAAAAAAAAATCAAAGATAACGTAAATGGAGATACGTGATCAGGGACCTTCCCTGTCTTTAATCTATGTTTTCACTTTCTTTATTGTCTAGGCAAATGTTTACCTAAATGACGAACCCAGGGTGGCCGTTGCACAATAACCGATAGGAGTTGGTACGCATACTATCCAAGAAAAAATTAAAATTAAACTTATATTCAACTAGCCTTCAAGATGTTCCCTTTTAACGAAAAATTTATAAATTTGAAATAATAAAACTTCACGAAAACAAGACACAAAGAACAAGATTAAAAATAGGCTTTGCCACTTTGTACAATTTGTACGTTAGTTTTCTCCTGGAAAATGTATATTGCCTTTTGAAATACACCGGTTGATAAACGTTATCAACTCTATTCTAAATGAAATGCTAAAAAGTCTAATAATAATACAAGAAAAAATCAATAAATATAATATAGAACATATTTATAAGACACATCCTTTTTAATCAAACGTTGTAAATGGAGTATATATGACTTTTGATTATAATTTCTTTATAATTAAAGAAAAGCAGCCAGACTGTTTGGCACAAAGGTCTCATATTTAAACTCGCGTCACATCAATTTCCGAACTATCTAACACATTTAATTAGTAATGTTCCAACAGGAAATTGTTCTGTTTGATGGTTAGGTAATGTTTGATGGTTAGGTCACCTTTAAGGAGTATAAAAGCTGGGGTTCCCCAAGGGTCCTTTCTTGGACCAACCTTATTTATCATCTTTATAAATGAAATTTGCAAACTAAACACTACAAGTGAACTGACTCTCGTTGCCGATATGACCTTTATAAGAGCCTCTTATTAGGTTGATTCTATCTGCACAGAATTATCAGTAACTAGGTGTTTTAAATATTTTGAAAAATGAATAATCAGACTTAATGGTAGCAATTAAGGTATCACATCAATTGAGGCAAAACTGTTTACTCATTACCACCCATTGTCAATCATTTCTAAATAAATAACTCGCCAATATCGTAGACTAAGAATATTAAACACCTTGGAATGTATCTATCCAGAGTTAATTTTAGTTACTACATAAAACAGTCCATCTTAAGGAGCCTTTACCCGGTCAAATAAAAAACCTATTTATGAACTATACATACGTCCTACTACATATGGTATTCCCATTTGGAGAAATATGTCTAAATCCAATTTTGCTAGGCTCCAGGTAGTACAAAATGCTCCTGTAAGAATTGGTATAAATCTAAGAATGTTGGACGTTCTAACCCATCTAATCCTAATATACCAAGTTAAAAAACCCACGTCTAAAGAGCAAATATGATACATTTTTATAATTCATGCATAAATAACCCATTTGTACATATTAAAAACTTTTTTGTTCATAAAAATAAAATGCTTCTAAAAAATAAGTTCAAATGCTTCTTATATTTAATGCAGACTGGGTGAGAAAGGTATAACGATGCCCTAGAACCAACTTAATAAACAATTATCCAGATCAGTTGACTGTAAATGCTTGTAAAACAATTACGATCGAATATATTTTTAATAAATGATCGCCGTTTTCTAGTAAATACGTAAAAGATGAAATTGACTAAAGATGACAAAGTTATGATTTCATACACATGCTTTACCCTCCGACAGTTTGTTCGCAGCCCAACTCAGAATATTTCAATGTACCGACGAAATTTTTATAAAGAATTGTATTAAAGTATAATAAATTTAAATACCTGCATGAGAGGGTTGGGCGAGTGGGATGATCAAGCATATCAGAAGACAACCCGTAACCCCTGTACAAAAGCATGGAAATGTTTTTTTATTTTTCTCAATTTTTGTCTTGAAGTTAATTCCTACCTTTCATCTTGGATGAACGTCGTTCGACTGGCTTCCCACCTGACCTCCACCCATATATGCTTTACTTATGTTGACTCTGGTGTGTACGTTTATAAAAGCATGCGTCATCCGCGTCCGTTTGTCTCTCGATGAGAAATACCCGCGACTAATGACGGAAATGAGGAATCCCAAGATAAGACTCGATTCTGAAGTGGAATAGGATATCGTGTTGAGTTGTTTGGTGTATTCCTGGGTTCTGCGGGGCGATGGCGTGCAGTTTGGTCGGTTTAGATCATTCCGGTCTGACTGTACTCCCTGTTTCGGCGTTTAAACTTTTTTAATGGTCTGTTATTAAGTAAAATAACACGATCACTGAAGGCAACATGCGTCGGTGCCAAAACAGCGAGGATAGGCGGACCAGAATAGTTTAAAGCAATTAAATTGATTTCTGGCAACGAATATTCGTCCTAAGACTTACAACTTTTTACCACTTGTGGTTGGCATTGGCCCCGGTTTTTTTGGGGTCGGCGATTCCAGTGGTTGGTCTAGGTGCTGGAGTCTGGAATTTTTTGCGCGCGTTCAGGGTTTTCTTTGCCTGATTCTTTTCAGGATTGGCTCCCCCCTTTTGTTTTGTCATCTCTATCGCCATCTTATGCCTCTGAGTACCTGAAATCTGATTGGGTTTGAGATGTAGTTTGTTAGTCTTAAGATTATCCTCTAGCTCTTCGTTTGAGGGTTTGGAGGACTCCTTTATCTTCAGTTGGGTAGTGGTGTCTTTCTTTACAGGTTCCCCTCGTGTTTGTTTTTATTCGGGTTGGTTGTCATGAGAGAACTAAAGGTTCTCTGAAGGTGTCCTCTCTCTGTTGTTGAGACAGTAATCCCTGTACCATTCATCAGTCATGGGTGTGGCATAACACCTATGTTTGGGGTTGGATTATGGGATTAGGATTAGGAGTAGTGTAGGAGTGAAGGGGTGAGGTGGGTTTAGGAAGGGACAGGTCCGGCTCCTGCCCCGCCATACCTTCATCCATCTGATTATTTAATTTAGTACCCCTCATAAGCTGTGAGAAGGTGGAAAATCAGCGTTCAGTATGAAAGAGACACATAGTACCCGTTCGTACCAAACAGCAAGGATAGGCGGACCAGAATAGTCTAAAACTGCCATACTACATATCAAATTGATTTTTGATGAATATTAGTCCTAAGACTTACAACCTTGTACCACCTTTGGTTAGCGTTGGCCCCAGTTTTTTTGGGGTTGGCGATTCCAGTGGTAGGTCTAGATGCTGAAATTTGGAAATTTTTGTGTGCATTCAAGGTTGGCTCACCCTTTTGTTTTGTGAGCTCTATCGCCATCTTATGTCTCTGAGTCCCTGAAATCTTATTGGGTTTAAGGTGTATTTTGTTAATCTAAAGATTCCCAAGTGAGGAGATTATCCTCTAGCTTTTCTTTTGAGATGATAAGAGTTTGGAGGACTCCTTTATCTCCAGTTGGGTAGGGGTGTTTTTCTTTATAGGTTCCCTGGTGTTTTTTTGGTTAGTTCCCACGAGTATGAGGAATCTAAAGGTCCCCCTGGAGGTGTCCTCTCTCCATTATTGAGGCAGTAACCCCTGTACCATTCATCAGTCATGGGTGTGGCATAACACCTATGTTTGGGGTTGGATTATGGGATTAGGATTAGGAGTAGGGTAGGAGTGAAGGGGTGAGGTGGGTTTAGGAAGGAACAGGTCCAGCTTCTGTCCCTCCCTCCATACCTTTCTTTCCGTTGGTTTATTTAACTGGACACACTCGTGTACAAGCTCCGAGAAGGTGGAAAGTTGTTTGGAATTAAAGGCTGATAAAGGTACCCGTCTGTACCAAACAGTGTGGATAGGTGGACAAGAATGGTCTGAAACGACCAAACTTCGTATCAATTGATTTTTGGCTACAAATATTTGTCCAAACTCAGACTTTTTTGCTGAACAAAACATGTTTTAGAACATGTCCTTATAAAGGAAGAATACTCATTTCCCTTTTTTTTTCCTGTTGCGACAGTTAAAACTGAAACAAATTATGGCTGGTGAATTCTTTGAAAATTTGATCTGTTCACATAACTCAAAAATACAGTATATTTTTTCAATTAATTGTCAAACAAAAATTTGTTTTAAAACACAAGATTTTATATTAATTTTGAATGATAATTTTTAACAATGAATATAAAATTTTTGTTGTATTTTTTGTCATTTCCTATCATTTTGTTCTACCACCTAGCTGTTTTGGTCTGTTCGATATATTTCTGCTCCTCTTCATATTCAAGGCTTGTTTAACAATAATGCTAACTTTATGCATAATTTTTCTAATGTCTTATAGTTAACATACATACTTAACAAAAATTTGAAAAACATGTTTTTGCTTACTATTTATGTTTGTTCCTAATTTTATTATATTTTTTACTCTTCTTTTTCGGTTTTGACTTTTTAAATTTTTTGGGTTTCTTTTTAGGTACTAGACGACCATCAAACACATTTTATTTTTATTGATATCGATTTCGGGGGCATCAGCCTCGTTTTGTTTTTGGAAACGCATGAAACATTTTTTTTTTTTCCAGATGCTGCTAAAACAAGCAATGTGCAGGAAACAGTTGGTGGAGGTGGCATTACAAAACCTGACCTATTAAGTCAAGAATTTACGGATATACCACTTGCGGGTGGAAATCAGCCACAACCACCTGCTCCGATCGGACCTCCTCCTATGATAGGCTTCTCTCGGGTCCAGAACCTTTCTAGGTATCCTACTAACACAACATCTCTTTTTAATACCATTCCCAACAGTACGACGATGTTTTCACCTTTCCCTGTGGAAAAAACAGTAAATGCCACTATTTTTGTACCGCCAGTTTCTCAGATTGGCCCGACAAGTTGCAGTCCTCTTTTTCAAGCACAGCAAGATGACCATAGTCCTAAAACTCAATATTCTTGTTCATCTTCTAATTCCCCAGATAACATTTCAAATCCTCAAGTATTAAATCCTGTATTGCCAACAGGAACATTATCTTCTTCAAGTTCTTCTATGTTCAAGCCTGTACAAAATTCTTCAACTGGGGCAAGTGTTCAGCCGATGAGTGGGCTGTCTATGCCTCTTCCACCTCCAAGTAACACCCATCCTTATAATAAAACTCCTTGTTCTTCAAGTTTGCCATATCCTTCTTTTCAGAAGAGGGCTCCTTCTGTTTTGCAACCCAATCTGGGTCCTAATGCTCCTAGACTGTTTCACCCACAACCAGTCAGCTCAGTTTTCCCTTCAGATCATGTGCCGGAAGCAGTTGATTCACCTGGTGCAGCAGGTTTAATTACAAACACTGCATTATTTCCACCTCCATCCACTCCCCCTAGCTTCACACCATCTTCTACCCCAGAAGTAACTCCAAATGTTTCTGACACCACAGAAACACCGAAAACAGAAAATCCTTCAGCTAGTGCACAGGGTCCCCCTACTCTAATACCAGATGGTGTATCAAATTTTCCTACATTAGGTGGTGATTTTCAAGCATCTCTTACAAATACTCAAGTGAAGCAAGAACAATCTACTGCAACTGCAGTCTCTGAACCTGGAGCCCATTCAGGCTCAACCCCAATGCAAAATGCTTCATCTCTTTTCCAACAGCTACAACCTTCCACTGATGTCAGCAGCACTGCTGGTTTTTTCTCACAGATACCCCAGAGTTCATCTTCTCAACAGCACTGTGACAATTCAACGTCTAAGCCAGCTGAAGTGTCTTCTAGTGCTCAGCTGTATTTTCAATCAGTACCAAATATGGTTAATTACCCTGAACAGGCACCTCCAGCTTCATCTATGCCCTTAGTAAATGCTTTGTTAACATCTCCCTCTCCAGATGATGCAAAATGGGCATCATCCAGTGATGCTAGTACATTTCCACCACCCTCTACTCCCTCAACCTTTCCAACATCCTCTACCTTCCCACCATCTGCGTTTTCATCATCTTATACATCCTCAACATTTCCTCCTTCATCTATGCCTACATTTCCAATATCATCTTCTCCTTCAATTTTTCCATCTCCATCTGCACCCTCTACCTTGCCACCATCAACTTATCCTTCTACCCTTCCAAAATCATCTACATTTCCACCTTCATTTACACCCTCTAACTTTCCACCAACATCTTCTCCCTCTACTCTTCCACCAGCATCTTCTCCCTCTACTCTTCCACCAGCATCTTCTCCCTCTACTCTTCCACCATCATCTACAACCTCTACCTCCTCACTACCTTCTACCAATTTTACCTTTTCACCATTTTCTTCTCCTTCTACTGTTCCACCACCTTCTATTCCATATAAAGTTCTACCTTCATCTATTGCCCCTGCTTACCTACTGCCTTCTACATTTCCACCATCTTCTACATCCTCAAACTTTCCACCACCTAGTACCATCCCATTGCCCCACCTCCCTTCTTCCTTTTCTCTACCTTCGAAAACTTCATTTCCACCATCTTTACCCACTGTGTCAAATATGTATGGTTCAACTGAGCCTATCCAATCTGCTGTTGAAGCTGTCAGTTCACCTCAGCTTTCTTCTTTACCATCATATAACAGTTGTTTTCCATCTTCTTCAGTGGCAGCATCAAGTGCTCCTTTTCTCCCATCTACATTCACATCTTCAGTACCATTGTTTGGTATAGGTCAAACTGTCAAATCTTCAGAAGCAATTTCAAATGGCCTCACCGCTCTACCGACAATATCTAATGTGACTCATTCTTTTCCTCCCAGCCCTATCGCAACAAGCACTAATCTCCCTACATCAGTTATGTCAAGTAATCTAACCTCAATCAGTCCTCAGTCTACGACGCCGTCTACTCAGGAATATTCCCAGATAACACAGCCAGACATTCACGTACCGTCTTTTATGAGTGTTCCTCCTTCCTCAACCACTTCTCGACCACCTCTGCTTCAACCTTACCCTCCCCCTTTACAGACATTTTCTGCGCCACCAAAGGATAAAAATTCTTCACTTTTAACTCCACTGCAATATAACAAATTCGAACTTAACTCACAAGAAAATAATGCAACTGAAACAGATTCAAAAGAACAAAGTGAGACTGTTGATGAAGATGAATTAGAGCAAATTCCGTTGGAAGATACTGTCCCATTTTACAATCCTGCATCTTTAAACATTCATAAAGCACTACCAAAAGAAGGTATTTCAATGAAGCACATCATTCAATTCTCTTTAGAAACGTAACTAATTTTATTTATAAATCTAGAAATTGGTAATACATTTCGACTTAAGAGTGGCCTGAAAAGGCCGACATATGCTCCAGTCCCTGACTTGGAAATTGCACACCAGAAAGTCGAGCCAATGACTCAGGCCGCTCAATCAGGTGAGGAAACCGGCAAAAACACCTCGGCCAAAATTGAACCGATGCTGTCTGAGAAACTGAACTCTCCAGAATTAGTAAGACCATCGAGTGATTCGCGTCACTCATCCACTTCAGAAACAGTTACACTTAGTGCAGTGGTAAGTCATTTTTGAAAAATTGACCTTCAGAATGACATATATCATGTTTGAATTGATCATACAGGGAGCGGAACAAATGTACAATCCACCCTATCATCATTGGTTTTTTAAGAAAGGCGGTGAATCTAAAGCACACTGGCAGCCGTTTTCTAGGATTGATTCATTAAATTTAGAACAAGCGTTTTTATCCAGTAAGTGATGTTCAAAATATCCCAGAATTAACTTTAAAGAATGTGAACTGAAGAAAATTTGTTTAATTAGATATCACACAAGAAACCACTGTTTCTACCGACGGTGGTAGATATGATGTCGAGGTACTACAAAGGAGGAAAAAAGCAGTTTATTGGGAAGAGCCGGTTGGCGAGGTAAGGAGGTGTTCGTGGTTCGTCAAAACACCCATAGACGGAAGGTACATCCCTTATGACGAGAACATAGCCGAATTAATTGAGGTAAGATCTGATTTACAATATTCAACGCTGAACAAATAAAATGCATTTTAATATTAGGGCGAGTATAGAGAAGGATGTCTGAAGAACGAGTGGAACAGGCGGGTCGAACTAGCCGATGGGGAAGTCATCATTTTACACTCGCCTAATGCCATGGCCCATCATCAACGTTCCTCCTCACCCGACACCTGGGGAAACGCTCCGGTGAGTTTATACAATATTTCTTCTAATTCTATAGTTATTTACTTTTATATCTATGTTCTACGCAGCAATGAGAAGCTAATGCTTGTGTGCATTATGCTCTTAAACATAGCCTGGACATTATTATTTTCTTCTGAAAAGTTTAAAAGTAGTTTACTGTTTACCAGACTTGCCTAGACATCTAGAGCCCAAAATTTATTGAGTTGGTGCAAAATTAACGCAGGTTTTGAAAATTGGTTTATTTTCGCAGGTGCTACAAAGCTAAATCCTCAAATCTAATTTATGGATTATAATAAATACTTGTTATCTTTTGTACAGAGCATTTTATTTTATACTGAATTTTGTATATGTGAGTGCCTGCAAAGTTAAACTATGTCCAAACCAGTTTTTATCAAATTTATTTGTACCAAGTTAAACTTTGACGAAGTGCAGCTTAAAGTGCGCGTAACATCAATCATTGTTCACGGAATACTGCTAATAATTCAGGTAATTCATTTAAAAAGATTGAAAACAGGACTGGGTTACGGCCTTGGCTACATGTAAAAATTCTGTTAGCTCATCATGCACACTAACTTTTTCCCTAAAGGCATTTTTTTTAAAAGTCGGAGGATCTCACCCGGGCAGATGCTTGGCCAATGATGGATGAAGATCCGTTACATAGCCCAAGTCCGGGGTGTGCTGCCACGCTTTACCATCCGTGATGTAATTTAACTGCAGTTTATAGTCCCGGAAGTCTCAATCGAAGAGACCACAATGTTCGAAGGGTAGATACGATCGTTTTTCTTATCATGTTGCCATCTAACAGATTTGTGTTAGGCAGTCAATTCCAAATGGTCCTTAATATAAGGGTGAGTCATCAGGAGGCGTTGTACATCTCAAGACATCATGCATCAAGTTCTCTATTACTGGAGAGGCACCGAGTAGAAAACCGATTATTCACAAATCAGCATCTCCTTTGTCACTTGAACAATAGTAGGCTGTTCTCTTCACAAATGGGTCTGGTTTGGTTTCTGGTAATGAGATGGCTGGAACCGTGTATGGAGAAGATTTGAAGGACACTTTGCGTCAGTGAGTCACAGCCTTTTCAAAGACAGTCAGTTATGGAGTGGCATCAGGTCCACGCCTGTACAGAACTAATTATCAAACAGCATGGATCTTTGGCTGCTATTGGGGACAACTTAGTGTAAATGCATAATGCATGTGACTCGAGTTTTCACTTATTGCTTGAGGATAAAGGATTACTTCAATTATTTGGTCAACACATTCTCCTGACCATGAATCCGATAGAACACTTACGGGACATGATAAAGAGTCTGATTAGACATCAATCATCGCCTCAAACAAGCGTTGAACATCTTCTACTCTTGTTGAAGAATGGTATTAAGTTTCTCCCAAGATGAAATCTGGTTGTTTATTTACTTGCTGTCTAGGAGATGCAAGGCCAGAGGAGGTAATCTGTGTTATTAAGAGCAAAATTAGGTTATAAATTGTTAGATAAATTTTAATCTTTCTCTGAATGATTTTCTGGGGTTTTCGTGAATTTTCTTTCAAACCATCATAATAAATAATTTTTATTAAAACTCATGAATTTCTAATCTTGTTTAATTTGGTTTACACTAAAATAAGTCCATATAAGTCCATGTTTAGCGATCCTAATTGACCAAAATAATTATTCTTTTTATCTAAGGTCTGAAAGTTTGAAAGGTTGTAGGCTGAGATGAGGAGTCCGAGGGGATCAAAGTCACGTTAGCTCAAGTGGTAGAGCAGCGGCGTATTTAGCCGAAGATCGTGGGTTCGAATCCCGCTAGTGACACTGACTTTTTAATTCCAATCAAGACCTTAGATAAAAAGAATCATTAATTAAAATGTACAATAAAATTACATATTCACTGACAGGCAAAAAAATTTGCCCACTCGTTAAATAACTAGATTTGTATATATTTTTATATATTAAATCAAAGTTTCACGTTTTTTAACATTTCATAATTGCGTCTTTAAAAGTAAAAAAATTAAAAAACGAAAGAAAAGTAAATTGCTAAAGAAAATGAAAATAAAAAAACGACCGCCAGATAAAATATGTTTTAGATTTTTAATTAAGATTTCAATATTGCGTGTTTCCTCCTCTTGCCTTATTGCATCTCGAAGATGCCTCGGCATACATTCTACCAGACCAGAATTGTCTCTTTGCTGGAGGTTACCACGTTCTTCACGAAGTGTCCTTTCAAGAACGTGGAGTTATCAGGAAGTGATGAACGTGCTCTTTACTCGTCTTTTGAGGTTATCCCATAAATGTTTGATTTGGTTCAAGTCTAGAGAATGGGCTGGCTAAGACTCTGATGTTATGCTGTTGAAGGTATACGTTTGTACTATGCAAGTGACATTGGACGGGCATTATCGTGCATTAGAATAGGATATTCCATCGAGGATAGGCAACGCATTATGTTCCAAAATTTCATCCACATAGCGAGTGGCCGTCAAAGACCCTCCACGAACAACAACCAATTCTTTGCAACTCTCCATTGAAATTCTCACCCACACCATCACTGAGCTACGTTGAAAACGTCGGCTCTGGGAAAAATTACAGGCTTCGTACCTTTCATTTCACCTTCTCCTCATTCTTTCTCGCCCATCTAGAGATCGTAGAGCAAATCTACATTCAACTGTAAAAAGTATAGCAGACCTTTTGTCCAAAGACCAATGGCTGTGTTCTTGAGCAAATGCGAGCCGTGCAACTCTGTGTGGTCTGGTCCTCTTACAGGGGCGAAAAGCCATCAGTCCATATTGATTTCATCTTCTTTGAGCAGTGCTTTCAAGAATTTGGTCACCTCGAACTTTCTGGAGCTGATGAATCGCTTGAACAACAGTAAGGTGCCGGTTTTGTAAAATTCTCAAAGTCAAAAAATGGTCATCAAGTGGTTCTGTTACCCTAGGGCGTCCAGAACCGGGTCTTCTGTGGTAGGACCCAGTTTCTCCGAAACGTCTAACAGCATCTCGTAGAATTTCATAGGGAACTCAGATGGCATTAGCTGCATACCTGATGGTACGTCCATCATCAATAAGCGCTACACCACGCGCAAATATCCTCAGCACTAAGTGGCATTTTTAAGTTTATAAATTGAAATGAAGTTTTAAAACAAAGATGAAAACTAAACAGTTTATTGCTTCAGAATTCAAACGAGACTGAATAAACATTTTAAATTCCCATGTAGAAATGTGTGGTGATTAGTCTGTCGATGATTATTCGGAAATTGTCTGTTGTGACGTTGGTTTCAGAAAAACGTTTTCTTTATCGTGTCAATTGGGCTCTCTCAATACAACACACAAGAATGGCACAATTATGGAGAAAACAAACTCTTTGAGCCCTGAAGATGATCTTAATAAAGATCGAAATGTTGGCACGATAAAGAAAATGTTTTTCTGAAACCTACATCACACCAGACCGCATCTCACGATTTCCAAATAATCATTTTAAATTCCGTAAAAAGTAAGCATTGAAAAATTCTTTATACTTGTTTTGGATTAAGGATTAAGTGTTTACGTCTAATCGATATTCCCAATTTAAACCATAGCATAAAACGAATATTGTTTGATAAAAACAATGAGACAAATTAAGGGCAGAATTTTCTTTTATCGAGAAAATACAAAGAACCAGTTGGGTGGAATTTTTTGTCTGTCAGTGTAGTTTGAAAAGACAAAATCTGAGTGTCCAGTTTTTTAAATTTTTGTCTGAGTGTATTTTTTGGGGAACTCGTTTGCATTACTGATCATAATTTATCATAATAATTTAATTATTTCTATAAAAGAAAGGATTTAAAGTGGGGGTGAGTATGTCAATTCACTTTTTGGAAAAGATAGTTCTACTCATGGAAGTTTCAAGCAGTTAGCTGGATTTTGAGTATTAAATGCTCACCATGAGGATGAAGATAATACTCGAAATCCGGATTGCTGCCTAAAACATCTATGAGTAGAACCATTTTCCATAAAGTGAAAAAAGTTAGCTTTTTTAGTTGTTAAACATCATTACAAAAGGTAAAGGGAGTTATAAATAAAATAAGAAAAATAGTTATTGAATTTGTTATTTTAGAAATATATAATATATGGCACAACAGAAAGTACAAGCGATAATTTGTTAGACAAAGGCGAAGTTCAATTTTATGATTTTAAATATTAAATTACAATAAAAAATTAAATCACAGAAAATCACATAAAAATCATCATGATCTTATGTATGATAAATGTGGCTAAAACAACAATGTGACTAATATAGTTGACATTGTGCCATTCGAGAAATGCATTTTCTAAAGTCACTTGTTTCGAGTTTGTCATGTCGATGAGGACACCAAGGTAAGCCAAATGGAACATGGCCAATGCGGTGAACAAATTGTTAACTGTGTGCACAATTAGATTGTTTGTCGTGTTCCTGTGCTTGTGACACGGTGCAGAGCATGACCTAGAACTGACGCAAGCGCTGAATCTGTACGCCAAGTCTGAACGGAACGAGTGTTCGACGTAAGTGTAGACGCCCAAAGAAAGCAATACAGCGGCAAGACGCAGGTTGAGACCGTGGAGAAGTGCGCTTATCAGATACGTCGACATCACAGCCACAAGCGAACCGGCTTGGAGGGTGGTTTTGAAAACATAGGTCTTAAGCCATCTATGAAGCGGTAAATTCCAGTAGACGACGACCTCGACGAGCGAGTGCGGTATCTCAATGCTCATCGGTTTGGACACGTCGATGCGCTTGACGTATCCAGAAAACAACGCGGAAGTCTCGGAAACATACGACACGAAATAGTGGCTGACTCTGAAAGACATGGCGTTCCTATAAATTAACCAAGGCTGGGTAGAGTTGTCTGGGACGACCCACTCGAGAATGCACACAGAGAGCGTGAAGAATATCAGCGATTTTAAAAAGCTCATGAATATCCTGTATATCCACTTTAAGTCCCACTGGTCGTTGTCCAGACAAGCCAGGTAGTCCGAATAGGAGACCCAAGGGCCAAATATGCTCGTACCGGGGCAAAGCGCATACCCGAGGTAGTTTAAAAAGTTAAGTTTCTTCACGCACCCGTTATCCAGATCAAAAGCGTACGAAATTATTTTGATAGCGGTCATCATCTGGGGACCACGGATCCTCTCCCATGTTTGTGATTTGACGAGTGACATCTCTGCGAGGAAGAGGTACGTCAAAAGCCCCGCAGCGATGCAGTAACCCCTGTACCTTCCGAAAGACGACGAGACCTTCTTCAGGGCGAGGTAGCACACGAGGACCATCCCGATGGTATGAAGGCAATGCCCACTGAAGAAAACATAAAGGACGTAAGAGCCCGATACCGCAGAAGCCAAGTGGTAGAACGTGGATGAAAACCTCGCTATCTGAGTCGCCGTTCTGAACAGGAGGCAGACGAGGAAGAGGTGCAGAAGATTGGCGTAGGCGTCGAGCACCGTCGGCTTGAGGCAGTAGCGGAAGACGTCGTAGACGGTCTGACTCTTCATGTAATCCTCCTGCTCGCCCAGGTCGTAGAGGTCCTCCTCGTCCATGAGGTCGAACCCCTCCAAATCCGGACCCAGGTCATCGTACATGTTTCACATCACAGATCGAGTCAGTTTTGCATGATTTGGACGTTGTACGTGTCGTGCCTCGCAAGTCCTGACATGATAGAAGCCGACGGCCGGCCGACAGAAGCCTTCCACGGCTGTAAACATAACCTCCCGCCCTCCTTACCTCGATTTTTCGACCCTTTATCGATTATATTTATTTTATATATTATTTATTATACCTCATAAATGAAAACAAAAATATAATAATTGTTTACTTTTGAAGTAAAGCTTTTGTAAACAATATACAAATGAAGAACATAGAAAACGGCTTATTTCCTTGAAATTTGAATATAATTATTAAGTTAATCCATGGTTAGTCATAATTGACCATATTAATTATTCCAATTAATTATTCTTTTTGTCTAAGGTTTTTGGTTGAGATGAAAAATTAGTGTCATGAGTGGGATAGCTCAAGTCAATGTGGACTAATAAAAAGAAGTAATTACTTCATTAACACTCCCCGTGGCCCCTACATAAGTCGCTAAGAATCAAATTCTGATTACACGACATTTGAAAAATGGCAAAAAGAGGAAAAAGTCAAATGGTTGTAGGCTGAGATGAGAAGTTGCTGTTCGAGGAGATAGAAATCAACATAGCGCAAATAGTTAGGGCAGTGGCGTAGTGAGCCGAAGGTCGTGGGTTCGAATCCCACTTATGAAACTAATTTTTCATCTCAACCAAAAACCGAAGATGAAAAGAATAATTAATATGGACAATTATGACACTATGTAAATATGGATTAATTAATAATTAAAAATAAATAATTACTACACTAACAGCTCCCCGTGGCCACTATATAAGTCACTAAGAATCAAATTCTGATTTACACAACATTTGAAAAATGGCAAAAAGTGGAAAAAGTTAAATGGTTGTAGGTTGAGATGAGGAGTTGGTGTCCGAGGAGATAGAAATCAACATAGTGCAATTGGTTAGGGCAGTGGCGTAGTGAGCCAAAGGTCGTGGGTTCGAATCCCGCTCATGAAACTAATTTTTCATCACAACCAAAAACCATAGATGAAAAGAATAATTAATATGGACAATTATGACACTGCAAATGTGGATTAATTAATAATCAAAAAGAACTAATTACTACACTAACAGCTCCTCGTGGCATAAGTCGCTGAGAATCGAATCCTAATTACACAACATTTGAAAATATGGCAAAAAGATGGCATATTTGAATGGTGGGTTGTAGGTTGAGATGAGGAGTTGGTGTCAGATAGAAATCAATATAGCACAAGTGGTTTGGGCAGTGGCGTATTGAGCCAAAGGTCGTGGGTTTGAATCCTGCTCGTGGCACTAATTTTTCATCTCAACCAAAAACCTTAGATAAAAAGGGTAATTAATATGGTAAATTATGACTACTAAGCAAATATGGATTAATTTATTAATTAAAAAGAAGTAATTACTATACTAACAATTCCCCATGGCCTCTACTTAAGTCACTGAGAATCGAATCCTGATTACACAATATTTGAAAATATGGCAAAAGAAGGAAAAAGTCAAATGGTTGTAGGTTGAAATAAGGAGTTGGTGTCTGAGGAGATAGATATCACTCTAGTGTGCAAGTGGTTTGGGCAATGGCGAAGTGAGCCGAAGGTCGTGGGTTCGAATCCTGTTCGTGACACTAATTTTCATCTCAACCAAAAACCTTATATAAAAATAATAATTAATTGGAATAATTAATATGGTCAGTTATGACGAGCAAATATGGATTAATAATTAAAAATAAGTAATTACTTCACTAACAGTGAAGTGGCCACTTTACAGGTCACTGAGAATAGAATTGTGATTACATGACATTTGAAAATAAGGAAAAAAGAGAGAAAAGTTGAATATTTGTAGTTTGTGATGAGTATTAGTATCTGGCCCTGATGCTAAAAATGCAATACAAAACATGATTAAAAGAGTGGCAGCGTCGGTGGGCCGGATCGGCAGAGAAGCTGTTGCGTATCAAGAGCACTGATCAACATCAGGCTACACTTCCAAGATGTCATCATCAGGGATGGAAAGACAACACCACATCACATTCCAATAGAAGAAATGTTGACTGACATATTGACTGAAGGGCTAGGTACTATGACAGAAGCACAACATCACAGCATGCAAGGGCTGAATATTTTAAAATGTTGTAATAGCTCAGTTCAATGGGAATTGCTGGACAAACACATGTGACAAAACAGTGCCCTAACGGTTTTGTTCACACCATACAATTGGCCTCAATTTTTCAAACATAATTGTAATAATGGTAAACGATACAATCTCTTGATTTGAGGGATGAGATCTGAGATGCAGATAAAACATTTTTTTTAAAGGCTTTGCTACAAAGATAAGTATCGATGAAGTAAAATTTGAATTTAATTTCTGTTTAGCCAATGCAGCAAAAGCCGAAGATTGTCAAAAGAGGTCTGGATGACATCGAAATAGCAGAAGGTGAGCCGGAGCAGGTTGATCATCTTCTACTCGTCGTTCATGGTATAGGAAAAGGGTGCGATTTGCGCTTCAGAACATTGGTCCCAGTTGGTAAGTGTATTTCTTAGGAAAAAATATATCTCTTAAATCATGTAATTTTCTTTTAAAATAGTTGACGATTTTCGGGCGATATCTCTCCAGCTGGTCCAGTCACATTTCAAAACGGCTTCTAATTGCGGAAATGTCGGAAGAATCGAAATCCTGCCGGTGGAGTGGCACAGGGCTTTGCACACTGAAGTGATCGACCAACGTCTGGCCGGTATCACTTTGCCCAGTATACCAAAGGCGAGAGAGTTTACAAATGAGACCCTCCTTGACATATTATTTTATACGAGTCCTGTATTTTGTGAAGTAAGTGAGGGAAAAACTTTATTTGGGATTAACTTTTTCTTTAATTTATTGTGTTTATTTTTTTAGAAAATTGTCCAAGCAGTCGGTGCTGAACTGAACAGAGTGTATAACCTTTATCTTCAAAGAAACCCCAACTTCAAGGGCGGCGTTTCAATCAGCGGACATTCCCTCGGCTCGCTCATACTTTTTGACATGCTCAGCAATCAAAGAACAACCGTTCCCACCCCAGTATCGCAGCAGTCGGCGATACCAGAAGTACGCATTGAAAAATTTAATCGAAAGTAAAATCTGATGTTTTGAATGTGGAATTTTCATCCAGGACGAGGACATGCCTGAATTGGGTTGTTTAAAAACAAAAGCCAAGGTCAGCAGAAGAATGAGTTACCTAACGATCGGATCCACCGGTGCTGGCCAGCCTTACATAGTGTATCCCCAGCTGCATTTTCAACCTCAAGTATTCATTGCATTTGGTTCGCCAATTGGTATGTATATTTGATACTTTTTAGGTTTGGGGGGAATAGTTCCTACACCTTTCTTTAGATATAGAGATATTTATAAATTTCTTAGCTTGCCTCACACCTGCGTTGGACCAATGCCTGAGTTTTTCTATCTCAAATCATTTTTCCAGTTTTAATTTAAGCGTACACACTGGTGTACCAAGTTGTGATTTTTTGGCTAGTTGGTCTACCAGTTCATTTAATTTTATACCTTCATGTCCCTGCATCCACCTCAAGGTAACATTATGTTCTCCTAGGACAGTGTTCGGCAAACTCGTCATCCAAAAGAGCCAAATATAATCAAAAATACAAAATTGAAGTTTATTCAAAGAGCCATTTTTTGCTTTAGTAGACATTTTTATGGAAATAATTAAAATTAAAAGTACAGTCTCGAGCTTGCCTTTGCTGAATATGTCTTAGTTTAACTAACGGTACATTAAATAAAACTTGCTATCATTTTTATATAAAGATAATATTTATTTAAAAATATAACAAGTTAAATAATATAAAAGGTATCCTTAAAAAAACTGCAAATACTCCACTAATGTGAACAGTGGCCTTGCATTTCCCTGGAAAGTAGGGGTAAGTCAAGTTTGCATGTTGTTTTTAATTTTAGGCTTGATTCCAAGTTCTCATTGATAAGCCGATTTCTTAATCTAGTCTTGATAAAGTTCATGCTTGAAAATGATTGTTTGCATAAATATGTAAACCCAAATAAGGAAAGAACAGCAAACGCTACTTTCTTCAGTTGATCATCATCATCCAGGTGTTAAGAATCAACATATCTTCCCTCGTCAGATCTTTCAAAGCAGACCGTTTGTGCTGTAAACTTAATTCACATTTATTTTTCTCCAATAGCTGTAAATTGGTTTAAAGATGCTCGAATTTTGAGCTCCAAAATTCCTTATTTTTAAAATCCAGCAACTGTATTTCAAAGCTGCCAATATCAATATTAAAGGGCAAGAAATTAATTTCTGTTACCGTGGCATTCAGAGGTTTTTTTTTTTTTTTTTTTTTTAAACAAAGGCTTAGCGTCGCTTTGTTGTTTCTAATGTCTTTCAACCTGTAAGCAAATTTCTTCAGGAAACGTCTGCGCACATAGTGCTTCCTGATGAATAATACAATGGTAAGTATCTCGTGATTAATTTTTTCTTTAAAAATAACGACAATCCCATTTCTTGCACCTGTCATACTTTTCGCTCCGTGTCTGCACTAAACATTTAGTGAAAGAGCTGCAGCCAAGAAGTCAAAGCCGCATGAGGCTTGCGATCCGCGGTTTGCCGACCACTGTCCTAGGACAAATAGTAAATTTACTCTCATACTAGTTTGGAGCTAAAATGATCACAAATGGCCAAACAACTCATAATTTAAAAGCCCCTCTATACAGTGGCCTAGTACAAGCTATTGCCATTGGGTGGAGGTTTGGAGGTGCAGTGCCGATGGCATGATAGTATTGGCGAGGGATGGCTTTGAGAGTGGTTTTTCCTCCCACATCAAGGCCCGCCGCAAATTGAACCCAGCCCTCGGACAGCACACGTGTGTTCTGTGAAACGCATTTCCAGGTGATGTAGCGCAAATTGAGCCCATTCCACGTCCAGCCCAGTTTGACTTTGACCACGCGTGGTTCGTTTGCGAGAGCCCCACAGATTTCCTGTCTCCTTCACATCGTAACGTGACGAAAGTTGAATTGAAATTGTGCGGGATAAGCCTGTATTGTATGACACAGTTGCATTAGATCAATGATCTGTACAAGAAACTTTGCCCTCGAGATCGTTACAGCCCCGATAGATAATTCTGATATGTAATTCAGTGGTTAATAAAGTAGTAATGATAAATCAAGTAGTTGTGACTTTTTAGTTTTTTTTCTAACTTACTATCAAAGCACCCTCGAAAATGTTTACTTAAATTTCATCAATTTAAACCTATGAACTAGGTGGATTTGGGAAGTAAATCTAAAATAATACTAGTAATATTATTTAGTATAAGATTAATAACAAACATTCTTACCTGAGGCATACGGTCAATTTTTCTTCACTCCTGAGCGGTTGTTGAGCAAACAGGCCAAAGTCGCTAACTCGCAACTCTCGACTCAACCGAGGCTTCAATTTGGATAAATAAAAAAAAAAAAAAAGATGCTTTTCAAATGTTTTTTTAGACTTAGTATTTCCTTAGTTTTATAAAGGTTTTGTGGATATTTTGACCAAATTTTAAGAAGATTGATACATGAAATCAATTTGAAATAGCAACAGGCCAAAGTCGCTAACTCGCAACTATCGACCCAACCGAGATTACATTGCATCCCCGTAATGTCGTTTTTTTAATTAATTCGTTGAACTGCATTCTGTTTACCTGGAAACAACCCCTAAATACGTTTTCTGGAACTTCCTTACATATCAAATACTCTCCATGAAAACTTCCCGCACCTAGGTGGGCTCTTCTATAATTAAAAAAAAATTTTTTTGATAACAAACACAATAAAGCAAAGTCCTCAGTTTCGGACTAAGATTCTATAGAAGGATTTGCCATAAAGAGGACATTGTTACTGGGTCAGTACTGCGTTCAATGTGCGGTACCTCGACAAAACATGGTGTGTCGTGTGGGAGATGTGTTGGGTGTAGGGCAAGATGTGTGCTGTCCGTGGGCTTTTTTTGCGGCGGGACTTACGGGAACCAGCCAGGTTAAACGAGGCACTCAAGTTTCTACCCCGAGCGTAGATGACCTAAAATGGCCCAGGGACTGATATCATCATTATAGTGGGTCATTGTGTAGTCACCTTTAAATAGAAACATTTAAACTTTGTAGCTTGGTTGTTTCCAATCATTTTGGTCTCCCTATCCATATTATTTTGGTATGTTGAGACACACAGTGTATTATGTTGGGTTTGAATACAGACATTAAGAATAATACAATTAATTAAGGTTTTTAGTTGAGATAAAAAAGTCAATGGCACAAGCGGGATTCAAACCCACGATCTTCGGCTAGATACGCCGCTGCTCTACCACTTGAGATGGGAAGTTAGTGTCCGGGTGGATCGAGGGAGGTCACGATAGCTCAAGTGGTAGAGCAGCGGCGTATCTAGCCGAAGATCGTGGGTTCGAATCCCGCTTGTGCCATTGACTTTTTTATCTCAACTAAAAACCTTAATTAATTGTAATATATTAATTGGTAAAGTGGACCACGAAATTAGTGAAATTAAGAATAATTCTTGCATTTCTTCTTTTGATCAAGATGATCAGACTCAAACCTATGATTAAAGATGCGACTGCAACGCAACTGAGACAAATAATGATTGGAAACGGCCAAACTATAAATCTCCGCACATCCCATAGGGAAATCTCACAGTCTTAATTGTCCAGGGATGTTTGTCACCGTGAGGGGCATTGAGTCGCTTGGCAAGGATTTCAAGTTTCCGACCTGCCAAAGATTTTTCAACATCTTTCACCCCAACGACCCGGTAGCGTACAGAATAGAGCCGTTGATAAGCCCCGAAATGTCCGGTATACCAGCCGTGATGATTCCTCATCACAAAGGGAGGAAGAGGATGCATTTAGAGCTGAAAGAGACGATGGCACACGTGACGGCCGCTTTGAAACAGAAACTCATGGATTCTGTAAGATCGACTTGGAATACAGTCTATCAACTAGCAATGTTCCAGCGGCCTGATTCTTCCCTTCAACATGAAGTCGACAAGGTAGATTATTTAAAATTTTTTATTTAAATTCACCGCCATCACCCTTGACAGATGTTGGCTAAATAATTGGTTCGCTTTAGGTTCTTCAGGATGAGGTTCTCCGAGGTGGAGATGTCTCTTCTCCGACTGGTTCCTTCCAGTTGTCCTTGACCGATGAGCAAGGTTTGGAACTTAGAGTCGGCTCTTTGAACGGTGGAAACCGAATCGACTACGTACTCCAAGAAGCGCCTCTTGAGACCTTCAACCAGTATATATCCGCAGTCAGAAGTCATGTCGTATACTGGCAAGTAATTTTGTTAAAACTTCATTAGTTTGTTACTAACACTTTTTTTTTTAATTCAGGGAGTCGGAAGATACAGTGTTGATGGTGTTAAAAGAGATATACAAGACTATGGGGATTTCTGCAGACGTGCAGTTGCCGCAACAGATCCTACCGTTTGACATTAGTTCAGACGACAACTCAGAATATACGGATAATGTGAATTTTTCACAAAACCAATTTTCGCAAAAATAAGCTGTTTTTCTTTTTTCAATAGTAAATTAATTTTGAAATTATATATTGTTGATATATTTATATTAATGGACAAATAAATATATATTTTTGTGGCTTGTTTTTAATCTTCTACTGTTGTAGTTTCCAATCTCATTGGGTTTCCATTGCGCGAAAAAATCACTCGTGCAACAAAACACGAGAATCACTATGAAAACTATCTCAGGTTAACCATTTCCATGAGGTGAAACAAGGTGAGCATTTGCTATCATGGCATACTTTTTATCTTTGTCCCATTTTGATGCCCATTTCTTTTCATGCATCTTCTCTCGTTCTCGTGACAGTTTTATCTTTGGCATCCCACAAAAATCAGTAGCTGTGATACATTCAGATAAGTCGAATGCAGTCCTCCTGGTACATCCTCATACTCTGATGCAAAAAAAACCTGTATCGGTTGGCTAAACCCAAAACATCCTCGTGCTAAAAGTTTCACAGTCTTGGCTAGGTATTTACAACGTAAGACAAATTTTGGGAAATATTTGCATGAATTTTCATGCAGTGGAAACCCAGCTTTAGGTCATAATCTTTAAATAGTGAAATCATGTCTGCCTATACTCTGTCGGTGTGTTTGATGGATTAAGTCAGGTTTTTTTATAGTTCTAGTTGGTCTTTTCCTTTTTTAATTTTTGTAATGTTTTAATTGGTGTTAACAATGCAAATTATTGTTAATTGTTTTGTTACTTTTGATGATCATTGAACTATAATTGTAATGTTTGTATCGGTGGTGATGTTGATTATTGATCGATGGACCGATAATCCGATTACCACCAATACAAATACCACAAGTTAATTTAAAAAAAAATTAGTTCCTTAAATTCACTAATTTCGTGGTCCGCTTGACCAATTAATATATTACAATTAATTAAGGTTTTTAGTTGAAATAAAAAAGTCAATGGCATGAGCGGGATTTGAACCCACGATCTTCGGCTAGATACGCCGCTGCTCTACCACTTGAGCTATCGTGACCTCGATCCACTCGGACACTAAGTTCCCATCTAAACCTCACCTTTAGAATTTTCCCTCCTTTTTGCCATTTTTCAAATGTTGTGTAATCGGATTGGATTCTCGACGACAAATTGTTGGGATTGTTCGAATCCCGCTCGTGCCATTGCCTTTTTTATCTCAACTAAAAACCTTAATTAATTGTAATATATTAATTGGTCGTGGACCACGAAATTAGTGAATTTAATGATTTAAAATGAAGTGTACTTCACTAAAGCTCTCTGTCACCATGTAATTTGTCGTCGAGAATCAAATCCTGATTACACGTTTGAAAAATGGCAAAAAGGAGGGAAAATTCAAAAGGTGGGGTTGAGATAGGAAGTTGGTGTCTGAGTGGATCGAGGTCACGATAGCTCAAGTGGTAGAGCAGCGGCGTGTCTAGGCAAAGATCGTGGGTTCGAATCCCGCTCGTGCCACTGACTTTTTTATCTCAACTAAAAACCTTAATTAATTGTAAAAATTTTAGTGTTGAATGTGTTTTTATGTATTTCTGTTTTCAAGTATATTTGTTGGTTTATATTTTTATATAAATATAAACAATATATTTTTGTTGGTTGTGTATTAGTTTCATACTTCTGAATTATTTCGTGTTTATTTTTTATTAGTTGTGTAAATGCAGGGCCATTGGGTTCGAACCCAGGACCTTTACCTTATCGTGATGAGTCATCGTGTCAACACCTAAACTGTTGCGGCCACTGACGCTTCCAGTTGTCCTTAAATGTTTTGATATGTTCCTTGTATCTATCTTTTAATTTTTGTCGTGTTATCGTGTATATTCTATTTTAATCTAGTTATCTGTCTTGATATATTCTTAATAATTTTCCTGTTTGTGGTTTTTATGCCTAATTTGTTGAATTTTAATTTGTACATTTCTTTCCCAATGTATGCAGCTGTGGTCCATTTAGTATGTCTGTGTTTTATTTCTTGTGTTCTAGCAGTTATTGTGTGCTATTGTTCTTTTTAGTGAGTTCGGGTTGGTCAGTATTTTGGTGGCGTGTACTTATCTGCATGTGTGGATGTTACGTTCCATCAAGTTTAACAAAGTATGTCTTCAAAATTTTGTAAAAAATTTCTTCAGGTATGGCTGGTGCTGGATTACCCCATTCCTAATCTGTCTGTGTGTACTATTTATCCGTTGAATTTTTTGTTTTTCTAAGGTTTAATCATCATGACCCCATTGTATTTTTTGTTTTTCTAAGATTTAATCATGACCCCATTGAATTTTTTGTTTTTCTAAGGTTTAATCATCATGACCATTAAACGTTTGCACTATAAGAATGAATTTTTATTTGACAAGAACTACAGGAGAGAGGTACTGAAAGAATACAGATTAAACAAAAAACAATATATATTTTATTTTAAATCTAATATTTACAATACATTAAACATTTACAATGAAACAAAATATATTTCTTAAAATAAATATAAAGTTAATTGAACATAATCAATTAAAGTCTAAGTCTTTGTATGGAATGTTTAGACTAGAGTACAATCTATAAACTACGTTATTTTTAATCTACTTCTTCGATGGTGGGCCCAGACTGGTTTTTGTTTGCGGATGGCATTCCAAAATCGCCTCCTGGGTAGCCACCTTGTGAACTTTGGCCTGAATGCAGTTTCGTCATGTACATCGTGAGTTCTTTTTGAAGTTCCGATAGTTTGTGCTCGTATTCTTCTTTTTCAGCGAGGGAGTTGTTGTCGAGCCACCTGATGGCTTCGTCGCACCGCGATTTTACAGTGTCTTTCTCAGACTGGCTAAGTTTGTCTCCGCAATCTTCAGCAGCTTGTTTTGCATTAAACACATAAGCTTCGAGTTGGTTCCTTGCGGAGATCCTTTCCCGTTGTTTGTCATCTTCAGCTTTGTATCTTTCTGCATCATTGACCATCCTGTCGATTTCTTCTTTAGATAGCCTCCCTTTGTCATTTTTTATGACGATGTTCTTGGACTTTCCTGTGTTGTTTTCTTTAGCGGAGACGTTCATAATACCGTTTGCATCCAAATCGAAGGTGACTTCTATTTTAGGCACACCCCTTGGTGCAGGTGGGATGCCCGTGAGATCGAAAGTTCCGAGCAAGTTGTTGTCTTTTGTCATAGCTCTCTCGCCTTCAAACACTTGGATAGTAACTGCCGGTTGATTGTCCGAGTAGGTAGTGAAGGTCTGGCTCTGTTTGCACGGTATCCTTGTATTTCTCTCTATGATTTTGGCCATCACTCCTCCAGCAGTTTCGATACCAAGGGATAAAGGTGCAACATCGACTAACAGCACGTCTTGGATTTGTGAACTTTGATCGCCACTGAGAATCGCCGCTTGAACAGCTGCTCCGTAGGCTACTGCTTCATCAGGATTGATCGACATGTTCAGTGCTTTACCATTGAAGAAATTTTGCAAAAGGGTCTGTATTTTTGGTATCCTCGTTGAACCTCCGACTAATACCACATCGTGTATGGCTCCTTTATCCAACTTGGCGTCTTGTAGGGCTTTTTCTACTGGGAGTAGAGTGGATCTAAAGAGGTCAGAGCAAAGCTCTTCAAACCTCGCTCTGGTGATTTTTGTGTAGAAATCTATGCCTTCATAAAGAGCGTCAATTTCTAACGATGCTTCTGTGCTTGAAGAAAGAGTTCGTTTAGCCCTTTCGGCCGCAGTTCTCAGCCTCCTCAAAGCCCTAGGGCTTTGTTTAAGATCTTTTTTGTACTTTCTTTTGAACTCTTCGGCCAAATGATTTACAAGTCGATTGTCGAAGTCCTCACCTCCTAAATGGGTGTCACCGGCAGTCGATCTCACTTCAAAAAGGGAGCCTTCGTCTATAGTCAGGATCGATACGTCAAAAGTACCTCCTCCTAGATCAAATATTAGTACATTCCTCTCGCCTTTTAAGTTTTTGTCCAATCCATAAGCCAAAGCAGCAGCAGTCGGCTCGTTGATGATCCGCAGTACGTTGACACCGGCGATAGCTCCTGCATCTTTAGTCGCTTGCCTCTGCGAGTCGTTGAAATAAGCTGGTACAGTGATGACTGCATCTTTCACTTTCTTGCCTAGATAAGCCTCCGCTATTTCTTTCATCTTCACCAACACCATCGAGCTTATCTCCTCTGGGGCGAACTTTTTCACCTCGCCTTTGAACTCCACCTGGATCTTGGGCTTGGAAGAATCATTGACGACTTTAAAAGGCCAGTTCTTCATGTCGTCCTGGATCTTTGGGTCGTCAAATTTCCTCCCGATGAGCCTCTTGGCGTCGAAAACCGAGTTCTGGGGATTCATGGCGACTTGGTTTTTTGCCGCATCACCGATGAGACGTTCAGTTTCTGTGAATGCAACATAACTCGGTGTCGTCCTGTTGCCTTGGTCGTTGGCGATGATCTCCACCTTTCCATGCTGCCAAACTCCAACGCAGGAATACGTCGTTCCAAGATCAATTCCAATCGCTGTCATGATTGAAGTTCTTCACAAATTCACTTTTTAATTGAAACTTGTGGCTTTGAAATAAACCGTTCAGAGTACAAACCGTTTGTTGTTTACTATTAAACTGAGCCAAGGCTGGATTTCGTCATTTATATAGGAAAACAAAGGTTCTAGGTGATTCTAGAACGTTTCGCGGTTCGTGATTGGTCGACTCCATCCCTTCTCTTACCCGCTACGGGAATATTACGGAGTGTTCTAGAATCATGATTCGTTTATCCCAAAATAGATTCCTTGTTGCACAATATGTACGGTTTTTTAACCGTTACATTTTAAAAATAAACAAATGTACATCGTTGATAAACATTGTTAAATATATTTGACGGAACGTAGGAATTTGACATTCGTCCAAAATTGAACGAAATCTGCCGTGAAGACCTTCAACTCCACAGACTTGATCGACTTTTTAATTGAACGAAATCTGTCGTTAGTACTACTTTCGTTTTCCCAAAATAGGTCATAGGTACTACAAAGTCGTTCTTCTAAAATTGAACGAAATCTGTCGTGAAAGATTTAGACTCCACAGTCGGTCGCCAAAAATTGAACGAATGCTGTCGTGATGGCGTTCTGTACAAAGTCGTGCGACTAAAATTGAACGAAATCTGTCGAGTAGGACTTCTTTGACTCCACAGTCGGTCGACTAAAATTGAACGAAATCCGTCATGAAGACTTTTGTTTCCAAAAAGTCTTTCGACTAAAATTGAGTGAAATCTGTCGTGAAGACCTTCGGTTCAACAAAGTCGTTCTTCTAAAATTGAACGAAATCTGTCGTGAAAGATTTAGACTCCACAGTCGGTCGCCTAAAATTGAACGAATGCTGCCGTGATGGCGTTCTGTACAAAGTCGTGCGACTAAAACTGAACGAAATCTGTTGTGAAGACCTTTGGTTCAAAAAAATCGTTTGACTAAAACTGAACGAAATCTGTCTTGAAGACTTTTGGTTAAAAAAAGTCGTTCGACTAAAATTGAGGGTAATCTGTCGTGAAGGACCAGTTGAAATATGAATTGAAACGTCGTCATCTCAGCTGTTTCTGTTCAAATGTTACACTAAGCATGTATATTTTTTGTTTTTGTTTATAAATTGTTAAAAGACAAAAATGAGCCTCAAGTGGAACTGTGATGTTAAATTTGTAAAAACACTACTGCCTTTGAAATTGTCCGCCTTATTATTGTAAAATTACGTTTGCCTTTTGCGTCGGATTACCAGACCATGCTATGCTGCATCTTTGGGTCAGAAGTGTCCACATTTATGATCGCTGCAAAGGATACGATTGCTAAACAAAACATTAGAATTTTATCACAAGCATTACCTCCTTTGTAATCTCCGAATTTAAATAAAAATACAAAGAAAATGCTTTAGTTCTCTTGACAAAGTAAGTCAAGTTACTGCGAAAAGACTATCAACATTTTTCATTACTATTTTATCTAATCTATTTTCCTTTGTCGATCGGTCAAAAAATAATTATACATTGTGTGTCAATAGCGTGAATTGAAGTAGGGGTAAAGCCAGCTGACATACACATTTTATGTATATCACGGAGGATAACGGCAATAAAACTAGCCAAATATATTTGTTTATTGCTTTCTATTTAAAAGTTTTATTAATGGCTTAAAACGAATCAGATTTTTAAAAAAGTTTTTTTTTTTGCTTAATTTACTGAAAGTGTTTTGGGTTTGGTACCTTTTTATTTATCAAATTTCATTAATTACGAACTTACGTATTAGCTTGTTTTTGTGTTGATTTCATGCTAATCTTTTGTTGCACAAACTGATTAGATTGTACAATTCTGTTTTCCAAGAGGAAAATTTTTTTAATATTAAAATCATGACTAAATATAGCGTAGATGGATTTTAAATTGTACTAAATCAAGTCAAAGGGCTTTTTGCTATTAGACAAGGTCCGAGATATTAAGTCAGATGAACTATTTTTAAATTATATACGAATTAATAATAATTGTAGACAATTTTTTAAGCGAATGTGTGTACTTGGAAGCCTGTAAAGCCTAAAACGCACATTGTACTTGAATGGGCGCGATGACCCTGAAGACCAAGGCTCAACTTTCTTCCTCCGCTATTCAAAATTTGAATAAGGCGAAGTTTTCTATTGACAAGCCCTGTGAAGAATAAACAAAGATTTTGACAGGGGCGAAAACAACAATTAACTTGATTTTTTATTAATTTTTATTTTACTAAAATACTAACTAAGCTTCTACGCCGAAACTGGCTGGAACGGACCCGGGACTCGAACACACCACGAAACGTTGCGCAACACTTCGATTCTTGAATTTCATGGAAGACGAGAACTATCGTACTTTGAATAATTGGTTAATATTTGGTCATATGATTAATGGAAATAGTCTCCCATTTTCTAGCTGAAATTAATTTCTAGATGTATACTGTGTGTTTCATTTTTCGGCGCAACCACAAAAAATACCCGAAAATTGGAATAATGTTGATGACAGAACTGTTATTCAGGGTCACAGAAACACCAACTATTTGTGGGATAAGGCGCGCAAGGAGCGATAGTGATGCAATACGAATCGATCTTTAGTCGCCCGATACGACTTTTATCGGCGCAACACTCTCGTGCCCACGGCAGCGATGTGATAAGCGATACGATACATACCATAGTATCTTTTTACAGTACACTGTTACGGGTGCTGATGAATTAGTATTACGGGCAGACTTTCCTTTGGTGTTACAAAAATTGATAGAATATTTAGAAATGTATTGTGACTGCTGGAAATTTAAAGTTAATACCTCTAAATCAAAAATTATGATATTTAAAAAAAATAAACGTGATTTACGACCAAACGTAAGATGGAAATTTAAAAATAAAATTTTAGAAATAGTTGAAATTTTGGGGTATAAAGAATATATAGATTTAGAAAAATTTCAACGGTTCACTGCAAACATAATATTATCTCTTCCCAACAATACGCCAAATTATGCAATCTATTTACAAACTAATACGTCGTTTATTTCTTTTTAAGTTTAAATTGTATTCCACCATTATTGCCAAAGCATTCAATGATCATAAGAAGCTGGCTATTTTGATTACTCGTGAAAGTGTGAGGTTAAAGACTGGGTTGGATTAAGGTCTGGTTGGAAAGAGCGCAGGAACTCGAAATCCCCACGGATTTAAACAGATTCAGTGCCGAACATAAGTGGCCTAGCTGTAACATTTTTGGAGAAGCTCAGGTTGAGGGAAAGGGACAGTTTATTGGTCAATGTATCCGCATCAAGATTCCACCTGTACTACAAACAGTTACGTCATGATCTAGTTTATCATCAACCATTAGTATAAATAAGCTAGCTTATTTTTTAAATTAAAAACAGAAATGACCAACTTTAATTATCAACCCTGGAACAAAATTAAAATTAACTTTGTACAATGCAACTACAATGCTAATGAAACTGTGCATTTTCTAGTGTAATGCCCTTTCCTGGAGAATTTAATTTAATTTATACAACCTGAGATCTTTGTCACGTGATCAGTGTTTAGCCATTTTCAATGGAGACAAATGGAATGATTTTTATTCGTATACCACTACTGCTTTAAAATACAGAGAGTTTTTGGTGGATGAATTTAATTTTAATTAATATTCATTTGATTAAAAATAATGTTTTACTTAATTTTAATGTTTACTTTCGTGTTTGTCATTTATTTGCAGATGTAAACTCGATAGACGGACTCTAGTCCATTGTTGTTACCATGATCTCTATTCTTAGTAATAGTACCTTTTTAGGCAATTGTAATCATGAGCTATTGCTTGCTGGTACTTAAGTCAGGGAAATAAAAAACGAAAAAATATTGGGTACACCAATGTAATGTTAATATTTTCAGTTTCGGCTATTGTGCTATTTTATTCCATGCTAAATTAAATTAGTTCTTGAATAACTTTTCACAGAATAGTTCCATAAACATGGATTCTGTTCAGCTATTTTGCCAAAAGAAATAGAGACGTCCTCCTGTTGAGTCGATATGATTCACTGACGAGTAGCGAAGATATATCTATCGCCTGAAGCGATTGAAAAGCTGTGTCGCCCCAACCGATACCCGTCGATAATTATCGTCATTGCATCGTAATCGCGCTGGTGTACACTGGTTTAGTTGCTTAGGCAAGGAATATACGTGGTAAGCGATACGGTGTCGAATTGCATATCGCATCACTTGTCGTATCGCGTATTGCATCGCTCCTGTGAGCACCGCGCCTATAGTTCACTCTCACTTAACAGTTCAAAGTAGATTAACACTCAGTTTAAAATACTACATTATTATTATTTTTTGTTGTACGTTACAAATATATGTGTTAATTTTCGTTGCAATTGACAGTTTCCAACTATGGTCAAGTTGGGATTCGGAATAAACGAACAATTTCCCGGATGAGTCATAGTTTAATTGTAGTTCGGTCACTTACGATCAGGCAAGTCTCGCTAATTTTACGAGTTTCACTCACACAAGAGCAACTGAAAATGGTGACAAGCTAAAACTAGTCTGGCAAAGAAAAAAAGCAAGACTGAACGAACGAGGATAATCAGAAACGTCCAAACTAGTCAAACAGCCCACATATCACGAAGAAATCTCACTATTTATTTTTGAACAAACCATATACGGTTATTGAGCTATTTATTTTTTATAAAAGCAGTAGGTACTAATTGATAATTTCAACAAACCCACCACTGAAGAAGGCGAGAAGCCAAAACCTGTCTGACAGACCAAGCCAGGGTATGCGGACCCTGGATCGAAAACGATCAAACTGTCGAGTCTAACATCCCACAGAACCACAGGACATGAAGAAATCAAACAATTTAATTTCGAACCTACAAATTTTTGGGTTAATTATTTTTTATAAAAGCAGTAGGTTTTTAATTTTTTCATTCAACGAACCCACTACGGGGACCGCGGTAGCCGAGTGGTTAGCATGAGAGACTCTCACGCCGCGGTCGTGGGTTCGATTCCCACCGTCGCCTCTGGCCCTTTTTTCACAATAACCCCCCCCCAAATTTGAACACACATACGAATTGTCACATGGCTAATATGCATAGTTCATAACGCCAAAAAAAAAAAAAAAAAAAAAAAAAAAAAAAAAAAAAAAAAACCCACTACTGAAGTTGGCGAGATAAAAAAAGCGGCGAGGATATGCGGACTTGGATGATCGAAAACGACCAAACTACGTGTCCATCAGCCTGCATATCTCAAGAAGAAATTTAACGTGTCATTTTTCAAAAATTAAGAGAAAATATTAATAACTACTGGTCCAACTGGTTTTTATTCCTACAAAATATGGATCTTAAACTATTTATGTTTATAGAACTGTAAGAAATTGATTTATTTTTATTTTTGGCCTTTTTCAAATCAAAAATTGCTGTGATCAATGCGTACCGTTAAACTGAAAAAATGGCGCGTTTACTTGTTGTTCAATTATTAATATTTTTACTGATTCCTCATGTCTCATAATTCGGGGATTATGGTTGACTGAACTGTGTTTGCAAACAAGTAAACACACCATTGTTTTCAATTTAAACGGGAAGCATTGATCGCGGCAATTTTGACCTGAAACAAGCCAAAAGCAAAGAAACACGTTTATAGTATAGACTAGGCTTAACACGGTTGCAAGGCTACTCTTATGTCGTTTGATGTTGATTACTGTGGTTGTTAAATATATTTTCTGTTATTTTTAGCCAATTGCTTCGAATTTCCTGAATGGTCATCCCCATCCGGCCGCATTGTGGCATCACATTGCGATTCCAATAGCTATTGTGTTTTACTACCGTTGCGCAGCGAATTCATTTCTATAAAAATGTTCGGGTTGATTGCTATCAGATGTAAAAGAAAAATGTATAACTGTTGGATAAATTCAACTATAAGTAACAATAATTAATATGAATAATTAAATAAAATATGTATTGATAATAAACTAGATTATCAACTTTTGTCTTTGTTCTTCTAGCATTTATATTAAACAGCTATTAACGCAAAGGAAATTATGAAATAAAAATACCTTACTCCGAACCTACCAAATCTCTGTAGCTAGCTCGTAGAAGTGTAATCGTGATAGCAATAATTTCTCTTAATTTTTGGAAAATGACACGTGACATTTCTTCTTGAGGTATGCAGGGTGATTTCTTTTCTTTTCTTTCAATTGCGGCACCGGTCCCCTTAGGCGTCAGAAAAAGTCCAGAGGCGACGGTGGGGATCGAACCCGTGGCGATGGGGGGATTTCTTTCTTTATTTTATTATTATTATTTATTTTCTTTTCTTTCTTTATTATTATTTATTTATTTTATTTTTTTATTTGTTATTTTCCGTTGCCCTTTCGCACCGACCACCCGGGCGCTGTAAAGAGCCGAAAAGGTTTAAGGAACAGTGTCCCGGGGGACCCGTGGCGATGGGGCGATTTCTTTCTTTATTTTATTACTATTATTTATTTTATTTTATTTCTTTATTATTACTATTATTATTATTATTAATTTTTAAGGGCGTTTTAACGGCTAAGGTCATTTCACGCCCTAACATCCAAACCTTCTATCTTAGGTTAGCTATATCCCTTCTGAGTGCTATAAAGCTCTGACTCCAAACATTCACTCGTAATCTTATTTATCCAAGCTTTAATTTTTCTTTTTAAAATTCTTAATTCGGAAGGCCAAATGTATACAAAATTCCCATTTTAAATTGCATACAATTTAATAAAATTATAAAATTTATTTGTTTCTTTTTTTAATTAGAATTGTGAATTTTTGTTCCATAATTTAAAAATTCCCCGTAGGCTTGTATGGCTAATAATAATAATAATAATGGAGTCAGACTAGCAACAGTCTCAGCATGAGTATTGGCTCATCCTTATCCTTTTATTCTTCCATTCAAATATGATACATAAACTAATTCTACATAACAATAATAAGAAACAAAACACAATAACATTTCTTTATCTTTATCTTCTTTTTTTTTGTTTTGGAGGGAGCTATTTTTCTTATTTAAATTGCGATTTTGGGCATTGCAGTTTATTCCCCCGCAATTTGTATTTTCTTCCATTTCATTTTTCCGCTCCGGCAGCCTCAAAAACCTCTGAAAAAAGAAATCTTGCACGCACAACTTTTATTCAAACATTAGCAGGCATTCAATGGTATAACAATTTGGGAAAAGGCCTAAATCTCATTATAAATTCCAATAAATTTGAGAAAGCTGAAAAGTGCTCTTCGAAAGAAACACTGGGGACCCAGTAACTCCTGTAAATCACTCGAAAGGTTGAGCCTTTGCCTAAAGGGTTGTAAAGTGGGACAGTCGACCAAAATATGTTTTACTGTCAAAATGGTGCGTTCTCCACTTCGCGTACATCGAGGACAAGTTGGAAGGTTGTTGCCTATTAAAAGCCTATTATGGATTAGCCTGATATGACCTATTCGCAATCTAGTGAGAATCACAAGTTCTTTTCTCTCAAGTTCCTCAGTTGGCCACTTATGTACAACTGGCTTAATTTCTTTCATACTATCTCTACAGACATTCCATCTTGCCGCCCACTTTCGTTTGATAATGTTTTTAACATAACCGACTATATCATCTGGACGGAGAGGAAATTGATCTGTTCTTTGTGGATGGTTTGCAGCGTTTCTTGCCTGTTGATCAGCTTTTTCATTTCCAGAAATGCCGACATGACTAGGAACCCAAACAAATATCACATGTTTGTTGAGTGTTCTGATTTCATAGAGATATTTGTGAATTTCTAAGATGTAAGGGTCAACCGAGAAATTATTTTTGATTGCTTCGAGACTACTTTTCGAATCAGAGCAAATAATGGCATTACAAATTCTTGGCGATTCCTTTATAATGCTCAATGATCTTCTGATTGCATGAAGTTCAGCTGTGTATACGCTAGCCTCATTCGATAGAGACCAGCTATTACTATTATTATTTATTTTATTTTTTATTTTCCGTTGCCCTTTCGCACCGACCACCCGGGCGCTGTAAAGAGACAGAAGGCTTAAGGAACAGTGTCCCGGGGGGACCCGGGGGAACTCGTGGCGATGGGGCGATTTCTTTCTTTATTTTATTATTATTATTTATTTTGTTATTTTTTATTTTCCGTTGCCCTTTCGCACCGACCACCCGGGCTCTGTAAAGGGACGAAAAGGTTTAAGGAAGTGCCCCGGGGGAACCCGTGGCGATAGGGCGATTTCTTTCTTTATTTTATTATTATTATTTATTTTATTTTCTTTCTTTTTTATTATTATTATTACTATTATTATTTTTTTTATTTTTTATTTTCCGTTGCCCTTTCGCACCGACCACCCGGGCGCTGTAAAGAGACAAAAGGCTTAAGGAACAGTGTCCCGGGGGGACCCGTGGCGATGGGGCGATTTCTTTCTTTATTTTATTATTATTATTTATTTTATTTCGTTTTAAGAAACTGTAAAGAGCCGGCGACGGCTTAGGAACAGTACAACAAAAAGGCCAAGACGGTGGGGATCGAACCCACGACCGCGGGATCTACTAGTCGAGAGTCTGACGCCCCACTCGGCTACCGCGGCTCCCATGCCAGGTGATCGTCTAGCTTGGTCGTTTTCGATCATCCTTGTGGCGCATATGTCCACTGCTTTGGTCTGTCAGACGGGCTTCGGCTTCTCGTCATTATCATAGGTTAAGTTTATTGAATGAAAATAATCAAATAGTACTTCTTTTATAAAAATAAATAAATTATTCATGAAATGTGTGGAGTGTTGGACTAGTTTGGACGTTTCCGATCACCCTGGCCTATATCCGAGCTACTTTGGTCTCTCAGAAGGGTTTTCGGCTTCTCATCATCTTCATTGAGACTTTATTGAATGAAAATAATCAAGAGCTTTTATAAAAATCAGCAGCCCAAGAACCAGATTTTCTAAGTTCAAAAATAGTTTGATTTCTTCATGAGTTCTATGGGATGTTCGACTCGTAGGTTGGTCGGTTTCCATCAAAGTCCGCATACCCTGGTTAATTTAGACTGTCACGGGTTTCGGCTTCTCGCCATCTTCGTTGGTGAGTATATTTAATCAAAAATCAACTGCTTACAGTTTTTATAAAAATAAATAGCTTAAGATCCATATTTTGTAGTTGCAAAAATAAATTGTGAGACTTCTTCATGATATTTTAGGGGGTGTTGGACCAGTAGTTTTTAATATTTTCTCTTAATATTTGAAAAATGAAACGTTTTTTGAATATGCAGGCTGATGGACACGTAGTTTGGTCGTCGATACCTAGGTCCACTTATCCTCGCTGCTTTTATTTATGAGACGTGATTCGGTTTCTCGCCCACTTCATTGGAGTGGTCGTTGAATAAAAATACTAATCACTTACTGCTTTTGCAAAAAATAATTAACCGAAAAATTTTGTAAGTTCATAAATAAATTTTTTGATTTTTTCATGAAATCTGTTGGGTGTTGGACTAGATGAGTCGTTTCTATCACCTTGGTCCGGATATCCTCGCTATTTTGGTCTGTCAGACGGGTTTCGGCTTCTCGCCTTCTTCAGTGGTGGGTTTGTTAAATGAAACTAATCAATTAGGTGCTTGCTGCTTTTATTAAAAAAAAGCTCAATAACCATATTTGGTAGGTTCAAAAATAAATAGTGAGATTTCATGAGATATGTGGGCTGTTGGACTAGTTTGGTCGTTTCAGATCATTCTGGTTCGCCCAGTCTCGCTTTTTTCTTTGCCAGACGAGTTTTAGCTTGTCACCATCTTCAGTTGTTTTTGTGTGAGTGAAACTCGTACAATTAGCGAGACTTGGCTGGTCGTAAATGACCGAACTACGATTAAAACAATGTCTAATCCGGGAAGATGTTCGCTTATTTCGAATCCCAACTTGACACAACGAAAATTAACAAATACATAAAATTAATCAGAAGGAACATTAAACGAACAACGTTTTAAAGTTGATTGCACTCGAATACCAAAGTACAACCAAAAATCAAGATTGTTTTCCGATCTACATTCATGTTTGGTATGTACTGTATTTTTAATCTGGCTCAAGAAGTTCGTAGCTATTTTGATTTTGCCATCCAAAATATGCCGGTTTGGTTGGAAATCCAGGGAAGAGAAAACTATTGTTGCGGTCAGTCCAATTGTGCAAAAACTGTCATATTTTTCTAAATGCTACTTTAACATCGTGAACTACTTGGTATCTGGGTTGAGAAATCTGATTTTCTCGTAGAGAATGTTCTAGAGGATTAACACAACGTTTAAAAATATTTTTGGTCGTTTGCCAAAAAAAGAACAGAGTTATAGTGCGGTTGCAGGGTTTCTAGAGACCAATCAGACACCGTGGACCATTCTCGTCCTTCAGTCCGACTTTATAAATGAATCAGTACCACTATTGCCGTCAGTATACCCGGAGGAACCAAATAGTGTTGTAGTGAAAAATGTCTGCTATAGGAATTGATCTTGGAACGACTTATTCCTGCGTTGGAGTATGGCAACAGGGAAAGGTGGAGATCATCGCCAACGACCAAGGCAACAGGACGACACCGAGTTATGTTGCATTCACGGAAACTGAACGTCTCATCGGCGATGCGGCGAAAAACCAAGTCGCCATGAATCCCCAGAACACCGTTTTCGACGCCAAGAGGCTCATCGGGAGGAAATTTGACGACTCGAAAATTCAGGACGACATGAAGCACTGGCCTTTTAAAGTCGTCAACGATTCCTCCAAGCCCAAGATCCAGGTGGAGTTCAAAGGCGAGACGAAAAAGTTCGCCCCAGAGGAGATAAGTTCGATGGTCCTTGTTAAAATGAAGGAAACTGCAGAAGCTTATCTGGGTAAAACAGTTAAAGATGCAGTCATCACCGTCCCAGCATATTTCAATGATTCCCAGAGGCAAGCGACCAAAGATGCAGGAGCGATTGCCGGTCTCAATGTACTGCGGATCATCAACGAGCCAACTGCTGCTGCTTTGGCTTATGGATTGGACAAAAACTTAAAAGGCGAGAGGAATGTACTAATATTTGATCTAGGAGGAGGTACTTTTGACGTCTCGATCCTGACTATAGACGAGGGCTCTCTGTTTGAAGTGAAATCGACAGCCGGTGACACTCACTTAGGAGGCGAGGATTTTGACAGTCGACTCGTAAATCATTTGGCCGAAGAGTTTAAAAGAAAGTACAAAAAGGACCTGAAACCAAATCCAAGGGCTTTGAGGAGGCTGAGGACCGCTGCAGAAAGGGCTAAAAGAACACTCTCATCGAGCACTGAAGCTTCGATTGAAATTGATGCTCTTTTTGACGGGATTGATTTTTATACAAAAGTCTCCAGGGCCAGATTTGAAGAACTTTGTTCAGATCTTTTTAGAAACACTCTTCAGCCTGTTGAGAAAGCACTCCAAGATGCTAAATTGGACAAAGGAGCAATCCACGATGTTGTTCTTGTAGGGGGCTCAACACGAATTCCAAAGATACAATCACTCCTTCAGAATTTCTTTAATGGAAAAACACTCAATATGTCGATAAATCCTGATGAAGCAGTTGCATACGGAGCTGCTGTTCAAGCAGCGATTCTCACTGGTGACCAGAGCTCACAGATTCAAGATGTTCTTTTAGTTGATGTCACTCCATTGTCGATGGGCATTGAAACTGCTGGAGGTGTAATGGCTAAAATTATCGAAAGGAATGCTAGAATTCCCTGTAAACAGAGTAAAATCTTTTCAACTTACTCTGATAACCAACCTGCAGTGACTATTCAAGTATTTGAAGGTGAGAGGACAATGACCAAAGACAACAATCTTTTAGGAACGTTCGATTTAAGCGGCATACCACCTGCACCGAGGGGGGTTCCTCAGATCGAGGTCACGTTTGACCTTGACGCAAACGGCATCCTCAACGTTTCAGCAAAAGACAACAGCTCCGGCAATACAAAGAACATAGTGATTAAAAACGACAAAGGACGACTGTCAAAGGAAGAAATAGAAAGGATGGTAAATGATGCCGAAAAATACAAAGCCGAGGATGAGAAACAACAGGAGAGGATTACATCTCGCAACCAACTTGAGTCTTATGTATTCGGCGTGAAACAAGCCATAGATGAATGTGGTGACAAGCTCAGCGAATCAGATAAAAATACAGTGAAATCCAAATGCCAGGAAGCGGTCAATTGGTTAGACAACAATACACTCGCAGAAAAAGAAGAGTACCAACACAAACTCTCAGAATTGCAGAAGGAATGCATGCCTTTTATGACAAAACTTCACGGCAAACACCAGTCCGGAACCAACTGCAATACAAGCCCTCCCGTTGACGACGTTGACTAATTATACTCTAATTAATGATTTTATTATAGTTACCATAAAGACTGATGTACTTACTTTACTTTATTATTTATGCTGTAACGTGACTAAAACGATAGTTACAAAAATATATTTTTAACTGAACTAATAATATTTGCCATGTTTTGTATTGTTATTTTTTATTTTATTAAATATGCTTTGGGTATGTCAATTTTTACTTAACTTTTTCCCTTTAGGATCTAAGTAAAAAACTAAAATAACCTTGATGTCTGAGTGTGATCAAATTTCAATCCAAAAAAACAAACTTGGACACATTTTTTCCCCTTGATTGGGCCATTTTAATGTTTCTTTTCTCACATAGCCCTTGTGCAGGTCAAAAAAACTTCAAGATTAAAAGTAAATAGTTTATAATGAATACAAAATAATAATAAATACTGAGGTTATGTTTAAGAAAATATAAGTTTCATATTTTAATCTAAAAACAAAAAGTTTCAATGTGTGACATTAATTTCTCCATGATGGGAAACAATTTGAGAATCTGGTGGTTGATGTAATATATCAATTTACATTTTAAATACATACATCTATTAGGAATACAACCTAAAATGGCTTATAACGGGAATACATCTCTTTGAATGATGAAATCGCATGGTCTTTGGCATGCTTTGCTTTTCGATATGCGCCTGTGTACGTGTCCTCTTTCATCGCCTGGTCGAACCCCGTCTTCATGAAGCTGTATGTATTTTCGAGTAATTTTACCAGCTCCCTTTTACGCCTGGGTGCCGTCTCCTTCTCCTTGAGCCTGAGCTCGTTCATCGACTCTTCGAGTTGGCTTTCGAGGAAGTCTTTGTCAACTTGGGCACGCCTCTCCATGTTTTTGTACATTCGGTTTAACGTAACGTTCACTTTTTTCAGCATTTCGTTGTACTCTTCGATTGAATGTTCGGGCTCGTCTCCATTGCAGAATAATAACTGAAAAATTACCAGGAAAGCTATATTTTTTTAAACAAAGATAATATTTTTGTTATAAATAAAAAGTTAAACAATGATATTTGTTGTCTAGGCTATTACTGGTTCATTTTAATTGATTTAGGATCAAAGAGAAAAAAAATAGATCCTCTATAAGGTAAGTTGAAATTAGGTTTCATTGTGGTAATTTGAATAAAAATTGTTTAAAAACAAGATTCATAAGTTTGTCCTATTGTTTCTAGAGTTGATAGGTTTTAATTTTAATTGAACATGCAAATAAATACAGGAGAATATATTTTTTGACATGTTAAATAAACCTATCGCCTAATGGCTTTTGAGTTTGACTCATATTTGGTTAATGTTAGTATTAATTCAACAAACTTTTCTATAAATATTTGATTATTCTACTTTCTTTATGGGTTTGCAGTTGATAAATGTTGGGGCTTTGGTCAGAATACATGAATAACTAAGTCCCGGTGAAAGTTGGATGTTTCCAACCTATCTTCAAGTTAAAAAAACAATTACAAAGGCAAGGATTTTAATGTACAATTATGGCAATAAAAGCTTATTAATATCGTACCTTAGGGGATAATAAAACGATAATTGACAGCACAAACTTGAAAAACATACTTGATTCTAAACTTGTCACTTAGAGATACTGTTTAATCCTGTTCTCTATTAAATCTTGTTAGATTTGTTATCATCCGATTTAAGATAAATCGAAATAATTTGACGTCATTATCATTTGACATAATCCACTTTTGTTGTGAGTATAGCCGGGCCTTTTATCTAAAATCTAAGAATTAAGATAAACATCTATGCTAAATAAACTGTTTAGAAATGTCTAAGGATTTTGCCAATTTTGTAGTATTTACTTTCCCTAGCATTTTTATTTTATTTTTATTATAAATTGCATTAAAATTGATTAGAAATTATTGTTTTTACTGAAGGAAAATTTAATTAAAGGATTTTGAAAAATATCAAAATAAATGGTTTTAGTTTCATTTTTAATAATAATTTTCTATACCAATTAATACTGGGTATAATGTCCTCTGTTAGATAAAACCTCTGTGCACCTGTTAGACATACTGTTAATAAGTTTTTTTACATTGGCAAGAGTTTTTTTTGAAACCTAGGTGTGCTCCATATGTGCTATTGTGGTAATAATTGAAAATAGTTGATTTCATAGATTCAGGGACTATTATTTTCTTTGCTTCTGGCTTGTCAGGCATGTCAACATCTGACACCATTACCATTTGTAACTGTGGGTCCAAAACCAATAATTTTTTTCGTCTGGCTGATTTGTCCTTCTGCTTCTTCCCTCTGCGCATAATTCAATGTGCCCCTGAAGACCTCGATTAACTTCCATGTGTCCATTTTAACGGCTATGATGTATAAAAAAATCAGTTGACACCTGACGAAATTTCCTCAGTATTAAAACTAATGACAACTAATAAGTGTAAAAGGGACGTCACGAGAGCCGTCAATAGACAATGGCACACCAGAATCTCACTTCCCGATATTGCTTTACTGTTTTGTTTGTTTGCGTTTGTAAATGTTCATATTTCTGAATGATCTTTGAAATTTTTGTTGGCTGTAAAGATGATTCGTTTAAGGCTATTTTTAAGTTAGTAAGATTGATGTCTTCTATAATTTTTTCATGAATGTCCGGAGAGGAAGGCAACATAGATTTGCTACATGAGGGTGGTTCCGAAGTCTGAAATCCCTCCGAAGAAGTAGGAAATTTTTGTTGAGCAATGTTCCTTATAGCCTCACAAAAAGCTGTTTTATTATCCTCTGCATAAAATTTTTCAGCCTCTTGCGTGATAAAATCTAATAAAGTGGTAACTGTACTCTGCCTAATAGCTTCTTGAAATTCATATTTTGTGCAACTTTTATAATTGTGAAATGATTTCTTTTTATTTTTACCCATTGTAATGTAGTTAAACTATATACAAAAAAAAATGAATGGAAATTTTAAAATATGAATATAATACAAAATAAAATTTTAACTCCCTAACAACCAATGATAAATGAAAATTTTACAATATGAATATAATGCAAAGTAAAATTTTTAACTGTTTAATTTTTAATCTAACAAAAAATAATAAATGGAAATTTTAGTGAATGAATATAATACAAGGTAATATTTTAAATGTCTAACAAAAAAATATTTTCTTAATGAAATAATTCTTAAATTTGTAAATAAATAATTAAATTATAAAACATTCAATAATATTACTTTTTTATTGGCACGTGTGAAAGTATCGCTCGCTACCAATATTTATTACGTGTTAGGGTGAATCCCCTTCACAAGAAGCAAACTCGTTTCCTTGCGAGTGTAAAATAAAAATAAGAAAAAATATTTGTGCCACAAACTCAATTAAATTAAACGGAAAAGACAAAAATTGGGACCTGATCCAAATAAATTGTAACAAAGCCTTCAAAAAAATAAATGTATTTAGATTTGAAAAAATAAAAGTAAAAATATGTGATCTATGAATACGCACTCTCCTTGTCATTTACATAAAAAAGAGCAGGTGTCTTCAAGCAAAATTGAGAGAGTCCTTCCTCGTCCTTTCGTTGCTCAGCTCGCACTGCCCGAGCCTGCGGTAGGGGATTAGCTTATCCTTTGAGATAAGCTCCACGTTTTTAAAAATATTGTTATAGGTTTTCACTAATTTCATAAGGAATTTCACTCCGTAGATGTTGCAACGCTGCACTCAGTTGTGGATGGTGATCGAAAAGCTTTCTCTGCAACGCATCCTACATGTGCTTAATGGGATTGAGGTCTGGAGACAATGGGGGAGAGGCAGATAGGAAATTCCCAGGTTTTTTAAACATTGTTGAACAACTCTGTTTCTATGAGGTCTGTCATTGTCATCCAGAAATTGAAAATCCCTGCCAATGAGATCCCTGGTTTGAGGGATATATTACTCGACATAACGAACTATGGTGAGGACAACAATATGGAGTCCAGTTAGTCCTCCAGTGTAAATCCCAGCCCAGACCAAACTTCACTGAAGGGAGACGAACTGGGGTATTGTATGCATCCACTGTTATAGGTAAACTCTTCAGCACCTGCTATCACTAAAAAGACATAAATGCGACTCCTCAGTAATCATAACAGCATTTCAATTTCTGTTATTCTAGGTGTTCCTTGCACCATATTATCCTGAATTGCTTGTGGCGGGCTGACGTGTTGCTGCATGTCATCTTAAAGGGGCATATGATGTTAAGTCAACTTCCCTCAAACAATTAGGAATCATTTGTATTGATTGCCTTGCCAAAGTATTGTGCATTTCATGTAGGATCTGGCAGGCACTATGGAAAGGTCTTGCAGCAATGACAATATTTCTGTCCTCCCTTGAGATCCACTATCAGGCCTCCTATTGGCACTTCCAGTCTCACGGAATCAGGCTAAAGCCTTTGAGGCTAATTGAGAAACACCAACTGCCTCTGTGATATTCACTTGCCAGTGACCTCGATGACTCATTCTCACAAAAATATTGCAAAGTTCAGTTTCAAGATGATGTCTAAATGGTTAAAATTGGATTAAAATGGAGAAAAGATTAGAAAAGGTGTTCGTTTACAAAATGAATAATCTTCATGTTTACTATTCTTAAGTAAATCCGTAATTAAAAATGAGGTATTTGTTTTTGGTTTGTATTTTCTATTTCGTTTTATTCAACTTACAAGAATATATCGGTTAATTTAATTAAAATGAATAGAATAAGAATAAATTACAAATATCCCTATTTCATTTTTGAGCAGTTTAGTATTGAATGAAGTATAGGCGAATGGTATTTTAAATACCTTCCGGAACTTGAATTGTGAACTATCTGAAAAGGCCTCAATAAAAAAATAAACTTGTAGATTATAAAATTTATATTTCAGGCTGATTCAATCATACACCCTTTTTCATTTACACTGCAGTGATAAATAATCATGTACATCGGTAGGCAATTTACACATCTATTAATAAGCTCACCTAGGTAAATCAATAAACATATACATCACGTGCTCTACAGACCATTATTTAGAAAAGTGCACAAAAGTTGTAAATTGGTCTTTATCAATATTAAGGTGAGATAAAATAAACACACACACACACACACTAATTTTTTTTTTCAATTGAGCTAAATAACACATCAATTTTTTAGTACAGTGTTGTTAGTTACGTTTTTTCTTTTTCTTTTTTGTTACAGATACCTGCCTCAATCCAAGTAGTTCTGTCACATAGTTATTAGTAATTTTTTTGAAAAATATAATAACTGAATCGTAACTATTGTTAATTTTTACAGTGGATTCCTAAAAAATTGGTCTTTTTAATTGTATTAATATATTTATACATTACAGTAGCACCTTTCCAACATATGTATTTATTCGACAAAGATTTTAATCAGTCATACTTATGTTTTCTAAGTCTAGTCCTGTCGATTAAAAAACACAATTGAAATGGATTCCTTAATGTTTTATTCTTTATAAAAATGGAAAAAGAAATGCACCTGTTGTACAACAGATGTTAAAAAAACAATGATTTAATTAAAAGAAATTATTTATTTCTAAACTTTCCCTTGGATTTAAGAGTTCATGGTAAAAGTTTAACGTACATATCCAAGTAGTCTTCATTATATTATCTACTCGACTACAATTATTACTAAGGCATGTTTATCTAGGCCAGGATTTAATTAACTTTGTACAATCATAATTATCATTATTATGAGCATTTTTGTTAAGCTACACGAGACAAGTTCACACAATTCAGTTGAATAATGGAAGTTCTGTTAGAATCCATTTTATACAAACACAAATAAAAATAACAATTTTCTAACATAGAATTTACTTAAAAATGTCGTTATAAAGAAACCGATACAATTTTTAAAAGTAAAGTCGTTGTATTTCTGGTTAATTACAACTGTTTTTATTTTTGGTTCCATAACCAGCCAATTTAGAATTTCTCAGTCTGATTTTTATTGTATGAAATTCCATTTGTTGAAACAAAAGTTGGTTCCATCCTCCCCAATATTTGCAAAAACTTTTTTTTTCTCATGAGTATTAAGTTGGAGTGTGGCTAAGCTCTTTTAAAACTCAGGCAGTTTTCTGTAGTTGATTCCTTGGTTATGTTCAACATCTCTTTTTTTTGTTTTTACATTTTTAAAAAATATTTTTTAATTAATTTACTTTTCTAAGGAAACACCTAGAAAGTGAAGTGAAAAACACCGAGGAGCAAGAGAGAAATATAGTTAATAGATAGAGAAATATATTAACGAGTGTAGAGGTGAGGATAATTTCTCAATTGCAGGTTAGATGAATCTAGATTTGCCTGGTGCCACCAGCATTGTAGAGAATGGGGAGGTAACGGTGCTTGGTTTTGGCCCTCAGGACTCTACGAGCCCTCGGTTGGTGATGCTACGCGAGTGTCATCAGCTCTGGTTCGGGTGACCAACAGTTGTCGGACAGCCAACAACCGATGACGACGGTCACAAAACCGATGAGAAGTGCCAACACCACATAAAGCTCTGCGTTGCCTGTTAACAAATTATAATTATTTTAAAAGTCTTTCTTACATGTGAACATTGTGGTATATTACACAGATGGCACAGGCTACCACATAAAATGGCCATATTATAAGAATTATTCCGAACTCTGACAATTTAATTAAAATTTTCAATAATGGTTTTAAAATTAGATGTTTAGGAATAATTAGAAATTGTGCAAAATGGCTTGGTTTAGGGGAAAATGGTTCAATTAAAACATTCCTGAGTTTTTATTTGAATTCAATACAGAATGAAGCTTTGCAATATGGACAACTTGGACATAGCAGTATGATTTCTAGGAAAATTCCGAGTCAGCACTATTTATTATACAACAATTAATTAAGGTTTTTAGTTGAGATAAAAAAGCCAGTGTCACGAGCGGGATTCGAACCCACGATCTTCGGCTTGATACGCCGCTGCTCTACCACTTGATCTATCGTGACCTCGATCCACTCGGACACCAACTTCCCATCTCAACCACACCTTTTGAATTTAACCTCCTTTTTGCCATTTTTCATCGAGGTCACGATAGCTCGTGGTAGAGCAGCGGCGTATCAAGCCGAAGATCGTGGGTTCGAATCCCGCTTGTGCCATTGACTTTTTTATCTCAACTGAAAACCTTAATTAATTGTAAGATATTAATTGGTCAAGCGGACCATGAAACTAGTGAATTTAATATTATTTATTATATATAAAAAAAACCTTAGAACATAATTCTTAGTTACCGAGTGGCGTTTTACTCTTCCAAAGACCGTTAAAGAGGGTCGGGTCAGTCCTGTGCCAGTCTCTCCAGCCTCTTCCTCTTCGGATACCACTGCCAGGACCGGGCGTGCTCGGTGAACCAGCAGCAGGCTGTCCATGACTGCTCTGTCCCCATCCCAGTCCTTTAACATAAGAAAATGAACTATAAGGATGGAAAAAAAGAAAAAAAAAGTTCATTAAGATTTAAGAAAATCTCCAATTATATTATACATAGAACCAAAGTTTAGAAAGACGAATAAACGCTTTTGAATTTTGACTTAATTCTCTTTCAATTTTCAATGGTTCAAGATGTTACGTATGCTTACCTGTGTAATTATGCAAACAATTTTGTTATTAATCATATGATAAAAGTGATAATTTGATAATTTTGCTTAAGCATATCTTTTTGTTTTGGACGTTCTTTGGTCTTCTTGGGCTTTGAGTAGTGAGCGTGTCAAAAATGTTTAGTTAATGATTAAATGAAATTTATTAACTTATCAATTTTGTAGTGTGGTCGTTTTTGATCCTAGCTCTACTGGTCTGTCAATTTTTTTTTCTGTATTTGCATTGTCATAACAAAATATAAATTCACTATTTTTCGTGGTCCGCTTGACCAATTAATAACATTCAATTAATTAAGGTTTTAAGTTGAGATAAAAAAAGTCATTGTCACGAGCGGGATTCGAACCGATGATGAGATAAGTTCTTGATTTGTATCAGTTTTTATGAAAACGTAAGCAACTCTCATTATAATATTAGATTTGAAGAAAAAAATTAAAAACGCTATTTTCTATTTTTTGGCTAATTTGTAATTTACCAACTTTTAAGGTGGGTTTTATTCTTTTTCAATCATATCGTAAAATATATACATTCTCTGTTTTTGAATTTTTAAATAAAACGTTTGATTAAAGCAAACCATAGTTCACTAATTTTCGTTGTCCGCATGACCAATTAATATATTTCAATTAATTAAGGTTTTTAGTTGAGATAAAAAAAGCCAGTGTCACGAGCGGGATTCGAACCCACGACCTTCGGCTTGATACGCCGCTACTCTACCGCTTGAGCTATCGTGACATCAATCCTCTCGGGCACTAACTTCCCATCTCAACCCCACCTTTTGAATATTCCCTCCTTTTTAACATTTTTCAAAAAGTCTGAAGTTCTGAAAATTCAAAAGGTGGGGTTGAGATGGGAAGTTAGTGCCCGAGAGGATAGCTCAAGTAGTAGAGTAGCGGCGTATCAAGCCGAAGGTCGTGGGTTCGAATCCCGCTTGTGACACTGACTTTTTTGTCTCAACTTAAAACCTTAATTAACAAAATATACAATTTTCCTTTCCATTAAAGCCAAATTGAAAGACATACTTCGGGGAATTTTTATCTATTTTCTAAAATTAAAAATCACGTCTTTCTTTATGAAATCATTTAAAGAGAAGCTACATTGAAAGACCAGTTGTTTGCCGCGAGTCCTGCAGACCTACAAACACGCCCAGTTTAAGAATTCATCTTCTGTGTCCACTGAGTAATGCTCGTTTTTCCCGGTTGGGACCCCTTCGAGTTTTTAAATAAACGAAACAATGCCCCGGCCTGGGTTTCGGTTAGTAATAATAGAGAAGGAGCCTGTGGTGAGTTAGAAGGCCCGGGCATTCTCATGAAACGATAATTCGCATGTGTCATATAACATTAACAAGGGGAATGAAAGGTGAATTTGCGACTGGATTCCTCAAAACGGGGCTCCAACTCACTGGTCTAGTCAGTAGTGTGTAAATCTGCTTTTATCCTCGGAGATGTGAACACCGATGTTGAAGTTTCACCAGTTTCTTCCACTTGACTGGTGAACAGTCCAACTTGACTTTTCTCTTATGTATTCATTAATTAACCGTATAATTAACCGTAAATTCTCTCGTTTTCAGTATATCTAAAATAATTACATGCTTACATTCCGGAAGAGATAACTAATAAAATATAATACGCTTTTAAAGTATTTTGTCTGATTAAACTTCAATCCGTCCCCAGCGACTACACGAGTATGTTCTGTCTTCCAGAATCATGATTCGTTTAATCCATATTTTATCCGATCTAGCCATTTAATTTCTTGTACATTTTGTGTTACTCGGCTGGTTGATTTTAAAAAGAAAACATATTACAAAACTGTAAACGGCAGGCTTGTCATATTCGATACATTTTACATGGAGGAGGAAATGTCCTGGAAAGAATGTTTAAGGCGGGCCCTACACGATCAATTATATTGCACAATGTTACGAACTGCGCAATATTTTCCACCGTTCATTATTGAAATTTGCGCAATGAATGAACAAAAGTTTTATTTTTATTGCACAATATTTTTTCAACGTACTGGGTTAAAATTGCGCAATATTTTTAGTCTAGGTCTAGCGTTCGAAGGACGAGGACATCTCGCGCGTTTGTACAGACAAAATGGCAGTAAAACCGACAAAGAAAGGGAATTAATCTTCCATTGCATTTACATACTGATTTTTTTACCTTTTCCTAAACCACTCTTTCGATCAGCGGCATTTTCGATGTATAAATTTAAGCACAAATACGATACCTGCATCCAAATCTTGGCCTGACAAAACTAGGTCTTGTTCAAGCGAAAACATTGACGTCAATATTATTGATAAATTTGGATCAAGTTGTCATTCAATACTATTGCACAGTACTTTTATTGTGCAATATTATTGTAGGTCTACGGCCCGCCTAAGAGGAAAGAACTAGTTGCGCACCATAACCCACTCCCTTAACGACTCCTCTGTAAAATAGTAATACCCAAGAGGGTAAAGCAAGCCACAAACCCCCGGGAAAACAGAAAATCACCCGGTCTGGATGGAATCTCCAAATCTAGTGCTAAGAAACTTACCTAACAAAGGTGTAGTACTACTTGTTCAATGTGATGCTTTTCCTCGGGTACTACCCGACCTATTGGAAAACCACGACGTTTATTGGGCACATTTATCAAACAGAGGTTTTCCAATTTATAAACTCTATTGATTTTAAACTCATAAAATAATTATACTTGGTTTAATAATTAATTCAAAACCTGTTACTATTGTATGAACAAACAAGAAAAAAATTAAGATTATTATTATTTGGAGATCGTGAGATGCTGTCTTGTGACGTAGTTTAGAAAAAACATTTTCTTTATCGTGCCAACGTTTCGATCTTTATTGAGATCATCTTCAGGGCTCAAAGTGTTTATTTTCTGTGTAGATGTGTCGTAATTGTGTGTCGTGTGAGTCTTGATGTTGAGTTGATTTTCAACACATCACACAATGACGACGCATCTACACAGAAAACAAACACTTTGAGGTCTGAAGATGATCTCAATAAAGATCGAAACATTGGCACGATAAAGAAAATGTTTTTCTAAACCTACGTCACATCAGACCGCATCTCACGATCTTCAAATTAATTAACGGTCACTAAACACCACACATTTATCTTAACCAGATCTGGTAGAAAAATAACATCCCTTCTGCCAGGGTGTACTGGCAGAAGGACAACTTTCCAAAAACCTAACCTAACCTTAGCACAAACCTAACCCTAACACCTTAACCATACCTAATTGGGTTAAGCCAATCTCTATGCACGTTTTAAAGCGAAAATGGTCACCCGATAAAATCCAGCCCAAGAACATATGTTAATTAAACAATAAGTACATCAAATTTCATTAAATTTAGCCAACGAGGTTTCAGTGATAATGGTAGCAAAAATTGGCCAATTTCTTAGAAAATGAAGCCGTTGTCGATTTAATCCTTAATAATTTTGTTATGGTAAGTGGGATCCTTTTTAAACATTTTTTCCTTATGAAATTATATTTAATACCAGGAAAAATGGACGCAATAAAACGTTTCGTATATTAATAATATGAATAATCTCCACGTTATGAAATTTTATTGACAAACCCAGTCACCGTTAATAAATAAAGATTTATATGAACCAACATCCTTGAATTTAATTTCTGCTCATGATTGAAAATCAAAATCGTCTCATATAACGAGAATCATCGCGATTCTGAAAGAAATAGTTGTGTTTTTAACATTACCCTACAATTCTAAACTGTAATAATATGCTTGACAATTTTTGTCTAAAGTTTTAATAGAATTTCAACTATTGCGATGGAAAATTGGATTTCAATTCCGTTGCTAAGTTTCCCGTAGATACTTGATTTTCAATGAAACTAATCCACCTTTCGACTAATTGGAGGAGTGTTTGCGGTTTTAATTTAAATTTACGAGCGTAATACCTTGGGTAGAACAAGGCACTCCGTCAACAAACTAAGCTGGTAGTTTATGAAATAGTTCGTTAACAAAAAAAAAAAAAAATGTTTAGGTACATCAGTTGCAATTTGTACAGTTTAAGCGAGAAAAAAAGAAGTTCCTGATATTTACATTCTGATGTTTAAACCAGATTAAATTGTAAAGTCCTTTAGCGTTAAAGCTCAGAAAGCAGTCGCATAAATTGTCCCCCTTTAGACCCGTTCTTCTTTGTATTCGGAGATTTGTCGCTAATGACGGCTTTGAGTTCTTCTTCTATTTCATTTGAAATGGAAAGGATCTTGATAGTGCTGATTAAGAGAAGAAAGCTTTGGACCTGGGCCAAGTGGCCGTTCCTTAGAAACCCTTTCCCAGTTGATTAATTATTAACTTGCTCCTTTTGGCTTTTAACGCCCTAATGCGACCTATTGTCAATTCATTGCCTGCGAGAAAAGGGCCAGAGGATCAACGTAAAAGGACGCACTTTTAACATTGATGAGATCCACGATGAACACAATTGCGTAGATGATATTAATTGTTGTACCATCATACACAATGTATCTGGGTAAGGCGATGGAAAAATACATAAAGCGGAAATTTCAGGTTTTCATGCACTAAATTAAACCCTGTAAAAAGAAGATGGAAAAACCCCATTCAATTTCATAAATGGAAGTATGCACCCCGCTTGTTAATTATATTAAAAGAGAATTAAAAAAAAAAAGAAATTTGCGCTCTTTTAATTAACGTTACGGAAGGTATGAAAGTTTGCTTTTGATCCGGAAGGTGAAGTAACTTCATTTGCATGTCTAGGAAGGACAATTCAAGTTATATTTGTTATGTTTGTTCAAATAACAGGCAGGGGCAAGTTAGCCGGACCGTGGGGAACATTCAAGAATATCTTGCTTTTGAACATAAATCACCGTTTCCACTTGCTTACAGAAATTAATCTTTTGTCCCTCGGAACAGATTTTCTCTAATATGTGTGATTTTGAAGAAAGATTTTGTTAGAATTAGTATTTTTCCCGCTGAAAATAATGGTGCAATCGGATTTTAAATTGGTACAAAAATCACAATTTTAGGGCAAAAAGTTTCAAAAAGAACCAGTAATTTGGTTTGCTAATCTCATTCATGTTCGAATTGCCGGTCTTGATACTTTTTAAAAGGATAGTTCCTACTCACAGTAAGTTGTTTTGCAACGATCCGGATTTCGAGCAGTTTAGCTCATCATCAGGTTGAAGGACTTCCACAACCACGTCTCTCGACATGAATTGCCAAAGTGAACCGCTGATACCTCCGCCAACGCGACGTTCCAATTATCAGCTGATTTTTTTAATGACGNTGTTATTATTTTTATAGTAATTTATAGTAATATTAAGTATTTATTATTCTAATATTTATTTGTGTTATAATTTCCGCGCTTCGCGCGTTCAAATTGAGCGTCATTGAAAAAATTAGCTGATAATTGGAACGTCGCGTTGGCGGAGGTATCAGCGGTTCACTTTGGCAATTCATGTCGATAGAGGTGGTTATGGAAGTCCTTCAACCTGATGATGAGCTAAAAGGCTCGAAATCCGGATCGTTGCAAAACAACTTACTGTGAGTAGGAACTATCCTTTTAAAAAGTATTGAACACCACACTCACTCCATCATTTATCATTTCTATTGCCGGTCTTGCGTAAACATGCAAAGATTTGCTCTTTTTATCCACTCTTCACCGGTGCTCAGTGCGATTGAGTCACTAGAGATGGATTGAAAAACATTGTCTATCCTTCGCCGCAGTTATTCAACCGAAGTAGCTTGGTTATAATTGTAGACACTGTTTTTTAAATGGCCTCACAGAAAATAGTCAAGTGGAGTTAAATCGGGTGACCGAGGAGGCCAACAGATCGGGCCACGAGGTCATATCCACTTATCCCGGAAATAACGATTCAAATAACGTCTCATCTGCAAATAACTGTATGCGGTGCATCCATCAAGCAGGAAAATCATTCTTCGCCGTTGTTGCAGAGGAACATCATCTAATAGATTTGGCAAATAATTGAGGAACTGAGCATCATTTAAATTATTTTCGTAGAAATAAGGCCGAATTAGTTTATTCCCGAGAAGCCCACCAAACACTGTTGATACTGAGAACAACCTGATGATGACAAGAGCACGAAATTCGCGGATTTTCCTCTGCCCCCGTTCGAAAATTTCAACAGTTTAGTATGCCATTAAAAGTAAAGTCGGATTCAACTTCCTAGGATGTAGGGGAAGAACGTTTTCTTCAGCCTCCCTAACTGCACCGTTGTTTCCAGCGTAAAAATCCTTCAAAATGATTTGTCAGGATGTATAGGGTCGTATTTGATATTTTGAAGTTGAAGTTGCACTAGGAATGTCAGTAGCGCAGATGGTCGTCGAAATTGTCATTCAAAAAATTAATTTACATCGATCTCCGCGGAAGTATTGAACATTTTCTGATTACTTTGCTTACAGAATGTTTATTAATATATGCAAAAAATCATGTGTATTCCGGTTGAAGTCCTGTCAAAAGCGTTAGTGCTGTGATCATGTGCAAAAGCGGTTTGTGATCACATTTGTAAAAAGTACGAGTAAGTACTTTATAGGTATAAATAAAATAATTAAAAAAAATCAAAAATAAATAAAACGGACCAACATTCTAGGTGGATGGTGAGGAAGGATGTGAGTGGAAAGGTCACGGATGAGGGAGTTGGAATGAATTCGGCGTACAATCTGAAGTATCGAAATTTTGCTATGTTAGTAACGTAAGAAATTTTGATTACTAACAGAAATCGGTGATCGTGCAGATGATTTCTGACAGGAAGGATTGTACCTATCGTAATATGTAATAATCAACAATCGTAATATGTTGGAATATGGTATTTGATATTTTGAAGTTGAAGTTGCGTTAGGAATGTCAGTCACGCAGATAGTCGTCGAAATTGTCATTCAAAAAATTAATTTACATCGATCTCCGCGGAAGTATTGAACATTTTCTGACCTACTTTGCTTATAGAATGTTTATTAATATATGCAAGGGTACAAATAAAATAATTAAACAATAAATTAAAAATGAAAAAATAAATAAAACGGACCAACAGTTCGGCATGACACAGGCGTTGTACGGGTTTAGCCTATTTTAACTCCTTATTTAAACTCATGAATATCTAGTAATTATTGAATGAACACTTCTTTCATTTAAAGTTACTTAATTTTCTGGTCCTAATCATTTAAAAATTTCCTTTAAACCCTCACTTAAAAGGAATGTCAATTTATATTAATTGCCCTTTTTTAGATTATTAGCAGAAAATAAGGCCAAGTCAGGTGCGCATGAGCCGTGAAACTCCGTAAACTGAGTTAATGACATGGAGAATAAAATTTAAGTCAGGGGAAAGAAGTACTTTTAATTTAGCTAATATTCTTTAATTGGTGGAGGGATTATCAATACCCTTCAATTTCAATTACAATTTTTTTGTAACCAAGGAGGATTAGTTTTTTAATTTTCTTTCTTTTCCCTTGATCTTAACTTTTCCATCTCTACTCCTAATTCCACCTCTGCTGGTAGGAAACCGCCGGAGGGGTGGTGAGAAACACTGGTAGCAGTGCGTTTAATAAAGCTTTTTACAAAATCCAATTTACTCACAATTAAATGATCGTAAATCGTTTTTAAGATATCGTGAGATGCGGTCTGGTGTGATGTAGGTTTAGAAAAACTCTTTATCACGCCAACGTTTCTATCTTTATTGAGATCATCTTCAGGTCAAAGTGTGTGTTTTCTGTGAAGATGTGTCACTGTTGTCTGTCGTGTTGAGCGTGTTAGTGACGAGCTCTTTCAACAAGTCACACAACAGTGACTCATCTTCAAAGAAAACACAACAATCTACATCACACCAGACCCTATCCCTCACGATCTCTCAGTAATCATTAACTATTCACTAAATTCTACACACGTTATTTAGAGATTTAAACAATATTATTTTTGATGTGTGGTGTTTAGTTAACCGTTAGTTAATGATTATTTGGCGATCGTGAGATGCATACCAGACCGCATCATCTCACGATCTCCAAATAATCATTATTTTTGATGTATTAATTTCAGTTTTGGTCAAGATAAAAACAAAACGTAATCTCTAATTTTTTATGATTTAAAAAGATAAATCAACAAAATGCCGCTTTTTTGAATATTTTAATAAACATTCTGTAAGCAAAGTAGGTCAGAAAATGTTCAAAACTTGCATTAGATCTCATTGTCGTATCTCTATCGTTATAAAAGCCTTTGATACCGGCTTTCACGGAAATCGGTGTAAATTAATTTTTTGACCAACAATTTCGACGACCTTCTGCATAACTGCCAGTCCTAGTGCAAGCTTTAACATAATTTTTCTCAATAACTAGAAAACCGATTTGCATGATAAATAATTCATTTTGAAGAAATTGTCAAGTGCATTTTATAACTGTATCAAACATTGAGATCGGACTATTATTTCTATTTAAAAAACGAGGTTAATTTTTGAGAAAATATTTTCTTATTTTATGTAATTTCCTTAATGTCGTAAGAAAGCTACGTTTCTCTTCTTTCAAATTGTATGTTTGATGTTAAAATCCTTTTAGCCTTTTTTGAATTATAGACGTTTCAATCAGATATTCCGAGAACGACCTCTTAAAAATCGGAAAAATTTTAAGATTCAAAAATTCGATAAATTTAAATTCAAACAAAAATTTATATTTAAGGGTCTCTCGAAGAGTCAAACGAAATATCATATTAGTTTCACGAAATTTTTTTTGACCTAGTGTACATGAAAAATATTTAGTTTTTAAAATTTTATTTGTTATTGATAAACTTTGCTAGCTTTTACTAGTATATTTTATTGCAATCTACATAAAAAAATCTGTAAAATGATATATTCATATTAGTTGATTTGAGTAAGTAGTACGGGGAAATAAAAATATTAAAAACAGAAAATTTCAACTTTCAATTTCTGGCGAAATCAAGCCCTACTCACAAGAAATGTCGGATACTTGTACGATATTTTGGAGTGTAGAATCACCAAAAACAAGTTTGGTTCAAATCTGTGATACCAACCTGGTTGATACCTTGTTAGTTAAAAATATAAAAAGGCAATTAATATAAATTCACATACGTTTTAAGTGAGGGTTTAAAGAAAATTTTTTAAATGATTTATAACCAGAAAATTAAGTAACTTTAAATGAAAGAAGTGTTCATTCAATAATTACTAGATATTCATGAGTTTAAATAAGGAGTTAAAATAGGCTAAACCCGTACAACGCCTGTGTCATGCCGAACTGTTGGTCCGTTTTATTTATTTTTTCATTTTTAATTTATTGTTTAATTATTTTATTTGTACCCTTGCATATATTAATAAACATTCTATAAGCAAAGTAGGTCAGAAAATGTTCAATACTTCCGCGGAGATCGATGTAAATTAATTTTTTGAATGACAATTTCGACGACTATCTGCGTGACTGACATTCCTAACGCAACTTCAACTTCAAAATATCAAATACCATATTCCAACATATTACGATTGTTGATTATTACATATTACGATAGGTACAATCCTTCCTGTCAGAAATCATCTGCACGATCACCGATTTCTGTTAGTAATCAAAATTTCTTACGTTACTAACATAGCAAAATTTCGATACTTCAGATTGTACGCCGAATTCATTCCAACTCCCTCATCCGTGACCTTTCCACTCACATCCTTCCTCACCATCCACCTAGAATGTTGGTCCGTTTTATTTATTTTTGATTTTTTTAAAATTATTTTATTTGTACCTATAATGTACTTACTAGTACTTCTACAAATGTGATCACAAACCGCTTTTGCACACGATCACAGCACTAACGCTATTGCCAGGACTACAGCCGGAAGACACATGCTTTTTTGCATATATTAATAAACATTCTATAAGCAAATTAGGTCCGAAAATGGTCTATACTTCCGCGGAGATCGATGTAAATTAATTTTTTGAATGACAATTTCGACGACTATCTGCGTGACTGACATTCCTAATGCAACTTCAACTTCAAAATATCAAATACCATATTCCAACATATTACGATTGTTGATTATTACATATTACGATAGGTACAATCCTTCCTTTCAGAAATCATCTGCACGATCACCGATTTCTGTTGGTAATCCAGATTTCTTATGTTACTAACATACCAAAAGTTCGATACTTCAGATTGCACGCCGAATTCATTCCAACTCCCTCATCCGTGACCTTTCCACTCATATCCTTCCTCACCATCCACCTAGTTTGTTGAGGTGACGCTACGTTCGCGACCAACATCTCACATAAAGCCATCGGTTTCATGTCCTGCTGTAGGTCATCGATAGTTGGCTTAAATGCATGTTCAACACTTTTTACGTTTATTTTATGTTACTTATCTCCAAATTGCAAACATTGATGGAGTTGTTGATTAACAATTAAAAAAATATGTTCCTGGAATAAAAGTTGGTCTGACATGTTTTTTACTGTAATTTATGGCTAGAATGACACAGCAAAGTCACCCGGTTAACTTGAAATATGTAATGCTCAACCACGGATGGAAATGGAGAAAAAGATAATTTTTTCTTTTTTGTTTATTTATCGCGGGAAGAATAAGGCGGATGCGTCATGATACATTCATATGTAACGCCTAATTGAAGTTGAAGTAACGTTTGACGTCCACGCGGTCGGAAAATTACCTGAATAATTTCTGACGGGTGGAATACTTCAGGCAACACGGGCTGAAATCCCTTTTAAAGTATCACGGCGTCGCCTTTGTCCGGGTGTTTCCCTCTCCGATTCTGTTTTTATGTTTGTGATTTTTAATTTGGCAAAAAAAAATCTTCACGGTCCGTTTAAGCTCTTTCACCAGACAATCCGGATGTCTAAATTTTTTTTATATATAACAGAACGTTCCCAGCAGCGGACGGAAAAATTATGAAGGGAGCCAGCTAGACATGAATAACGCATCTCGTCTTTCTACGGAACAGCAATCACAATGATTCTTTTTTTATGAATTAATATGTTATATTTAACATTCTGATGGTAGGTTTTCTTTTCTTTGATAAAATCATATCATCTACATCATAATCTTTCACATATTTTTAAACAAATTATAAATTGAAATGTTTTCCGTATGAAATGTTTGCTATTAGTATATGCTGAAAGTAGCATCTGTTAAATAAACATTTATCATTTCAGATCAAGTTCCAAGTTGGGAGCTCCTCCTATAATAGAGAATGCCGTGAGTAAATAGATGCTGGTGGTTGCCACTCGGTATGTACTTGGATTTCCCCTATAGTTACACGTTCCCTGTCTCATCGGTCTCCGTTTTATATTGGGATGCAAATAAGGCGGCTCCAGACATGCCGTATGCCGGTATGCGCCGAAGGCCGATTGCCGCCGAATAGTTTCTAAGTCTCGAGACGCTCGTCTTGGCATTCGCCAAATATCATGCATACGTATACATCCGGGGTTTGTACAACCAACCAGTTTCTGCGGAAACAGCAAACACGTATTTTCCAACAGCAGCGGGAGTTCTTTACTTAGTGAAACTGTCATTGCTGCAGCTGCGGTTACTATTTTGTGCAGTGGCTACCAACTAATTGAAAAAAATCACTAATTTCGTGATCCGCTTGACCAATTAATACAACAGAGTTAATTAAGGTTTTTAGTTGAGATAAAAATGGCCAAAAGGAGGGAAAATTCAAAAGGTGGATTTGAGATGGGAAGTTAGTGTCCGAGTGGATCGAGGTCACGATAGCTCAAGTGGTAAAGCAGCGGCGTATCAAGCCGAAGATCGTTGGTTCGAATCCCACTCCTGATACTAAATTTTTTATCTCAACTAAAAACTTTAATTAATTGTAATGTATTAATTGGAGAAGAACTGAAGATCTTTTTGTTCAAGTTGTTCAACAAGCAGGTCGATACATCATCTCATCTTTAATTTTATAATATACTTATATTTCTTTTTCCTTAATAAACGATAGCTAAGTAGTATAAATGTACTAATTTACACGGTAACAACACTTTGTTTTATTAGGAATGGATTGGCCCAATGCAACAGTTTTTGAGTTACCCGATATTTAACATAACAGAACCAATAATTTGGAGAGCTTCTCTTACAAATCATAAATTGTTTTATTCCAGAATTTTATAGCATACATACACATATACATTTATATTATACGTTATAAAGAAAGCCATAATTAAAACATAAAAATAATATTAAATATGTTTTTTCAATTACAATTAATTAAGGTTTTTAGTCGAGATAAAAAAGTCAATGGCACGAGCGGGATTCGAACCCACGATCTTCGGCTTGATACGCCGCTGCTCTACCACTTGAGCTATCCTACCTAAGCTATACCTCGATCCACTCGGACACTAACTTCCCATCTCAACCCCACCTTTTGAATTTTCCCTCCTTTTTACCATTTTTCAAATGTCGTGTAATCGGATTGGATTCTCGACGACAAATGAAATGGCCACGGAGAGCTTTGGAGAATATACTTCATTTAGCGGAATCCCGCTCGTGCCATTGACTTTTTTATCTCAACAAAAAACCTTAAGTAATTGTAATATATTAATTGGTCAAGCGGACCACGAAATTAGTGAATACAATGAACCGTGTGGAGTAATTAAAAACAATAAAACAATATAATATAAAAATTTAAAAATTATTTAAAACCACAAACGTGGTCCTATAGGTTACCTCGGTTACACATAACTATAAGTACACGTCTCTTTTTCTTAAAATAAATAATAAAATTACTTTTTTTCCTCTCAGGTACATTAGAATATCACAATTAAGATTAGTTTAGATATTTTACTTTTTTTTTCTTTAAACACTCATCTAGTTAAAGTAACGTAAATAATTGTTTTTTGTAATTATGTTGTTTTAAATGATATAACATGTTTCTAACTGCGATATTTTGTTAAAATAAATAGGCCCTGATGATGACGATATAATCGTCGAAATCTCGGCAAAGACTTAAAGAGTTGTCGTTTCTGTTGTGACCTCACTGAAGATACTTTTGTAATTTATAAAATTATTATAAAAAGTATAAGTATATTATAAAAATAAATAGAAGTATACACTGTTGCTTTTGAAAACAGTTGTCAGTTGATTTCCGAATGTGTGGATGGTCAGTGCGGTTACATCATGAATATTCGTCCCCTTTGAAGCGGACGAGAAAACCGACAAAAAGCCGAGCACGGTGAGCACCGGATATTGTTGTTCGGCGAATAGCCGAGCATCCATCCACACTAGTCGGGATTCGGCAAAAATTTGCGCGGCATTCGGCCAATACCGCCCGTCTGGAGCCGCCTTTAAGTTGTCAGTAATTCGGTCTTTTTGTTCATTTTGGTGTGCCTTTACTTCATGGATGGTCTGTCAGACGCGTTTCGGCTTTTCGCCAACTTCAGTGCCGAGCATGTCGACCAAATTACGAGTTCATTGCCCCCAAAAACCCAAAGCGGAAATCTAACAAGTCAAAGAAGAACCATTAAGACGTTTATTTCGGGAAGTTACTTAGGAATGTTATTTACATATAAACTAGTTGGAGACTTAGGATTACCATTCGTTAATCTGTCTCGCTTAATTAGTAGGAAACCAATTGTAAATTAAACGCTCATAAACTCTTCGAATGTGAAAGAACGGATCAGCGATTTGGGATGGGTCTGAAAGACGTGCCAGGCGAGTAATCACGCGGAAAACTCATAAGTTGTCCTATGAAAAGGCACATGAAACGTTTAAAGCTCCTTAACGTTAAATGTACCCTCTACTAAATTTAAGCGCCACCACGTGAGATCCAAATTTATTTGACTCCTTATTTCTGTACCACTCCAAATTTTCCATTTTATAAACGGATTTATAAATACTAACACCAAAGAATTCACTCTAATTAGAGAAAAATGCTTAAAAAAATCGGTATTTTTGGAAAAAAAGAACTCCATGTTTTAGCGGGGTATAACAATAAAATCTGCATAATTAACATTTTTCAATTAAAATAAAAGGAAGACCATGAACATAGACCTATCTTTCATTAGTTAAATTATTTCTATGTCTTATTGATCTTCTTGACAAATCTGTACCTTTTCAATTTTTTTATGATGATCAATTAGATGAACTATAGCTGGTTGTCATTCGACAAAAAAATATGTTAATGAATAAAATCCAGATAGTCTTTTTCAATCCTAATTTTACTAAACGGTGAATACGCCATAATGATTGCATTTTTTAAAACAAAATGAAATAAAATATCATTCATTCCTATATAAATTATGGTATAAAGGTCAACCCTTTAACCCTACGTTATAATGATTGCATTTTGTAAAATAAAATGAAATATAATATCATTCATTCCTACATAAGTTATGGTTTGAAGGTCAACCCTTTATCCCTACGCTATAATGATTGCATTTTTTAAAATAAAATGAAATAAAATATCATTCATTCCTATATAAATTATGGTATAAAGGTCAACCCTTTATCCCTACGCCATAATGATTGTATTTTTTAAAATAAAATGAAATAAAATATCATTCATTCCTACATAAATTATGGAACTGTTAATTATATTTTTCATTTATTTCTTGAATAATAAATGATCTCATTTTAGTACTTTTGGCGCGATAAAGTAATGCCTAATTTACTTTGGACAGTTGGGGAAAAATTCACAATGTACATATTTTAGTTCAGATAAATTTTTTTCAGCCACTAGTATTATTAAGGCAAACCAAGGCGAGTATAACAAAGGGCATAACGTTGCACAGAGATATTACATTACCACATGCTGAATTGTCAACCTAACTCGTTTATGCTCATTGAACGTACCTCATATTAAATTGTAAATTGTTTCCGAGGGAGTTTTCCTTGTAAAGCACACTTTTAACAGAACATTTGTAAAATTTACTATTGATCAGATTGTGTGCCATGGGTCTAGTTTACGCTAATGAATGGAAGCGGAGAATGTAGCTATTGAATACTGTGCCAGGAAGATCAGAAGGGCGGGTATTGCCAATAAAAGAATAGCCATCTGGTTGGACACCCAGGCGATGGTACATCATCAAAAGTTTGGGATTGCATTAATGCCCTGTCAGAAATTTGGGAAAACAACAAAATCAACCCTGTTTGGGTATCAGGCATACAGTGCAGAGGGACAACGAGAAGGCCAATAAATTGGACAAGGAAAGTGTGATCAGGACACTTATCGGTCCTGAACCCTCTTGCGGCTTACCGAATTGCTAAAAATGTCGATCCAGTAGAACAACAGATTTATTAACTCCTCAATTTTATGTCAGTCGTCAGAAACAGTTAATTAAAGATTAATCGCTGAAATTTACGGTAAAACTATTAAACCTAGGACATGTTAGGAATAGGCTGGAGTATGGAAGGATTTCAGACTGGACACTGCAGACTGTGGAGGCATTACACTCCGAGCAGCAGAAACAAGCCTATGCAGATATTGCTTAAAAGAAGAAGAAAGCGCAGAACATGCAAATACCTATGAATCCTACACCTGGGAGAGGAAAAGCTAAGGAAGGATAAACAGGAGCCATATACAATAATGGAGATTGCTCAATTGATCGAGGTTCGTAGGTCGAAAAAAGGTAACACCTTTTTAACCTTTACCTTTTAAGGCTCATCTGCCCTGAATTACGGTATGCTGCTCGCATCAATATTGTCATGGACTTCATGAGATTGATCCATCAGAGAATAAACAACATAGCAAAGCGTTAAGCAGAACCCGTTGCAAAACCTAGACAGAGGAAAACTCTACGGGCACATTTCAGCGTTTCTAGGTATTGATTTGTAAAAAGCATACAAAGGAGTCTTTCCCAACGCGCTACCAATTAATACAAGATCTGGGCATAACAAGGATAGAGCGTACTTCAGGAATTTTAAATCATAAGAGCATCATGAGGATAGATCGTGTCTAAGATGTTCTGCAACGAGAGTCTAGAGTAACTAGAATAACAGTAGGTCTTTTGACTGTACTCTGCATACTGAAGGCATATGTCATATGATTTGGAGACGCAGAAACAAGCCTGTGCAGATATTGCCAGGAAGAAGAAGACATAGCATAACATGTCCTCTGTTGGTGCACTGGCTAGAGTAGGGATCTGGGAGAGGAAAAGCCCGGGCCTAAAGGATACACACGGGGGCCCTAAACGAAGCTCTGGGTCTGCTAAAAAGTCTTAAGGTTAATGAAGAGCTTTAGACAATATGGAGATTGCACAATACAGCAATATATGGTGCGCATTATCGTAAAGAGGTTGACTTGAGACCTAAACCTAGTAAACGTAACCTAACCTATCTCAGCATACGCTAACATTGTACGTGTTGTGTTTGTGATCAATGATAATTATGGTCATTTTATTATTCAGACTAATTTTTTTCTTAGAAACATTTCAGAATCTATGGTAATATTAACATTATTGAGAGATTTCTCCTTGATGTCTGCGTGTTGAAAATCTGGCAGTTAGGGCGGTCATCTTGGGATGTCAAACGCATTGTCGTTCAGTTGGGTGGGTCGTGGTTACGATTGATGATGGCGGAATGCTGAAAAGCGTCAAAAAGATAAAAAAATCTGGACTAGGCTGACCAAGACTTTGAAAAGGATCAGCAGTTTCACTTAATCACTTTACTGGGTCGTCAATCATCGCAGGTTTACGTTTCACTCAAACGCGTGTTGGCTTCACGCCGTCTGCAGTGACGAACTGGAGACATTTATTCCATATGACAAATGCTGAATTTTTTAGAAAAGTCAGATACCTTGTAAAGAATATTTCATTTCTCGTTTTTCTTTAAAGGCAAGGAAAGTTTTTTATCTTTAAATCTTTAAAATCCGTTGTTTTTGTCTGCTCGAGAGAAAGAAATTCGATTAAAAGGATTAATCGAACCGTTTAATTATTTCTTTTTCGTCCCGGTAATTTATTTTAATTGATTTTCCCAACTTGATTCATGCTACTTTATGCTACGCATAAATAAACAATAGTAATTGGAAGGGTTTATGAAAAACATTTGCTTCAAAGTGGTTTAAGCTTTAAAACTGGGAACGGAAAAAGGTGAATGGTATAATTGAAGGGGAAACCTTGGACTGTTATTGAATCACCGAGAAAATGGGTTCGTTTGTAATTGGAAAATTCGAGTTGCGATATTAATGGAAACGAGAGACGATTTTTCCACTCTCCCAAGGGTCTAATTGCCCTTTTGAGTCATTACACGGAACGAAATCAATAGATTATTTTAAAAAAAGTTCAATAATTTATACAATTGATAAATGGGGTAAATGGATAATATAAAGGGAATATGTATTGGTTATTTACGTTTTCTGAAAAAAATTCAAAACTTAAACTTTTTTTAGGAAAATAGGAGAATAAAAGAGGGGTCTAAGAGGTGACGTATCTGTAGTTTGGTCCAGATACCATTTTGTCAGGTCTTCATGCTCGGTTTGACGATTAAACTACAACTTCATCATCTTGCAGACTTCAGGAATAAATTTCACAATTTGGGAGGATTGGGAAACGAAATTACTTCGCCAAAGTGGTTGGTCGAAAGATTCATCACCCCTCAAACCGCAATCATCAATCATTACGATGTTTTTAGTGCAGGACTTCCACGGCGCAAGTGGTTAGTTTTCCGATGTGCCCAAGACGATATCCGTAATTGGGCACACTATCGTGGCCAGATGTATTCTACCCAACAGAGGTAAACTTTTAGCGCGCTCGATACTGGAAGTAACGTTCCTTGCCGGATCATTATCTCCCGCAACAGAACCGCAAGGACATCCAGAGATCTCTCTAAAACCGGACTAGGTCGAGTCCTTCCTGAGGGTTAGAGTAGGCGACGAGTCGGACAACACTGCGAAAAACCTCAAAAAATGCAATGTGAGCATAACACGCAACACGAAGAAGGTCGGACCTATTTTCTCTTGATTTCTACAATTTCTCGGACAATGAAGTGGAGGTTACGAGGTGATGTATCTATCGGTTTATCCCAGTTTGCTCAGTTGGCTTAGTCGTCGTTACTTGTGGCTTCGTATGAAAGAGGGTGAATGGTCTGACAGATGAAAATCGCGAAATTAGGCAGACTAGGATGATCGGAGACGACACATGACCTTTCCGAGGCTGTAGCTGGCCTCCAAGACGATATCGTTAGATAGCCAGAAGCCGAAACTCGTCTGACCAAAATGATCGGAAATGACCAAAACAGTTCCATCACCCCACAGACCCCCAAGAGGTAATCTTACAATTTAACAAAGGATCATAAATGGGTTGCCGATCATTAATAATAATTTGGATTTTGTTTTATGTGTCAAACTTTGGGTAAGGTTCAATCCTTTTCAAAACAGATAGTTCCTACTCACATTAAGTTGTTTCGCAACAATCCGGATTTCGAGCCCTTTAGCTCATCNTTATTCACCAATATATGGCAAACAACGGAAACCTAATGATTCATTTATGGTGGGGTGGCTGAGTCCTATTGTTGATTCTTTTAAAGTTAATTTTTTTATTATTTTATTTATTCTTTTAACTAGTAACCTATCAATTACTAGTTAAAAGACTAAAAAATTAACTTTAAAAGAATATAATTAAACTAATTATTCTAATTGTTATTATTTTTTATAATAATTTAATAATATTAAGGTATTATTCTAATTATTTTATTTTTATTTATTTTTTTAAATTTTTTATCTTTAATCACTAATTTGCAATTAGTTTCTTACAGTATTTACTATTGCAATTGTTATTTGTGTTATAATTCCCGCTTTTCGCACGTTCAAATTGACCGCCATTAAAAACACAGCTCCTCATTGGAACGTCGCGTTGGCGGGGGTAGTCACCTGTAGTTGAGTAGTCTCCAATCATCGTGATCTGTTAGTCAGATTTTGTGCGACGACTGAAGATGGCAAACTTGTTCGTTTCCTATCACTTTGGTCTGCCTATCTTCAATCTTTCGGTCTGTCAGACTTAGTTTTTATCGTTATCTTCAAACTACATGTTCATCCCCTCGAACGATGAAAACATTTACAATAAGCCGTGAGTAGTAAAACCAAACTACTCAGGTGCATAAGTGTAAATTAGCGAGTATAAACGAAACCAGTAAAGTGGTGGATGTCGATCAGTTCAAAACATATTGGAAGGTACTTGATTTTTTATCAGGGAACAAATTAAATAAAAAAGGATTCAAATCTCCGTATAATGGGATAAAATAACGGATTGGCGGTCTTATACTTCCTTTGATCCGGTTTGCATCATGCTAAAAAAGAATCCAGCAAACTCAACCGCTTTGGTTATACTGGAAGGGCGTAAGTTCCCCTTGAGCTTATTAGAATTTTTTTTTTAAGAAGTAACGCAAAACCAATTTGGCTCTCCCAAAAGCTTGTAGACAATAATCGCCGGGGGAGATGGACTCGAGGGAAATTATAATGCGTTCAAATAAAACAACGGAAAAAATTGAAGATTTCTGTTTTTGTAAACGATGGTTCTACTCACAAATTTGTTGTTTTCAACCATCATCTTCATCATTTCTCTAAAATTGCTCATTTCCACCAGCTTGAACAGCCGAGGGCTTTGAACTTTGCTACCAATTTAACCACTCCGTTGTAATTAATTTTCGTCCTTGGCGTACTGGTAGTTAAGCCCTCCTGCGTGACAGGATTTTAATTTTTAACTTAATTTTATAATTAATTGAATACAAATATCTTGATATCCTTTGTAAGCTTTCTATCAGAAAGTTTTTAAACTTTTTCTCCTGCCGTTTGCCGAACTTTCACGGTGGATAATTCAATATCAGTTTTCGCTGTTCGATAAAAAAAATACTGAACTATTTAAAGGCCACATAGGAAATCAATAATAAAATAGCATCCATTTCCGACTTTATGATTAATTTTTTTGTAATTTATGTCCGTATGAAGGAAGAATTAATTATTTCACGATCATTAACATCAAATGATAAAAAAAGCTAATTATTAACATTGGAATTTGGTCGTTACCGATCATCCTGGCCTCTCCGCTGGGATGGTCTGTCAGATGCATTTAAATGATGGGTGTCAGCAGTTGCTAATTGGTGTGTTTATGAAGTTTTTTCAATATTACAATACATACCTAAATTTATTTATTCTACGGAAGAATGAATTTTTTTCTTATATTCTTTTCCCCCCCTTCTTCTATGGAGGACCGAAGCGGCAGAGAAGCTCTCGGACAATCTGATTCGCACAAGAAGGGTCATTCTCACACGATTAAGAATAGGCCATGCGAGATTGACACACGGGCAATTACTTTTGGCCAAACCCAGCGTATGAGTCCGGCATGAAAGAATTCCTCCCCTAATTGAAGAGTGCAATTCCTAGTCTACTTATAGAGAGCGCGTAGGTAGATATGAGATTCACTAATTTCGTGGTCCTCTTGACCAATTAATATATTACAATTAATTAAGGTTTTTAGTCGAGATAAAAAAGTCAATAGAAATGATAAATGATGGAGTGAGTGTTGTGTTCAATACTTTTTAAAAGGATAGTTCCTACTCACAGTAAGTTGTGTTGCAACGATCCGGATTTCGAGCCTTTTAGCTCATCATCAGGTTGAAGGAATTCTACAACCACGTCTCTCGACATGAATTGCCAAAGTGAAACCGCTGATACCTCCGCCAACGCGACGGTCCAATTATCAGCTGATTTTTTTAATGACNGGTCTGCCTATCTTCAATCTTTCGGTCTGTCAGACTTAGTTTTTATCGTTATCTTCAAACTACATGTTCATCCCCTCGAACGATGAAAACATTTACAATAAGCTACTTCTAAAACCTTCTTGTTAAAAATTTTTTACTAACTTTTACCGATAATTCACCAATGTATGGCAAACAACGGAAACCTAATGATTCATTTGTGGTGGGGTGACTGAGTCCTATTGTTGATTCTTTTAAAGTTAATTTTTTTATTCTTTTAAATAGTAACCTATCAATAAATATTTCTTTATACCCGTTGTTTTTTTGCTAAGGTTTTAATAGTTTTTAATTCTTTTTATCAGGTGTTAGCGGAAGTTTTAACATCCGGTCTATGAGCCAAATGAAACCAGCAGCCTTTTGGGACCATAAAAAGTACTCGATACAGTACTTGCATCGAATGACAATATTCGATACCAAAAGTACTCGGTATCGAAAGAAAATACTTGATACTTTATTCATATCGATTGGTGATGTCACGCTCCATGAGGGGCAAGCATACAAGAGCATTGGTCTAACCACTACTTTATAGAGGAGAAGTTTGTTTAAGCTACGGTTACTATGGATGCGAATTCTGACCAAATTTTGTTCTGACGAGTTCGTCCCAACAAAAAGATACTTGTTTTTCAATGAGAGGATTTACTTTGTCAGCGAAGCATGTCAGAACACGCACGATGTCGTCAGAATTGGTGCGTTCAAACTAGTTTGATTTTTTCGTGCGTTCTGACGTTCGATTTAGACAGTTTTGGTCTTTCACCATGGATATAAATAAACTAATTAGCCTTGTTTTTGAGGATAGGTGTTTGTGGGACATGTACGGCAAAAAATATCACAACAGAGATATTTCTCGGCCAAAGTGGGAGAAAGTTTCTCAAGAAAACAACACTAGCTATTGCTGCTATATTTGGTTAGTGGTCATAAATGACTATATTAATTATTTTAATGACAATTAATTAAGGCTTTTAATTGGTCAAGCGGACCACGAAAGTAGTGAATTAATGATTTCAAAAAATGAAGTACACTTCACTCAAGCTCTCCGTCGCCATTTCAATTGTCGTCGAGAATCAAAACCGATTACATGACATTTGAAAAATGTCAAAAGGAGGGAAAACTCATAAGGTGGGGTTGAGATAGGAAGTTGATTTTCGAGTGGATCGAGGTCACGATAGCTCAAGTGGTAGAGCAGCGGCGTATCTAGCCGAAGATCATGGGTTCGAATCCCGCTCGTGCCATTAACTTTTTTTCATCTCAACTAAAAGCCTTAATTAATTGTCATATATTAATTGGTCAAGCGGACCACGAAAGTAGTGAATTAATTATTTTAATGAATAACTCTTTTTATCTAAGGTTTTTGGTTGAGACGAAAATTTAGTGTCACGGGCGGGATTCGAACCCACGACCATCGGCGCAATACGCCACTGCTCATGACTCACTTGAGCTTTCATGACTTCGATCCCCTCGGACACCAACTCATCTCAACCCGAATTTCCCCTCTTTTTGCCATTTTTCATGTTTTATTTTAATTAATACGGTCAATTATGACCAACAAACATACACGGATTAATATGCATTTTTTAAGGCACTGGCAATAAGTTTGAAACTCTCCTCTCTTGTCGAAAATAAGTGGTTAACATGCTGTTTTCGCACCACCACTCAGCAATAGCTTAATCAACGGACATTCATGAAAATAAAACTCATTAAGTTGGCCCATTTTGCTGGGAGGCAAAAACTTACTATCGAAAAACGCGCACAGTGTAACCACCTTGTTCTGACGAGGATTTCGGAAGTACTCGTCAGAACAAGAATTCGCATCCATAATAACCGTAGCTTTACGGGAACAGTTTTTTTAAATTTTTTATTTATTTTTTATTGGCTTTATGATCTTGCATATTAGCCATGGTACGAATTCTTTGTGTGTTCAAATTGGGGGTTATCGGGAAAAAAGGGCCAGAGGCGACGGTGGGAATCGAACCCACGACCGCGGCGTGAGAGTCTCTCAAAACCACTCGGCTACCGCGGTCCCCCTGGGAACAGTTGAAAGTCTCTGCGGGGGGGGGGGGAAACAAGATACGAATTGTAGCTTTGCTTTTATTAACTCTGTCCCTAACATGGGCCGAGAAAGTTAGCTTACTGTCAAGTATTACCCCAAGGTACTTGATAGTAGCAGACGAAGGTATTGTCCGACCACCCCCGAAGAGGACACGCCGATACAACCCAGACCACCTGAGCTTTGTAAATATGATAGCATCCGTTTTTGTTATTAAATTAGTAATCAGTGGTCTATGGACTAATTGCCATTACAAATGAACAGTAATTAGTTGTTAATATTATTTTTCTAAAGCTTTTATTATTCTAATCTGTACTAAAATAAAGTTGTTACCAGAAATTTTATGAACCTTTTACGATAAATCGTATTGTTGGATGTTACAGATGTATCATTAAATATTCGATGATAGTTACATTAGAGTAAAATCATTAAAGTTTAATTTTCTTATAAAAAATGTAATATTACAACTGAAATAGCAATTCAATTCTGGTCGAAAGGAACTGGATTATCCAGTTGTCTGAACCGTGAGTAATTCAGCCGAGGAAAAGCTTAGCACATGTTATTTTGGTACAGGGCCGTTTGGTAAAACTTCAGTTGAATAAAAACCCAGCGGGTGGGGGACAGGAGCAGGTCATAAGTCACTCGCATTTTGGTCATCAATTCTGAAAAGAACACATCGTATTTTTCGACCCTGGAGTTACTATGTTATAAAGGATAAGGTGTAAGGGCAATTCTCAACTCCAAATCTAAAGATTGTACGTTTCGACTATAAAAACACACCAGCATTTATTTGATCGTAAAGATGACAAAGTCGGAACGGAACGGATCGGACAACACAAGAAAATAATAATTTAAAAATTCTGTAACATATTGTGGTTCTTCTTTTTTCTTTTTTGCATTTATTTATTGTTATAGTAATATTGACAATACGTATTTATAACTTCTGAAGGTAATATGATGAAGATTTAGGGCACAGCATTGCCGAAACAGTATTGAGGTAGTTTTAAAAACTTAACAGAATAGTTTTGTTATTAATTTAAATATTTGTGTAAATTAAAGCATTTATCGTTATGATTTTGGCGAGATTTCTCTTGAAAACCAAAAGCAATTGATCATACAAGACGAGTCATACCACCCCATCAATACAAAACGGCAGCACTAAAAACAGTACCATTGGCCAGGTAGAAATATGTATATACTAGAAACAATTCAACAGCTCACATCAACAATACAAACGCAAAAAATAATAAAAACTACGCACTTATCAAAATAAGCCGAAACCACACCCACACATATATAGGGCAAGAGTCTTTTCACAAATCATGCAGTATAAACTGCGCAATAAGAAAACTTCTGAGACAAAAAAACATTAGAAAAACCAATCACTAGATAAAATGGCATATTCAGGGTGTCCTTTTTAGATGGTCCGATGAATTAAAAAAATACGTATTTAATATTTTTTAGTATAGTTTCAATTTTTTACCTTTTTTGCAGAAAAATTATACTAGGTACTAGGTGAGTGACTATCACTCTCAACACAACAGACAACAGTGACGCATCTTCACAGAAGGCACACACTTTGAGACCAGAAGATGATCTCAATAATGATCGAAACGTAGGCACGATAAAGAAAATGTTTTTCTCAACCTCCATCACACCAGACCGCATCTCACTATCTCTTAATAACGATTAGCTTAATTAAAATCTGTGATAGTTCTGATAATAATTGTTAAAATATTGTTAATAAAATAAATACAATTTGTTTTTTAAAAATAGATTTTTAAGAAAAATGCAATTTTAACTGTTGACTGGTTTTTTTAATGTTGATTCGTTGGTCTGTGATAAGATGTTGATAAGAGTTCGAACGTCACATGAGAAGTTGTGATAAGAGTCTAGTTAGGTTCAAAATATTAAAACGTTTGTTCGTAGTCTGAATAAGTACCACACTGGCTCTTTTTTAAAATAAACTGTTATAAAATATTAATGACTGACGACCACTTTTTTAACCATTGTAAGTAGTGAAGAAACAATGATAACCATGTTGATCTAAAAATGTAAAAAATATTTGTTCTGTGTACAGGCGTTAACTCACCTGAGGCAGGATTAAAATAAATCCGAAACGTGTGGATAAAAACTGGTTGTGGTGTTTTTGAGATGACCTATTATCCCACCTTCAAGAAGGAAAAATCATAAGATTAACGATCATTTAATTGCAACTAAACTTGGATTTTGTAAAAAGCTTCATTGCTGTGAATTAAGCGCACTGCTACCAGTATTTCCGGTTTGCTGCCAGCGGAGTTGAGAGGTACGAGTTAAGTTTAAGGGAAAAAGAAAGAAAATAAAAAATAATCCACTGTTTCAAATAAATTATAATTGAAATTTAAATATTATAATCCCTCCTCCAATTAAAGAATATTAGCTAAATTAAAAGTAGTTCTTTCCCCTGCCTTAAATATTATTCTCCAAATCTCATTAACTCAGTTTACGGAGTTTCATGGCTCAAGGGCCCCGGATTTCGGCCTTCCTGGATCCTTCCGGTCCAGACGATATTCAGACATAAAGGCCATTAATTTTCCGCTAACATTATAAAAAGCAATTAATATAAATTCACATACATTTTAGGTGAGGTTTTCAAGATAATTTTTTAAATGATTTAGAACAGAAAATTAAGTGACATTAAATGGAAAAATTCAAGATTTATTCAATAATTATGAGATATGTATGAATTTTACACAAGGAGTAGCAAAGATAGAGTAACAGTCGAGCACCTTTTCAATTGTAAAAGGCTCGACGTTTATAGGAAATATTTTGGAATATCATCGGACCTGTGCGTAGTCTTGGGGCACGTCACAAATCGCTGTACCGGTACCTCAGGGCTATAGGGATCTTCAAATGTATTTAGTTTATGTGTGTTTGTGCTGTGCTTGTGTTGTGTCTGAAGTGTCATAGTCACCAAAGTCACCGAACTCGTGGGGGGGAAGACTCTAACAAGTTCCGGAGTGGGTGTAGGAACAACCCTTGAGTAGTAACAGGCACCTGCGGGAGCCTGCGAGAGCTCGACTGGGCTTCCGAACCCACGAAGGACTATTGCGAAGAAAGGGAGCCTATGACGGCGGGTAGTTCGGCGGGTGCCCCGCGCCCAGTTGGCTATCTGACCGCTCTAGGTCTCAAGAGAGGCAGCGGAAGGCGTAGCCCACGTTATCTGGGCTCGACTGTTCGACTGTTCCCATTTCTGACGCTGGGGGAGCCTGACCACCTCCCCATTGCCTCCATGTGCGATTCAGGGGTTCGAATCGCTGAGGAAGAGTCTCTCAAGCCCAGGTGTGAGCGACATTCGGCCTTCGGGGAGTAGCAGGGAACCTGAACGGAAACTGCGAAAGCCTGAGGAACCGGTCGCCCACCACGAGCACACTGATTGTGAAGAGTGAGT